>NC_041710.1:20397722-20715187 GCF_900700375.1 Denticeps clupeoides
AAGCAGTGGCTGGTGGTAAATCCCCATAATGAGACAGCACAGCCAAGTCAATTCTTCTTAATGTCACTTCAGGGGATGTGCGGCTCTCTCCCCAGAAGTGTGCAAAAACTCCTGTCACATGTAATAAACGGTCTCGTCTCAACAGCAGCTGCAACCGGTGCGGAAACACAGGATCAGCAGAGCTTCTGCATGTCTCTTGTCCTCTCTTCATGCAGTCCTTTATTGTGGAACCAAAAAAAACAAGCCATTATATCTCTAATTTGACTATCTTAACATCTACTGAATCCGTCAACTCCAATATTACAGAATATATTCCAGCTAGTGAAATGTATTTTATTTTTATTTAACATTTAGCATTTAAAATGTTTTATATATATATATATATATATATGTGTGTGTGTGTGTGTGTGTGTGTGTGTGTGTGTATATATATATATGTATGTATGTATGTGTGTATAGCACATGAAGACTGTTTCTTTCAGAATGTGAGATGGGTGTAGCCTATCCACGATATGAAGCCTAATTTGGCTGTTTTACTAATAAAGCCTGCACATTTTTTAAGCATTGGTAAACAATACAACTGAACCCAACAGATTAGTGGAGTTTTCCAATCTCCACTAATGGAGATCCATGTTGATGGATGTTAACATAATTTATTTGTGTTATCTGAGCTATTGTTCATGTGCACTAAACAGCCCAACTCTTGCTTTCTTCCTTAGGATGAGAGTTCAGTTTCTGTTCAGTTTCTCAGTTCAGGAGTTGTAACCCAGTTCATAGTTGCAACCAAGGATGAAAGGACACAGGACCATCAAACAGCCTAAATCTCATGTGACTCATAAAACTGACAGTGATGTCATTTTTGTTCATACTAAGAAGGAAGTTAAAAAGAAAATATAAGGCACAATGGTCCATAATTTGCTCTTCCGTGGGTCTGGCAGGACGACCCTAGCAACACAAGGAATCCAGCCTGGAAACCACATTCCTCCAAGATGCACAGTGAAAATATCTTAGGGTTTTGAAAATAACATAACCCCACCCCACCCCCTCCATAGCATACCAGCATAATCCTTATACTGTCAAAGTGAGAAGGATTTGGACTTTAAAATGTGCTGGTTCTGAGAGGGGGAGCTCTCTGGTGAAGGATAAGTGTACTTGAAGCAGGAGAGAGGCCAGAAATTCAGCTGGAAATCAGCTTCAGCTCTCTCTCTTTCTCTCTCCCTTGCTCTCTCTGTATATTCCACTAGGCCCTTGGGTCTGGGCAGAGAGGACTTTTCCCACCGAAAGACAATTATCTTGGAAAATGAAAAACTGGATTCATATTCTCTTATGTTTTATGCATGATAAACCTGAGGCCACTGAAGCAAAAAATATTACAGCCACTGGAATTTTACATTGGATGCCTGACAGCAGTTTTGTTAGTTATATATACATATTTATGAAGGCATAAGCAGGCGTGCTCCACTGATAAACACTGACTGCTGTTTTTAGTTTTTCTAAATATGGGTATGATGTCTTGAATAATTCAAGTATGAATGGATAAAATCAGTTCTTTGCTTGTAATGATTTGTCAACAGCATATAAGACATATATATTATATTTATTGGACATTTTTTTCCTGTAGGATCTGCACAATTTAGCAGGTGAGTGCAATATCAGCCAAAAATACAGAGGCCAAAGTTTTTCACAAAGACACATTCTTGACGTCTCTGTGACAAAATTATGTAACATTCCAGAAGGTTGTTGTGTGTTGCACAGACAGATTCTGAGAATACTTCAAATGGGACATCACTGAATGTCAAGCAGCCCAAACCCTATAGCACTGTGGGATGTAAACCAGGAGGAAAGCCCTATCCAATTAGTTATGCACTTTACACATTTACATTTACATTTATGGCATTTATCAGATGCCCTTATCCAGAGTGACTTACAATCAGTAGTTACAGAGACAGTCTCCCTGGAGCAACTTAGGGTTAAGTGTCTTGCTCAGGGACACGATGGTAGTAAGTGGGATTCGAACCCGGGTCTTCTGGTTCATAGGCATGTGTGTTACCCACTAGGCTACTACCACACCACTAGGCTACTATCCCATCCTCCCCAATCCATCTGTGTCCTCCATATGTCACAGGGATGAGGGCAAAGTGTGCTTTTCAGTTATTGACAATACCTCATGGTCAATCTGACAGCCTGTAAGCAGTGGAAATGCCCTATATTCACTATAGAGCAGATTGCTGGGATGGACCGCCGGGCCTTGATGTCTGAAAGCTCTTCATTTCTGCTTGATGCATACATAGAGCGACTCACCTTTCACTGCACCAGGAATGCCCCAGAGGCCAAATTAATTCTGTGTGGGTGGAATTCTGAAATCATTCATCTTAGCAAGGTACACTGAGCATCTTAATAAGGACATCAACACTTCATCCATGCTAATAAAAGTCTCCTTAGCCAGCCTATTCAAATGCAAGGTATTACATTCTCCTTTTGAAAATGTTCTGCTCTCCAAGGAAAGGAAGCTGAGTGAGTGACCAGTGGCACTACTAAAGACACTCTCAGACAGCCATCATTGCAGTCTTCTGGTCTTGCTGGTCTCTCGATAGCTTGTGACAGTGCACCCCTCATCCACCAAAAATGACACAATGAGAATTAAAACAAATGTGTCATTCATGTCTCCATCTTCACTTCAGACTCAAGCTGTTGATTGGTGACGGCAGAGAAAAACATATATACTCAAGATACTCTCAACTTTACTGAAACGGATGGTTAACGCAGTTAATGCTCTGTCGCTATGAATGCTAATTAGCATTGAGCTGAGAGGTTTGGCTGAGTGCAACGGAAATTTGGAATTTAGATGACAAACACTTGATGTGAGTGGCTGAGTGGCCCGAGGTGGCTGTTTTTATCGGTTTTCTGTGTATGACTCGCCAGTATTCATTTCAGTCAATGAAGTGTAGAGTTTATGTAGCTGTCTGGCTGTACAGCTGAATATGCTAGCGGCCACACAGTGCCCTCCCTCTCTCTGTATCTCTTGCTCTCTCTCGCTCTTATCAAGGTCATATTTTACCTTTTTATTTCTGTGCTTACTGCTCTAGGGAGGTTATTACCTAAACACATTGACTGCCTCAAATCGCCTCTATATTGGGTGGAGTGAAGTATCATTTTCCCTGGAATGGCCTTTCTGTCGCAATGCCAGTCGGATGACGAGCTCTGTGGGAGGTAAAGGAATCAGGGGTCTCAAAACGCCAATGGTTATTTGCACTGGCGAGATCAATGGACCCATTTAGAGACGTTGATGTTCCTCATTGTCAGCAGGAGGGGAAAAGCACCATGCTCTGTACTCATAAGGCCAGATCACGACAAAACAGAAATGAACATTCCAGTGGCAGCAGGACCTTTTTGAGTTTTATGTCACAAATACAGCAGAAAAAAATATATTATTACAACCATGTGATCACTTAGAATTAGGTACGAACTGAGACATCTTCTGCAGCTAGATGATGGCACCATTTTGGCCTTGTGCTTGCAAATGTTGCACATACATTTGTCATGGTACCAGCACGGGACCAGAACGTGAGCGCGTGTTTGAAGAAACGAGAAACCCAGGAGGCAGTTAAGTTTCCTCTGGTTTAATATGCGAATGTGAGCCACAACACCACACGGATGTTGTCGTTTGCGGTTTAGGTTGAATTGGGGAAGAAACAGGCTGAGAAAGAAGAGTTGATAGGTGAGAAGACAAGTAGGATAATTCTTTCGGTTAAGGTGGAGAAAGAACCGAGTCAAATTGACGAATGCCAATCAATGACTGAACAGCTGACAGTGGCCATCTTGCCAATTTATAGGAGTCACGTTACCTCATCTCTGTGTTGCTCCTGGTCACATGGATGGAAAATAAATGATGATGTAAAATTTATCAGTAGTCTTTCAGCCAAGACAAAGCAAGACATTACTCCATAATTCTCACCTTTTCTCCCAACAAATTAAGAGCTCCAAACTTTCTATAACAATGCCATTCACAGTATCAACAAAGCAAAAAACCGGGCTGGTAAGCCAAAGGCAAAATAATTATTACAATCACTCAACAGGTAACCCAGACTATGCATTCATCTTCTGAACCCAGACTATGCATTCTGTTGCCCCTTACTAATAGAACACTTTAATATAACACATATGCAAATTATGTTTTTCAATGCTAACATTCACATTGTTTTCAGTTACTGAACTGTACTGTTTTGTTTCTGCAATTTGCATCGCTGGAGTGATTATGAAGAAACCAGGG
The DNA here is from genome assembly GCF_900700375.1 of Denticeps clupeoides. NCBI lineage: Eukaryota > Metazoa > Chordata > Actinopteri > Clupeiformes > Denticipitidae > Denticeps > Denticeps clupeoides. The sequence goes on from NC_041710.1 coordinate 20,401,993, forward strand.
TTTTCTGATGCTGCTGCAGAAACAATATTATTGATATTTTACATAAAAGGGAGCATAATACATATCCTGAAAGGTCAGAGAGATTTATCCTCTGCTCAGTGCTCAATGGAAATTATGTGAATGTCATCACTCCAATGGATTCCCATTCCAGAACCTCAACACCCCCACACCGTGGAGTCTGGCCATTTATTAAAGTTTATTGAGTTCCGTCGAAGCCTCTCTCAGCTGGGCCAGCAGGCAGGGAACCTCATCTATGGATTGCCTGTGCCAAAGGTAGTCTCTGAGAATCAATGCTAAATTGAGAGTGAGAGTGGATGAATTCTTTAATTTTGTAAAATTGTGTGGAGGGGTCCATTTACCCCCAGGGGCTTTAAAGATGGGTTTCTATATTTCCGCTGAAGTTCAGCTAAGCTGTCCTGTGCAATAAACAAAGCACAAATTATGATAAAACCAGTATTATGACTGTAGTTAAACCATCACCGAGCATGTACCTGAGTCTGAGACCATGGGTAGAGTTTCTAATGTCCAAATGAAGAGTGAGAACATCCCTATTCAGTCCACTCTGAGTTCTAATGAACTGGTGAGAACAAACTGGTAGACTGGAGAGGCCACAGTCCAAAAATAGGGAAAGGGAAAGCAGCATTGGTTGCAGTTTCACAGTAATTTGGAACGCTGTACATTGCATTGCATTGTGAGTAAAACCCCTTAGATTGATATTTGATTAATTTAATAAATAGGTACACATACACAAATCCAAAATATTACACATATTGGAGGGCACTTGTCTGCAACATTTTGATATATAAGAGCCATGAAGCTGATTTTGTCCTCCATTCTGTCGACTGCATGGGTCTGGCATTGCATGAGGTACATGCTCAAGCACGTAAGTGGGGACATGGGCAAAGTAGACAGAGGGACGATGCAACACAGAGCTTTGTATTTAGACTGACTTATGGGGCAGCTGATTTGGCAGAGACATTTATGACAGCATCTATTATTTCCTGGCCATGTGCTTTATCTACACACCACCAGAAATAGATCGGCTTGTCATGTCAAGGCCTGATCAGAGCAAGAGAGAGAATGTTGTAAAATTTATTGGTATTCCATTAGAAATGGAGATGCATACCCTCTCATTCATGTTGGTGTTGGTATATTTTACCCTTAACCTCTTTGACAAGGTCACAAAGAAAAAACAGTGTCTGAAAGGTCAGCAGTGCTATAGGGGAAAATTTGTTTATTTATAAATTAATTAGGAGGAGTCGAGTATATTGTCTGATTTCTATTGGCTGGTACATTTCACAAAACACAACAAATCCATCTTCTACCCCTCTCTCATCAAGCGCAATTCTGGAAAAACCAAACCAATCTCACGAGGTCAACTACTCTGAGATTGAAAATATTACCACCAAAGGTATGAAACACAGCCATATCACAAATAAATAAAAAAAATCCCTACCCATATATGGTAATGAAAAGAAGGACCGTTTAAGATAGTAAATCGTGATGTTGTGACTATCCACACAGTCTAGGCGTCTGTACAATATGCAACAATATGCATATGACCAAGGCAGGTCTGGCTCTCAGGTGTCAGGTAGCATGTATTTGTCATGCCTCACATTAGTGCATGTTGCGTCTCCTTTGTAAGTGAAAACATGTTCCTGATTGCTGACTGTTTGCTGCCACACCCTGGCAGACAGGTGAACAGCATGTTTGCATTTGAAAGGGTGATTAATGGTCTGGTCACATTATGCTGTATAGCTGATGTAACATGCAGTATAGTGACAACATGAGCAATTTTTAAATATCTATCTGTCTGTCTGTCTGTCTATAAATAGAGAACCTATACATCACTAAGCCAGTTGCTCCTTTTTAATGCCCCCAGTAAAGTGTACACAATATCTAATGTCAAATATCATATGAAATAATCTATTTACCACGGTTTTCCGATTAGTGGGCTTGTTTGTTTTGAATAGTTTTTTTGTGGCTTTGAACAATAAGACAGGCTGTTTTCTCTTATGTCAAAACCGAATCAACAGACTCTACATTGCCACATCTACATTGAAACATGAGCATGCTTTATTTGGACTGAGATGAAGAGCTGGCCTAAATAGATGATATCAGGTTAATTTGAATATTCTAAATTCCTTCCAGTGCAACTATTCTTGGTTAAAATGACGTCATCTATTACCGTTGGACAATGTTGCAGGCAACATTTGCTTGTTGCAGTAACATGTTCTTTTCCAGCTTCTCAGGAATGCCACAATGCTGAAATATGCCTGTGCTTGTTCTGCATGAGTAGTACTACAGTGTTTTACACCAGTATTTAAAAAAATTTGTTTGCTTGGGTGGTCGATGTATGAATCAAGAGCTGAATAAATTTGGTACACAATGTGGTACAGAAAGTAAATGAGGCAAACACACAAATACTTATTAACAAGTACACAAGTGTATTTATTTACGCAAGCTATTTTGTTCCTACATTTGAAAAAAAGGAAAAAAAGAAAGCAAAAAGCCATTATCTAGATGTTGGCACATTTATGTACAAAACAGATTCATATAATAATTTTACAGCCTTCTACAAAGCATTCATAGTGAAAATACAAAAAGACTAGAACATAAAGAAAGCCAAAAGCATTGTTATTAATACTGAATATGCAACATCATAACAAGTATCAGTTTAAGACATGTTTTGAAAATCATGTAGCAACTATAGTAGGACACAAATCAATCACTACAACCTAATATATTTAGCTTTCAATACCGTTAGCGCAGGAACTGTTATACTGCACATATAAGAAAACAGTTGACCCAGCAAGACAGTCATTGTGTAAAAAAATCTGCAACAAAAGAAAGGAGCAGAATACTTATTGAATCAGTTAAACTATTACCATTAAATGCATAACCATGCCACAAAGAACAACTAGATTCACGGTCTGGTACCTAATACAAGGTAATTTTTTTTAATAAACAATGCTGAATGAGTTTGACAAGGATTTAGTTCTGAATCAAAATGCACTTACAATGATGAAGAGCTTGCAATGGTCAATAAGTGCCAAAAATAGCTTTTGCTTTATTCTATTTGTTTTTCTTTGTTTTCTACTTCATTTTTTTAAAAACACTGGGGTTAATTAATAATTTTTTCATGCAAAATGGCAATTTCCTAGGAAATTACTCAACTGAACTGAGTCCACTGACAAAACTGGTCTTGTCAAGTGATAGAACCAAGAGACGCTGCACTGCAGACTTAAGAGCAGTGGCCTAGAATAGGTAAGACAGGTCCAAAATCATTATATTGTTTTTAATTGTTTTATTAATCATTCATTTCTCTGTTTTGTTTTTGTTGACATTTAATGCCTTTCAATAGCTTTAGCTTAGCAAAAGTAAAGTCAGCAAGCAAATAGATAACTGAAATTTAATCACATTTGCAAGGGCCAAACTTGGTTTTGTTACTATAAGAATTATTGGAAGTTTCTGAACTGGACATGGTCAAAACATTGACCAGTGAAATCTGCCTTCAAGAGATGAACTGAAGCTGCAGTGTGTGGTATAATATATTTATGTAGAGATATATACAGTGCTGAATGGTAACATAATCAGTCTCTAGCCTGTCAGGCTAAAAGCATTTGAAAGCTTCACTGAAGTGAAAATACTGTAATAAAAAAATGTTATTTGCATGTGATATTATGGCTTGCAATGGATGGATGAGAAAAAAAAGATCTACGGAGTCTCTCCAAGGCAAATCCTAAAAGGCCAGTCTATCTGGAAGCGTTGCGGCTCCCCCGTCACCTTCACCATCTTCTTCGTCCACCCGATGTTTTACCACAGTTTAGCAAACACTGTTACTGACAAAGTACCAAGGCCAAAAGTTAGCATAGCTAATGTACATTTCTGATAGGTAGGCCAAGCTACAATATAGCAGGAAGTAAAAAGTCACTTTATGGTCCTTTTTTAAAATCCCTGGCACTCCAAAACAATAAAGAATTTGTTGGAAAAGAATCTGTACAATACTTTTTTCATGATTATTGAAGCTCACTGCACCTTTTTTTTATTTTTACTGTAAATCATACAAGTTTGGTCACATTTTGGTCTATTAAGTAAAAAAAAGGAGCTTAGAAATCATTTGAGAAAAAAATAAGGAGAAATTGTGCTGTAAACCCTTCGGCTTTGCTGAAGCCCTCCTTCACATGAACGTAATAATCATTAATACTGAATGAAGCTATGACACTGTTGGTATGAAGCAATGACCTAATGACACTGGGTGAGTCACTTTTTGTGCTATTAGAAAAGATGTGCCACCTCTGGAAACATCAAAAGATGGAACTTGGGACAGAGGTAGAGAAAGAAAGAGAAAGAGAAAAGATTGCACAGCATAAGACAACACACAAGTAGAAAAAGGAAATCTTAATCCCAAGAAAGTGTTGGGTAGTCAGATTGGTCATCGAGGAGCTTGTCCTGGACTAACATTCTCTGTCACACCCGCAATCTTAATTAAGTGACCTAAATTTGCCCAACCCACCCCGACCAGCCCTGACTCCCCACCAAACAATAACAACTGGTACAATAGCACTCTCTGTGTGTGAATATGTGTGCATGTTTTCATATGTTGGTGTGTGTGTTCTCTATAGCTTTCTGTGAGTGGCATGAGCATGTGTTTTGTGCACTTTATGTGTAGGCGTTCAGTCGTTCTTTCGAGCGGGTGGAGTGGATGTCATGCAGCTCCTGCTCCTCTTTGGACTTGATGTCTTCATACTTCTGCATCCGACACGCATCCTTCACGTACGCCCAATTAGCAGACAGAACCATTAGGTAGTGGACCTGGGAGAGGACGGCAGTTAAGAGGGGAGTGTTAGTGTTTGAAAATGGGAGGAAGCACGTTGCAGACCATTTATTAAAGCAGTGAGAAATTAAAACCGACAACAGGGAATGCAAACAAACACTCCACACCATTAGATGCATTAGTCATTTAGAAATATTACAGTCATCTCTGGTAAGGGTGAATGTGGAAATTTGGAGTAAAGGAAAAAAAAAAAGATTAAGCCATTTTTAAGGTAATTTAGTTAATTTCACTGATATTGGGTATATTTTAATGGTAGTGGGCTGCATCACTTTTATTTAGCGCATTGGGTTGGGTTCATAGTGAAACAATCTCCCACTGAAGGTCCTCTCAGAATCTTGTGCAGTACTTCCCCAAACTTTGGGAGGTCAGAGTCACATAGTTTCGGACAAGGGCTGAAATTCCTGCCGCCTGTCAATTACACATACACAATGCAAATGTAAGCAGATTTTGCATCAAACTATCACAGCAAGCCATAAACTAAGAAAGCTCACTCAGCATGTGTAATGGCAAGGATAGGCCACCAAGTGACGCTACTGTGCAAAGTCAAGCCCTGCATGTTCTGTGGGGCTAAAGAAACATCTATGGAACAGAATGATGTAATTAAATAAATATTTTTGGAAGAGTCTTTGTCCAAGTTTTTGACACTAATTACGTTTTAATGCCTGAACTTGATAAAATATAAATAGAAAATAGAAATAATTTCATATTCATTAACGTTTAGCTCCTTATGTTGTTAAAAATGTTTCTAGCTGGTCATTGACAAAAATAAATACATAAAGACCGTCGAAAAATAATGATCACTGCAAATATTTTTGTCTTTTTTCCATTACGTAAACCAATATCGCACTGTGGAAACCAGCCAGCTAATTCACGCCCATCTCCACTTTCCAAATGTGACAAACAGGTGGCGCTAGATTCACAACAGCAATAGAAATCTCTGCAGTCATTTCTCAGCAATTTCTTTTTGAATGCTATCATTGTGCTGTTGTGTAATCAGGTTTGATTTGTAGAGAAAAACAGGCAATGGCAGCTACTGACCACAAACGCTAAAATTTTAATTAGGACAAACACCATGAAGATTATTATATTCTTTTGAACACTGCTCTTAATTTAATGCTCTTTAAATGCTAGTCATCACACTGCCACATTTTCATAAGGCACAAAATTCAAATTGCAATAGAGTTAATAGTTGAGGCCATTTAGCCATCACTTCGTTTAGCATAATTATTTGTCATTTTTAAATAATTTAACATATTTTTACATATTTAACAACTTCATTCTCAGGGAGTTTCTGTTTATTTGTGCTAATTATCCTCTCGACATGTCTGCCTAAGTACTCCATAAATCTTGAAGTTGCTGCGTTTGACAACAAGCTGCCTCAGACCACTCTGGTTCATCAGCATTGGCGAGCTCAGCTCTCAACAAAGTCCTTTCTTCATTCCCAGTTTCTATGGCAACAGCTCCCTGTGCATTTTGAATGCTGAGCCTCACCCCCTCCATCCATGTCTACCCTCTCTTCTTTCCCTTTCTCTTTTCATCAACTGCTGCATTTATATGGTCATCTTTATGTATTTATGACAAAATCTAATGTGCAAATATTAAAGTGCTAAATAGACTACTTCAAGGAAACATTTTAGCACTTCCTGTTAACATTGTATTCTTTTTCATGAATTACCATACTTAATGTTTATGTGGTGAATAAATGTGTTTACGGGTGTATTAAACATTATGCTGCGCTGCTCAGATCTAATCTTGCACTCTGACTCTCTGCTCTGCCTGAGATGTCTCTCAGTTCTTTCTGAGGCCACGAAATGTGGTGGCAGTAGGGTGTGTCGATGTTATCGGAGGTGCTGATGGGCAAGAGTTGGGCTCAACAGTATTCTGCCATCAAGAAAGTGAGATAAAAAAGCAGTCCTCACCATGGCGATAACAGCTGCTCCAGCCCCGGCGAGAGCACAGATGAAAAGGTGGAATGTCATGTCCAGCTATGTGGGAAAGCCAACATATAAATTATAAGCTACAATATAACAATAAAACGACTGTAAAACAGAGAAATGATCATTTATTTTATGAAAGGGATTAAAAATAGAGTTCGCTGGGATGATATGAATGGTAACCACAGCTGTACTTTTAACAAATAATTGGAAATCCACTACAGTCTCTAATTTCTAGCATTATGATTTGTACAATTGAGTGTAATTTCTAATGAATATAGTAATTTCTTTTCAAAAATATGGTTTTGTCAAACTAATTTTTAGCCATTTCTCTATTTTCCCTTTTCCTCTCTCTTCTTTGGTTTATCTGATATTTTCACTCTTTTTGTGATGCAACATGTTATTTAGGCTCCTCTACTCTGGAGATGAGAATTAACAGCTGAGCCAAGGCCTTCAGCACATGAATAATGCTCTTCCCCCCGATCTGTGGCACTCAGGAGTCTGCCTGAAGTCAGATGAAGGCTGATCTGTCACAGGGCACAGTGCTGCACTCACTCACCTCGTTAGACTCACACATCTTCATGAACTTATCAGAGCCTGTGCACACCTTCCGCTCCTCACTTATGGTTACAAGGCCTGCAAAAGAAGAAGGATTGAGAAGCCGGTGAGGAAATTTCATCAGAGACAGTGGCAGACATGTGCTCATGTGTTGCATCAACATAAAATGACAAATGACAAAAGACGATCTGAGATAATTACAGTTGCAATCAGCTCTTTTTGCCAAACCACATACCAAACTGGCGGAGGTCCAGGCACAAGTTAGCTCCGTCAGTGATGGTGGTGTTCTGACACATGTTCCAGATGTTGAAGTACATGAAGACAGGTAAAGAGGTAAAGGCTGTCACCCCCAGCCAAGCCAGCATGAAGATGTAGGTCAACATGATGAACTTAAAAGGAGAAAGAGAGAGACAGTTAAGCAAAGACTAAAAAAAAAGACTCCGAATGGTCCAGAATGGTCTAACCAACCTAACTAGAGAAAGTCTTACCCAGGCACTAACGCAGCGGCCGCAGGTGGTGATTTTGAAGTCTCCGTACAGGTCCCGAATGGCACCGGTTGTGAAGAAGCCCTCAACCATCAGCAGAATTCCATAGACAAAGAAGGCAGATGCCACTCCGTAGATCACATACTTTAAGATGTCAATCCTGTAGACATAGAAGGCCTTCTTTTGTGGGATACTGGTACAAGCCTCATGTTTCATTTGTTCAAAATTATGCATCCAATTTACCCTCCACTTGCTCTGCAAAAAAACCTTCACCACAGTTCAATGGACCAAGATCAGTCACATAACAGATGTGCCCAGCACCATTTGTCCCCTCCTTCCGCAACACCCTCTCTAGGATTTTGTTGCGTCATGATTTTTTTTGCCTTATATTTTTATCATCTCCTGCTAACAAGTCATCATCATCCTCACACGTACCAAGAACCACAAACCAGCTTACAGTCAAGAATTACAGGTATCCATCGAATTCATGGATTACATGAGTCTTTTATTGAGTTTCTTGTGCACTGAACAGTGTATGTCATTGCATGCTATGCCTGTCAAGAGACAGAGACGTCTGCACTGGCCCAGTTACCTTCTCTTGTGCCAGTCTTCTACCAATGCCAGTTCCTGTCCGGCAGGCAGAGTTCCGGTGAGCAGGTGTGCCATGGACAACCCAGAGCGATTTCAGAGCTTTTAATTCCCTAAACAGGACTTTTGCCAGTGTGTCACATAAAAAATATTTGTGTGTGTGTGTATGTGTGTCTGTGCAGCTGCACCAGGTAAATTTATCATAACCCACATGCACAGCCAGCAGCTGTTACGTGACACCTAGTACAGTCAGACCTCTGTTTCAAGAATTTGTTACTATTCTTACATTCTAGATTCCTTCAGCCATCTCTGCAAAATTCTACCAAATATTTTACAGAAAATATGCTAACATATCAATTTATATTTTGCAACATGCACACTCCCTAACAAAGCTTTGCAGCAGACTGTTTCAGAATGCATGAATTCAATCTGGACTCACACAATCTGGTTCAGCAAACACTGGTGGAGATGTAATTACTGCTGCAGAGACTAATTCCTAAAAACACAAGATCAGGCATTCATGGGCATTCAGAATGTCTGCCTATGGATATAATGGTTCTTTGTCAAATTAACCATAAAAGGGGAAATGTGTACTCATTGCTCTGCTTATGCATTATTCCTGTTGTTTTTTTTAGCTGAGAGGACTGATGATTATGGTCATGTCTCACTTTATACACTATTCAACTTTTTTTACGCTATAATCATGATTTTTGGATCAGATAGAACTATTAAACAATTGTTCGGAAGGTGTATCTTGTGGTATAATCACAATAATAGTGTTTTTTTGTGCTAGTCCATGTTATATGTGAATTAAGACATACCACATATTGTCCCTCTCCTGGATTAAACATGTCGTCTGTCTTAGATCTTACTTCATCTGAGAGATATTAACACGGAATTAACATCACCATGGTAGCATCGATAATCATCGACAATCTGTAAAACAGGCAAATGGCCTGTGATTGGAAACAAGCAGCTGAGTTACAAGCAGTGTGTGCGAAGTGTCTTCTATGTTTAAAATACAGCATATCCAAAGTCATAATCCATGTGATAGATTTTGCAATAGATTTTTTTTTGCTTGCTTGAGTTAATTGACATTAAAATGTAAGAATATGGAAATGCTATCCATTTCAACAGAACTATGCCTTTTAGGAATACTTACATGGTGAAGACATCAAGGGTGTCGATCGGCCCTCTGACTACTTCAAAATAGTTCTGGAGGATGGTAACGGTTCCCGAGAGAGCCTCGTGCCCACAGCCGCAAAACAGTGCCACCCCAGCATACAGCAAAATTGTAGCAATGAGGGATGCATATGGAATCCCGCCCAGGCATTTAATGCAGCACTCAAAGCATCCTGAAAATAAACAAAAAATTAAGGACAATCAGTATGATTATATCATTTTATAGGGTTTCTAAGGCAAACCACACTTTATCCATGTATATTCATCTGAATGGGCATTTGACTGCTACTTAATCACCAAAGGTTGTGTGTGATATTTGCTTGTGTCATTATTGTCACTGTGACCATTCTGCCCAGCGGCCCATAAAATGTAGGGAAATATCCTGCACCCCACACACAACATATTCATACCAATGAAAAAAAAAGAAAACAATTAGCTACCACAATCTATTAATCTTGCCCAATCAGAAGTTAAGTAACAAATAAACAGAGGAAATTAATACAATTTGTAGAACATGTAGAGTCGCATGTTAAAAATAAATAAATAAATAAAAAGGGGGCAGTGGTGGCCTAGCGGTTAAGGAAGCAGCCCTGTAATCAGAAGGTTGCAGGTTCTAATTCCGATCTGCCAATCCGATATTATATCACACAAACTGCAAGATGTGAAAGTATTGAATACATAGAATTAGTAATTCATAAGCTACAAGGGACCATTGGACATGACCACAGAGACTGATGGTCAGTAAAAGCCTCTTTCCCATGACCCCATAGGAATCACCTCAGTGTGACCTGCTGGTCCTCAGGTTTATGGTCTCAGGTAGCCTAATAAGAAAACTTTTTGCTAACATTAAACAAATGGAGACCTAATTCACTCACAGAAATTTAAAAGTTTCCACCATTGCTAATATTAACCTTGGCTGCTATCAGTCCACTGGAAATTAATGTGCCACATTTGACTGAATGGCTCATCTGTTGTGAGCAGTTTGCCTACCCAGTTGCACTTATCTATATAGATAATACTAAATAGATAATACCGCAGATAAGCGGAAAAAATAGCTAAAAGTAATTTTTTGATAAACTGCTTGTCTCAAATGGCTGAAGAACCCATGGGTCCATTCATCCACAAAACTGGCAGATGAAAGGAAGTTTAATATCACTCTGGCCAATCACAATAGTACAGGCAAAAGATTTATGACCGTGATGTGCGACAGGCAAACAGTATTGATCTGAAATTGCAGGCTGCAAATTAAAGTGGCAACGGCACAGCACAGAATGGATTTATAGTCAATCGTAAGCAGGCGGTGGAATCACATTACAAAGCACAAAGCATCTGGCCAATTGGATCGGGGTGTATTTGGATGAATGGGTTGCATTTTTATTATCAGTAAACAACAAAATTATTACTGATAATTTATTTCTGTAATGTATACATGCATGAAAATGTGCTGAGCACACAAAATGTGATTTTACTTCCACTGAGAACCCCCTCAGGGTGGACGTTGTACGTGTAGTTCTCAATCATTTTGGCTTATGGCCATACCAGCCGATGAACGCCCAGTCTCGTCTGATCTTGGAAGCTAAGGAAGGTTGGGACTGGTTAGTTCCCAGCACCTGCCTGGGAATACCAGGTGCTGTAAGTTTTTCTTGGGGCAGTGGCGGCCTAGCGGTTAAGGAAGTGGCCCCGTAATCAGAAGCTTGCCGGTTCGAATCCTGTCCAGGAAGGTGCCACTGAGATAAAGCACCGTCCCCACACACTGCTTCCCATGTCATGGCTCCCCACTGCTCACTAAGGATGATGGCTTAAAAGCAGAGGACACATTTCATTGTGCACACCGTGTGCTATGCTGTTGTGTTTCATAATCACTTCACTTCTACTTTTTTCCCCTGAAGGTTGCCCTGTCTGATTCCAAGACAAGTCAGGACCCCCCAGCCCCAATTTCTTACTGCATATTAAAATAATAAATATCCTACAAGATTTTGTTTATCCTATTGGGTGTGTTATTGGGATTTTATAAATGTGTAATGTTGGTCTTATTTAACTTCATAATTATATTGGACTCTGGTATGGTATCTCCTTCCACCATGGCTACATCTTTCTGCATAGGATTATGTTGTATTTGTCTGCTTTGAAATGCTGTTTGCCTACAGCGCTACCACTTTTTGCAATTTTCTGCACAACTCCAGCTGTTTCAGAATAAATAACCCTAACACCTACGCTTCACCTTGAGATTGTGCCTGGAACTCTATCCATGCTTCCCTTCCCAAAGCTCAAGAGAACGTCTGTGCAGTTGAATCAGCAGCAGCAAAAAAAAAACCTCAAACTTCCGAACAGCAGCAAGACAAAGAGAAAGGTAGTGCAAACTAACACTGGAAATCGATCTGGGTTCTGCTAGGTCTGCTGTCATATGTGTAGTTAAGACAATCCGTCTCTGCAATGTTGGTCCTGCCACTGAGATCTTGGTCTGGTGCCATGTGTCTGTGTGAGCAGCTTTCTGATCCCAATGGTTTAGGTTGCATTGACTGGCTGGAGCAGGACCTGGCAGCATCCCTATAGCCTTTTTAAGAGGTATAGAGAGAAAAGAGCTGTGGAAGATTAATGAAGGGCTTGGCATCTGCACACTTTGATCCCAACGGTCCGTGATTTTGTGATCAATGATGCACTGGGGCATGCTGTTGGTGGACACATAATCTCCTGTACTTCTTCATTCAACGGAGGAGGGTTCATCTGCAATGGTTCATCGACCGACCAGCAAGAGCTAGATCTTATATTCCAGAAAAGCCTCGTTCATGTACAACAAACATCCAGCTGTGCCTTTCTTCACCATAGCAATGGTGCACCACTGTCTGAGGTGAATACCAAGACCCCTCACTCTCATTTGGGGATAATCAAAAGAGCCATCGTCCCCAAGAACAGAAGACACAATGGACACTGTTAAGTGAAGAAAGTGAAGTGATTGTCATTGTGATACACAGCAGGTGCACACAGTGAAATGTGTCCTCTGCATTTTACCCATCACCCTCAGTGAGCTGTGTGTAGCCATGACAGGCGCCCGGGGAGCAGTGTGTGGGGACGGTGCTTTGCTCAGTGGCACCTCAGTGGCACCTTGGCGGATCAGAATTCAAACCTGCAACCTTCTGATTAGGGGGCCGCTTCCTTAACCGCTAGGCCACCACTGCCCCTTTTTTTTTTTTTTTTTTTTTTTTAAACATGCGACTCTGCATGTTCTACAAATTGTATTAATTTCCTCAGTTTATTTGTTAATTAACTTCTGATTGGGCAAGATTAATTAATAGGTTGTGGTTGGTAAATGTTTTCTTATTTTTTTCATTGGTATGAATATGTTGTGTGTGGGGTGCAGGATATTTCCCTACATTTTATGGGCCACTGGGTAGAATGGTCACAGTGACAATAATGACACAAGCAAACGTTACTTTTCCCACCCCCTCTTCTTCCTCATCTCCTTGCTTTCCACCCACAAACCTGCCTTCCACTTCATACAGGTCTGGCACAGTTCTCAGTTCTTGGTAGCCTGGAGACACCCACACTACCGAGCTTAGGCTAAGCAGCCACAGGGCATTTGTCTCGAATGGCGTATTTTCAGACATACATTTTTCACACTGAATTTAAAAACTTGGTTATGGAGACGGAGGCCATTTTGAAGAATCCAGTGCAAGAAACTTGTTTTTTTTCTGTAGCAAGAGAAAGCAAAGTATGTTTGATGAATCTGTTTGTTCAGTGGCCTCTTTACCTTCATAGCTGCTTTGTTCACTATTGTCATCATCAAAAGCCCCTTCAAGAGACCTAACTTAAGGTGGTCGAGAGAAGCCAAAAGAGTGAAATGCTGCCATCACAGCAAAATCTCCCTGATTTGAAGAGACTCAAATAGAAGTAATTGTCATTGCAACTCAGTGGCACCTTGGCAGTTCGTAACCTTCCAATTACAGGTCCACTTCCTTACCCATGAGGCATTGTGTTAACTGTTTTTTGGTTAAGTACATTACCATGGTTTTGTGTCTTCAGTTTTGTTCCATAATGTATAATGGTACTGGTGGTGTATTTCCATTAATAATGATTCTTAAAGTTATTCATGCGTAGGATTACTCTCAGGTCCTGACAGCAAGTGGCAGCATGAGATGGACAGGAGGCAGATATGGCTGTGCTAATTAAGTGGTAGTTTGTGTCTCAGAGAGACAGGATTTGTCCGCAGCTCAATACGTCTTTATCAGGACCGTGTCCGCAAATCCAGTTTTCACTTGAGCAAGAATGGTTTTGCAGAAGAAAACTTGTCCTGCTCAGGAAATTTAAGATTGTGTATGTTCTTTTTAATGCACAAATTTTCCAAAAAAAAATGAAAACTAAAAACTAAAGAATCGTATTTAAAATGCAGGAATTAGCATCTGTCATAACCTCATTTAATTACAGGTAAATTTCTTCAAACTGCACAGTACAAACATAATACAGAAAGCTACCCTTTTGCCAGCTCTGTGCCCTCTAAGTCTTTAATGACAGTCATTTAAAATCCATCTCTTGAAATGTTATAAAATAAGAGACCCTCTCACAGGGATCAACACCATAAACAGCTGCTCACTGTTAAAAAACATTGTTAATGCATAAATTACATTAAATGAATCAATAATTCACATGAACTAGGGTTAGAAACTGCAGAAGTTCACTTCAAGATGGCACTATGACCTTCCGTCTTGCACTATGAAGAAACAATTTGTAGTACAGATTTACTATTGCCGGGCCCTCATGCTGGCAGAATACTGTCAGTCTCCCACCTCAAAGGGCCCCTAGCCAGCTATTATTAAATTAGGGTCAAATTAGGCTTTGTTCAAACCCCAAAACTGCATGGACTGATATATATTATCATCCTCTGACCGCTCATTCTGTAAATGAACTGTTATATCCAGTCCTGTCTGGCAAGGCCCTTTTCTGCAGTTCATCCATCTATGAAATGAGTCTGGTCAAACTGTCAATGACTTAACTATGTGCTGTAAAGCGAGTGACTGGAAAAACTAAATGTGGAAATAATGACAATAAACATTCATATTAAACCGTGTGATGTTTGTGTGGTGAGCAATGTTTGGAACAACTCAATTTCTCTGTGCAAATGGAATTGTGCATTAGACAAAAATCTAATTTATAAACCTGTTTACATCTACAAAATGTTGATTTTGCATTTATGATGTCATGTTTATCTACCATCATGGCCTTATCTTACAATGAAATAATGTAAACACCCAGACTCAACTCTACAAGACTCGTCTGAGGCCTGGTTCAAGCCCTTCTTGTGCCATAGGCAGCTAATATCGTTTCCTGAGCTCCTGACTTGCCTCACATCTATGTCTACAATGAGTTGTATGCCTGATGTCTAAACAATGATATCTCCACCCACAGCAGACAACTGAGCAGGAATTCTTTGTACCCTGACACACAACATCAAAGTGTCATACAATAGCTGCTCTGAGCGTGTGATTAATTCGCCTTGCGTTCGCCCTTTTTGTTGCCGTTGGCTATGTGACAGAGTGTGGGAGAGCGATAGCATGGAATGTTTGTCGATCTCGTCACAGGCATGAAGGCACTGACATGGGAACTGCTGCAAACAGTTTACTGCATTGAAAACTGTGTAGATTAGCACATGACAAGTCACCCAAGGAGCTCCAGGGCAGTGGTGGCCTAGTGGTTAAGGAAGCAGACCTGTAATCAGAAGGTTGCCAGTTTGGCTCCTGAACCGCTAAGGTGTCACTGAGGTGCCACTGAGCAAAGTAGCATCCCCACACACTGCTCCCCAGGCACCTTTCATGGCTGCCCAGTGCTGACAAAGACTGCACACAACAAAATGTGTGCTGTGCTGCAGAGTTTCGCAATGACAATCACTTTACTTTTGAATTTCAGCAATATAAGAGATCCCAGTGAGTGATGAAGCCTGTCACACCTGCAAGCCACCATTTACAAAAGTGAATTTTACAACACACAGCTTCTTAAACTAGTATTATCTGGGCTACCAATCCGTCAACCATCTGGAAAGACAAGAGTCACCCGGGAAACAGTGTTTAACACAGAGACACTTGCCCATCCGAGTTCCACTAACCTCCACAAAAAGCTGTCTAGAGCCTGCAAGATCAGTAACAGATGTTAGAAAGGTGTTTTGCCTCATTCTGTATTCTTCACAATCCATTACCATCCACGATTCCCATGGTACTCTACAGGGATTTCACACTGATAGAATTATTAGTTATTTCCCCTGACATGTTAATATTTCTGCACTACCTGTCGAAACTGAGCAGAGGTTGTGTACAAGAATTTCAGACTCTGTCAAAAGATATATCTCTTGTTCAGGCACAAGCATCAAAGAAGGCTGATTAGTTAAAAATAACATTAGGGCACATCTGATGAATGTCAGATTATCATGAGCCCTCAGAGTAGAATTATCAGTTAATTTATTTAATTGTGAAATATCAGTTCATTTAGATAAGATGTCGGTGCATTGTTAAGCCAGTATGATAGAATATAAACCTGGGTTTTAGTCTGTGCATAGTCTGAAGGTCCTCTTTTGTGTTATGGGTTTTGACATCAGGGACATTTATCTTCCTTTTTTATTTTGCTGATATATGATGATGATTCACACCTTGAAGACAATTATATTGTATATTTCAGCATGCATTTAGTACTTTGGGACTTTTTGGGTCTGACATATTGAGGAACTTGTGTAAATGAAAATAAATGCATTTAATAAAATGATCCTCAGCCCATGGCTTATCACTTGATATCATTCATCTCATATTAGTACTGTAGGTAGACTTTTTTCATGACTTACCATGCAATTAACATTATCTAGACACTACAATTATTATTATTATTGTTGTTGTTATTAATAGTATTATTTATTTTGTTGCCCTAGTGTTGCTTTGTTAGCATCCATGTGAGAACTACTGTTTTCACCTAAAGTGACCTGCAAGGTTTAACTTGCTTGGATTCCTGTAACAGGCTTAAGATAAGCTCCCGCAGTTTACTGCATCTGTCCCTGGCACATGCCAGTCTGTTAATGTCACATGACACAGTCTATCGCTCGCCTTGTGTGCTGCGTGAAACCTAGGTCTAGGTTTGTAGGACGCTTGGCTCAGTAGAAGGCTCTGAAATGCATCACCGTTTTCCACTGCCTGTGAGGCAGGCACAGAGCTGAGAAGAACAGTAAACTAAGAAAGCACATGGACTTGGAAAGATCTTTACCCAGAGTTGAAAATAGCCTTGTTCTCACAGGGTGCTGTGGATGTGTTAGACTGCTCCTTAATACACACTGACTAATCCTGCGGAAAAAAAGTCAGGAAGTAA
Source organism: Denticeps clupeoides (assembly GCF_900700375.1). Taxonomy (NCBI): domain Eukaryota; kingdom Metazoa; phylum Chordata; class Actinopteri; order Clupeiformes; family Denticipitidae; genus Denticeps; species Denticeps clupeoides. Next base: position 20,418,912 of record NC_041710.1, read on the forward strand.
AGGAGGTATGAAGAGCAAACTGTATTATGGAATAATTCTGGGTTTTTTTTTCACCCACCCATCTCCAGACACTAAGCCATTGTTGGACTCCATGTATACTCTCCTGTGTGCCTACCCACAAATCCAAAAGGGTGAGTGACAACCTCTGCAACCAACATGGCAGGCACTCATTATAACGTGTGAAGGAGTGAAACATGCTTTGTGTTGACTGCTTTGTGCTCATATCAAAGTGACACAACGCTGAGCCCAGAGGAGCAGATCTGTTGGTCTTCCACGGACAGCTAGTTGATATATGTGTATTTCAAGCAGTTTGCAGAATAAATACATACAGTTTACACTGGGGCATTATGTTTATGGAACTGGTAACCAATGTTGCTCAGTTGTAGAGACGGAACCCTGCTCTCACTGTAACGCGAGTATGAAATTGCTCTGGATTAGCAGTGCAGCTAGGGGAGGGAATGTAATAGCTGCAGGTAATCTATCATAAACCTCCCAATTAACCAATGTGGTATTATATGTTTGAGTTTATATTTGGTGAGCAAGTCATTTAGATGATGCACTGTCTTTTTAATGAGTTACAAGGAGCTGTGGGATGGAAGGTAGTAGGGTGGTAGTAGCCTAGTGGGTAACACACTCGCCTATGAACCAGAAGACCCAGGTTCAAATCCCACTTGCTACCATTGTGTCCCTGAGCAAGACACTTAACCCTAAGTTGCTCCAGGGGGGGACTGTCCCTGTAACTACTGATTGTAAGTCGCTCTGGATAAGGACGTCTGATAAAATGCTGTAAATGTAAATGGAAGGAGCGGTGTGATGCTGAACTCACACAGCTGAGGAGCCCTCGGTCAATACCCTCTTTAGTCCTCCCTCCCTCAATGAGCAGAGCAGCAGACGTATGTCCCCTGGGACAGGACAGCCCAGCCAGCTGTCAGGCATCACAAACATCACTTGAGCACCGTGATGCTGGGTCACCGGGGATGTCGGCATCACCCTTGCAAATATCGTATGTGAGAGATATAATAATAACAGTGTTTGTCGTGGAGCTTTGGACTTTTTATATTGGAATGGAAGAAGCCTAGCAAACACAAGATGTCACAGGTTCAAATTCCACTTTCTACCATTGAATCCCTCAGAAAGACATTTAACCCTGAACTGTTCCAAGGTTCCTTTCTCTGTAGTTAGTGACTACAACTCACTCTGGATAAGACTGCCTCCTCAATAAAATTAAATGAAAATAATCTCTGTACATCTAGGTACAGAGTATTATATAAAATAAGATGAATAAGTTTGAATTGGTGCTTTATATATGAACACATTTTAAAAGGCAAATGTGATCATTTATACTGACACACATACAGAAAATGGAAAAACACCGCCACCTTCTCCAAGTTCCAAAATACCAGCCAGCCGTTAATTACAAGTCATAAGCAGCACTCTCCACTATCTTATTCCAGGATAAATTCAGTGTCACCCCGGATCTGAATGTCGTATTGTTAGACTCTGTCAGCATTACTCAGGGTTGTCTCCATCTTCCCATAAGCTCTTTCTTCACCCCTGGGTCGGTTTTTCGGCAGAGTGTGTCAGCTAAGCATTCACTAAGACTGTCCTTGTCAGGATTGCCTGCAGCTGGGCTCCACACCGGAACCCAATCCTGACGCCCCATAAATGCCGGAAGTTTCCGCCCGTTCGGGGTCGCTGGCATTTTCGTGGACTCTGCACGAACTTGACCTGGTTTTGTTATGAGTGTTTTGAGTTCTGGCAATCGCCACACGCCTACGGGTTAGTTTCAGTTCGTTATTTAAGTTAAATCGTTTTCGGCCACCGCGCCGCTGTTTATTTGTATTTCTTTATTGTTTGTATTAATAAAACCCCGTTCCCAGCATGTCAGACCTCTGCGCTTCCTTCCCCCGTAAGTCCGTAGTCGTGACAGTCCTAACGGGCTGCAGTGCAGCACCCGTTGTAAAAGAGGGACACACGGGCAAGGGGACGTGAACAGACACAGGAGGCTACATCCATTATTTAGGAGAAGAGCCACACGTCTCTTAGAGGTGCCTGCCATTTCCATCAATTATTCATCTCCCCCCACTGTGGACGCCTCTCTCTTTCTCACTCTCACTCAATGACATTCTCTCTTGCCCATCTCTCGCTCTCTCTGTTTCTATTACCCTCCAGGAATTTTGTTTTTCTCTTGGCTGTGTCTGACAGTGACTCCTTCTGTCAGTATTTCTTGGCCATTTTCTGAAGTCTGATAGAAGGTGTGAATTTTGCTTGGTAGGTGCACTGAATAGCGGCCACATCAGTGAAATTGTGTTTGTTCCGCAGTATGCTTCCAGTCTGTGATACTCTATCATTTCTGCTGATTCTGTAAAGCATGGACAGCTCTTTGGATATATCATAATTTAACACACAAGAATGATGTTGTAATGATTTTTTACAATAAATTATTCTAACAAATTATAAGAAATAATAAACAGTACAGCACTGCTGCTGTTATTGATAATTTAGAAATTATATAATAAACACTGATAAATGGCTAAAGGAGTAGATGGATTAACTGGATGTGCTTACATCTGTATTAACATGAATCATTTGACGTGACCCAGTTTCATTGGCTACAGATGATGGAGCGTTCCCAGGCCTGCTGTTGATGAAGTAACATAAGGCACCTTCACAAAGAGAGTCCCCACCCCATGCCATGTCCCCTCCCTCTTTTTCTCCTTCCCTCCATCTGCCTGCACGTTTTAAAAGAGCCACTGGGGGATAAACACACACACACACACACACACACACACTTCTTATTCTGAGGTCAGGGGGTCATAATTATCTAATGGTTACCTCTCAAGTGGAGCAGGTGACTAATTGAAAGACAAGACGGGCTCTTTATTGCGTTTTTCCTTATTGCTTTTTTTTTTTTTTTACATCAAATGCACCATGTGAATGGTAGAGCCAGGACACCACAGACAATGAGACAAACGGTGCCCCTTCAAATCAGGATGAGCTCAAAGAACAAAGGGCTGCTCCGTAACAGGGGGCTGATAGCGGGCAGCGTTTGAAATGAATTGGTCCTTTACTTCTCCCTCCATTAAACACGTCACCTACAGTTACACTCAGCGTGAATGATTTCTGTTGATGGGAAGTACTTGGATATCATCGGAAAATGCTCAGCTCATCATGTTCCATGTTGGTGACCTATTCCCCGTGGAAACTGGCGGGTTTTCTGAACTCCTCTTCTGACTCATCTGTGCATGTTTAATGGACCAGCGCCGTTGCCATGCCAACAGAATGGTGCAAATTCCTCCTGCCTGATTGTGCTGACCCAGTTACTGTATGTTGTCTAATTCAGTGGGACAATGAAGAAAGAGACCCATTACAAGGACTGATCTGAGGAAAGTCTATAGGCGGGGCTACTGAGGACCTTGGATATCAGCAAAAAAGATTTGTACAGTGTATTTACAGCATATTTGAGAACAACCATTTGCTTTGTTTTCTGTATTCTACATTTACTCTGTAGTGATATTTATCACAGGCTGATAATTATTAAGTGCAAATTCTATTTCCATCTCCTTTCCTTGAAGGGGCAGTGATGGCCTAGAGGTTATAGAAGTGGACTCGTAACCGGATTCAAATCCCCAAACTGACAAGGTGCAACCGAGGTCCATTGAACAAGGTACCTTCCACACACACTGCTCCCAGGGCGCCTTTCATGGATGTCCACTGCTCACTAAGGATGATGGGTTGAATGTGGAGGACACATTTCACATTTTCATGCTGTTTTAGAAGAATTGAGCATGTGATAGCACATAGTGGTGGTATCAGGGTGGTACGGAAATGTTCCAGCTGTAAAATGTATACTGTTTACAAAAAAAGGATTCAGAAAGAACATAAAACCCTCAAGGTTGGGTTCATTCGTGTGATTATGACCTCATGTTCACTGGAGTCCTTGTATTGATAAAGCATGACAGAAAGCTATTATGAAAAATGTGTAAAGTGTGTACAAGCCAAACCTAAAACAGCAGGATGCCTTCGTCTATGTAAACAGATAAATGGCAATGGTAGGTTAGAATGAACTTAGTCAGATGAGAATAAATCTTTTGGTGTAGCCCAGGCATTGTGTGGTTAAAGTTTATAGGCAGGAATGGAGATTATGTTTATTCACTGTTGCTTATGGGGCAGTAGGTGGCCTAGCGTATACAGAAACAGATGTGTAATCGGAAGGTTGCCAGTTCCACTCATGACCCGCCAAGGTGCCACTGAGATGCCACTCAGCAAAGTACCATCCCCACACACTGCTCCCAGGGTGCCTTTCATGGCTGCCCACTGCTCCACTTTCTTTCTTTCATTTCATTTCATTAATCACTTTCTTTTGAATGCTGTAGTAAATAATATTTTCAGAGTGAGGCTTGACAATTTGACTATCCCCATCCTATGTGTATTTTTATAATAAATATAAAAGCTATATAATAAAAACTAATAAAGATTCCAAGAGTGTTAAGAGCAGAGTACCATCCCCACACATGCACTTTCATGGCTGCCCATTGCTCCCTCAGGGGATGGGTTAAATGCAAAAACCACATCTCACTGTGTGCACCTTGTGCTGTGGTTAAGAGGTTAAATAAGACTTTATGGAGGAAAAATTAAGAACTTTTTGTAAGGAGTAAAGACAATTACACAATGAAAATAAGCCTCAAGCTGTGCTTATGTAAGCACCACCAATCTCTGGTCTTCTCGTCTGGCCTTTGCACCCACATGGCCTAGCTGTTGGCACCAGGACTGTTGTTCTGAGCTCCACTGACCAAGCAGAATAACAACACTGTGGTCTCATTCATGGAGCGGTTTTTGGCAGGCCATTGTGATCCAGACACTTATGCTTTACTTTGTACTGGTGGGCTGATTGTACCAAAACCCTCTTATGTAAAGAGCGTGTGTCTGATCCAGTGGTCTGCAGACTGGACAGGATGAATGAGAGACCCTGTTCAGTTGGCCTGCTCTTGTCTATGATGAGGATGGGCATGTAGGACTGCATCAGACCATCACTCAGCAGAAAGTATGTGGGTCACTGAGGAGGGATCCTATACAGATAATGGAATAATAATTTGTTATTAAAAAGCCACAATGATAAAATTCGACTAAACTTTGTAGACATTAAAAAGTAACTGATCTGGTCAGAAGGACATATCATTAAAATAAATATTAATCAACAACAATCATGAAAAACAATTAACTTTGGTTTTGTGAATTGATTAAAAATGTCCTTCAACATTCAAGCCTGACAACTTTAGATTTATTTACATTTATCACATTTGGCAGACGCCCTTATCCAGAGCAACTTACAATGTGCTTTTATGCTACTTTCAATGAAGTAATCAGTTCTGGTTCACTAGGACCCCAAATATGAATACAAATCATTTTGTTTGCTCAGTTAAAGTTTTTCCTACATTAGTCAGACTATAAGAAGGTTATAAGTCCAAGTCAACTTTATTGTCATCTCCCCATTTACAAGAACACAGAGAAGACGAGATTGCAAAGCTTTGGAGAGGCAAAGTGTTAAAAAAGACAAATGGAATAACACACAACAAAAAAACATAAAAAAGGCAGCGGTTAGGGAAGCGGCCCCATAATCAGAAGGCTTGCCAGTTCGAATCCCAATCCGCCAAGGTGCCTCTGAGGCGCCACTGAGCAAAGCATCGTCCCCCCACACTGCTCCCCGGGCGCCTGTCATGGCTGCCCACTGCTCACCAAGTGTGATGGGTTAAATGCAGAGGACAAATTTCACAATGTGCACCGTGTGCTGTGCTGCTGTGTATCACAATGACAATCACTTCACTTCATTATTATCATTAAATAGTGCAGGTCAAGACAAACTAGACAAACCAGACAGACAAGTAGCAGCAATCTGACAATACATCAGTGTACGGATGTACTTAGTATATGATATACTATGATAATAATGGTAGCAATAGTGATATGACATGACATCATCACAATGGCACAGCAGCACAGTATGATGTAGTGAGATATTAAAGTGCAGGGTGCAGTAATGATGTCCAGTTTATAATGTGCAGCTGATTTAAGGCTTCAGATGTGGTTGAGGTGATGTGGATGTTCCCAGGAGCAACATATTGAGGACCTGGACAGTCTGTCCCTCAACCTGGCAGATCTGGCTCTGATGCTGTAGTGATGGAAGAGGCATCCCAATGATGTTCTCATCTGTCTTCACTAGCTTCGGTAGGCTTTTCGGTAGCCTCAGTAGGTTTTTGTTGCAGTTGCCATGCCAGAAAGTAATGCAGCTGGTCAGGATGCTCTCGATGGCTTCTCTGTAGAATGTGGTGAGGAAGGTTGGGGCTCGCCCATTTTAGCCTCCGCAGGAAATGTAGTCTCTGTTGAGCTTTTTTGATTAATGAGGTGGTGTTGACTGTCCACGTAAGTTCTTCAGTGAACTAGGAACTAGGTGCTCTTTACAATTTCAACTGCTGAACCATTTATGATGAGTTGACTGTGTGCAGGATGTGATTTTCTAAAGTCCACAATGATCTCCTTTGTCTTATTGACATTCAGAGACAGATTGTTGTTGTGGCACCACGCAAGATTCAAGATTCAGTTGTCCTGTTGAGACGGTATGTAAATTTAAGTGGATCCAGGGAGCTGGGGAGTTCTTGATGTGGCACCTTTCAATGCAATTCATGATGATTGGTGTGAGTGCAACGGGTCTGTAGTCATTGTGGCACATCACTGCAGACTTCTTCAGCACTGCTATGATAGTGGTGGTCTAGAAACAGACCACCTTAGCGGGTCTTACCGGACAAAGTGGCATCCTTGTCCACTCGGAAAGTGATCAATCCGTCCAACTGGATGGCCGAGTCCGCAATGTTTTCCTGCAACCATGTCTCAGTGAAAATGAAGACACAACAGTCTCTTATCTCCCACTGGTTGACACACAGTAGCTTGAGGTAATCCAATCGACTTTTTCTGATTTTTGGTCTCGGGTGCTCTGTAGGCCGCAGCCTGCACAGGCGCTGCCATCTTGAAACAAACAAAATTTAGTCCAAGTATTCTCTAAAGAGGAAGGTCATAAGCTGCCATTTGAAAATACTTAACAAATGTGCTCTTCTGACCTTGAGGGGAAGTTCATTCCATCACCTAGGGGCCAAGACAGAGATGAGTCTAGAGGAGTGCCTTCCTTGTAGCTTCAGTGGTGGAGGGACCAGGTGAGCATTATTGGAGGATTGGAGAATGAGAGGTGCAGTGTATGGTGTAATACAGGCTGTGAGATAAGATGGTGTTACCCCATGTTTGGCTTTGTAGACCAGAACCAGAATTTTGAATCTGATGTGGGCAGCTACTTGGAGCTAGTGGAGGGAACGTAGCAGTGGGGTGGTGTGGGAGAATTCGGGAATGCTGAAAACCAGTCGTGCTGCTGCATTCTGTATTAGTTGTAGAGGCCAGATGGCATTCAGAGGTAGACCTGCAAGGAGGGAGTTACAGTAATCCATTACTAGGGACTGAGCATTAGATTGGATTTTCAATATATGAAAGTGAAAGTAAAGTGACTGTCATTGTGAAACACTGCAGCACAGCACACATGCATCCAACTAAATGTGTCCTCTGCTTTTAACCCATCAGGCAAGGTGAGCAGACTTTGCACTTTATATACAGGGAGTGCAGAATTATTAGGCAAATTAGTATTTTGTCCACATCATCCTCTTCATGCATGTTGACTTACTCCAAGCTGTATAAGCTCGAAGGCCTACTACCAATTAAGCATATTAGGTGATGTGCATCTCTGTAATGAGAAGGGGTGTGGTCTAATGACATCAACACCCTATATCAGGTGTGCATAATTATTAGGCAACTTCCTTTCCTTTGGCAAAATGGGTCAAAAGAAGGACTTGACAGGCTCAGAAAAGTCAAAAATAGTGAGATATCTTGCAGAGGGATGCAGTTCTCTAAAAAAATGCAAAGCTTCTGAAGCGTGATCATCGAACAATCAAGTGTTTCATTCAAAATAGTCAATAGGGTCGCAAGAAGCGTGTGGAAAAACCAAGGGGCAAAATAACTGCCCATGAACTGAGAAAAGTCAAGCGTGCAGCTGCCAAGATGCCACTTGCCACCAATTTGGCCATATTTCAGAGCTGCAACATCACTGGAGTGCCCAAAAGCACAAGGTGTGCAATACTCAGAGACATGGCCAAGGTAAGAAAGGCTGAAAGACGACCACCACTGAACAAGACACACAAGCTGAAACGTCAAGACTGGGCCAAGAAATATCTCAAGACTGATTTTTCTAAGGTTTTATGGACTGATGAAATGAGACTGAGTCTTGATGGGCCAGATGGATGGGCCCGTGGCTGGTAAAGGGCAGAGAGCTCCAGTCCGACTCAGACGCCAGCAAGGTGGAGGTGGAGTAATGGTTTGGGCTGGTATCATCAAAGATGAGCTTGTGGGGCCTTTTCGGGTTGAGGATGGAGTCAAGCTCAACAACCAGTCCTACTGCCAGTTTCTGGAAGACACCTTCTTCAAGCAGTGGTACAGGAAGAAGTCTGCATCCTTCAAGAAAAACATGATTTTCATGCAGGACAATGCTCCATCACACGCGTCCAAGTACTCCACAGCGTGGCTGGCAAGAAAGGGTATAAAAGAAGAAAAACTAATGACATGGCCTCCTTGTTCACCTAATCTGAACCCCATTGAGAACCTGTGGTCCATCATCAAATGTGAGATTTACAAGGAGGGAAAACAGTACACCTCTCTGAACAGTGTCTGGGAGGCTGTGGTTGCTGCTGCATGCAATGTTGAAGGTGAACAGATCAAAACACTGACAGAATCCATGGATGGTAGGCTTTTGAGTGTCCTTGCAAAGAAAGGTGGCTATATTGGTCGCTGTTTTGTTTTTGAATGTCAGAAATGTATATTTGTGAATGTGGAGATGTTATATTGGTTTCCCTGGTAAAAATAAATAATTGAAATGGGTATATATTTGTTTTTATGTTAAGTTGCCTAATAATTATTTTACATTTACATTTACATTTACAGCATTTATCAGACGCCCTTATCCAGAGCGACTTACAATCAGTATTACAGGGACAGTCCCCCCTGGAGCAACTTAGGGTTAAGTGTCTTGCTCAGGGACACAATGGTAGTAAGTGGGGTTTGAACCTGGGTCTTCTAGTTTATAGGCGAGTGTGTTACCCATTAGGCTACTACCATCCCATATCATAATTATGCACAGTAATAGTCACCTGCACACACAGATATCCCCCTAAAATAGCTAAACAAACTAAAAACTACTTCCAAAAACATTCAGCTTTGATATTAATGAGTTTTTTGGGTTCATTGAGAACATGGTTGTTGTTCAATAATAAAATTATTCCTCAAAAATACAACTTGCCTAATAATTCTGCACTCCCTGTATATGAGGAACAGTTCTAAAAGTTCAGTTCTTAGACCCCCTGACAATAATTTTGTTTTTGCTTTTATATAGGTCTTAGTGGTCCCCTATTACTGTATGAAGCAGAGTGGCCAAAGCACTCTTTATACATATCACCATTTCTAGCCACTGCAGGACCATAGACAGGCCAGGGGAACTCACATCAATGTTAAATTATCTAACAAAGTGAATTGTTCATGATAGGGGACCTTTAATGGAGATAACAAAACCCTGTCATCAGGAAAATATGTAAAGTTTTCTAATATGCTCTTGGGAGGGCAGGTTGCCAATTCCGGATATCTTATGGAGTGCAAATTTTAAATGCTACTGGATCAGATGAGTTGATCCCTTTCTGTTCTAAAATATGTTTTTTTTTTTTTTTCTCTGATTGCCTAAGATAACTTCATATTTAGCACAGCAAGAGTGTATGCACTTTTCTTTGTGAGTCTGTGCAGCCATGTAAATCCTTGTCCTAACTACACAGCTCCCCAGACAGGCCTGTACATGTATTGTTTGGGGGAGGGGCAGTCACAACCCAGAAAAAAAGCAACCCAGTTTGCCTCCTCCCAAACCTATTAACATACAAAAGGGCAAGAAAAATACAGGCAACTGAGAGAACTATATCTGTGGATATATCTGAATTCCATTCATTCATTTGCACATCTGTGTGCCGTGTTCTATTATTATTTAACAAGGATGATGTTTAGCCAGTAAAGACTGAACTGAATACACCATATCCTGTTACCTCATGCATCACACCTGCCTGAGTGTGTATCGTAAAGGTCTGGGATAGGTTGTGCTTTGTAGCACTTTCAAACTCATTTACAATGGTTATATGGGAAATCTCTAGTGTTTATTGATTTTAAATGCTTCACAAATGTACTCCACCAGTCAAAAGTTTGAAATTCATTAACTCATTTCTGGTCCTTGCATTTTATTCTCTCGAAAAAACTAAGTTAGACAATGGAAATGGTCTGCCAACTGTCCTGAAGGTTTATACCGAAGACTTTCTTATCATTCACTGTTGTTAATGAGTGCTACAAAAATACCTCCTGTTACAAAAATACAAAGTATGTTTCTTGAATTCGATTCTTCAAAATGGCCTCCATCTGTACAAAAGCATTGTAATTTTGAGAGAGATTTTAAATATTTTAGCTACACAATAAGGTGAAGAAGATTGACATTTTGATTTTAGATTTTATTAACACAAAATAAACAAGGCTCAATGGCCAAATGGAAAAAGAAAAGGAAACAAACAGAAACTGACCAGAAGACATGTGACAATTCGTCAGGAACAATAAACACAAAGGTAAGTTACCATGTTAACCACAAGACACTCTCTTGTCTATCCTGAAGAGGCTTGGAATTTGGGGCTCAGCATGGCAGTGGTTTGCTTCCTACATTGATGAACGATCTTACCAAGTGACTTGGAAAGGATCCACCTCTACCTCACACAGACTCTCCACTGGTGTCCCTCAAGGCTCAGTACTCTGTCTTCTCCCTTTCTCCCTCTACACAAGATCACTTGGTGATATCATTTCCTCACATGGGTGATCAGATTCAAAATACTGATGCTGGCCTACAAAGCCAAACATGGAGTAGCACCATCCTACCTCACAGCCCTCAGTCACTGAGCACCTTCAAACGGCAGCTCAAGATCTTACTATTTAGAGCATATTTAGATTAACTTGAACCTTCTTATTGTCTGACTTATGTATAGAAACTACAACAGAGTGAATAAAAAGATTGTATTCATAGTTGGGGGTCCTAGTGAACCATTATTGATCACTTCATCGTTGATAATATGAAAGCATGTTGTAAGTCGTTGTGGATAAGGGCTTCTGCCAAATGCCTTAAATGTAATGTAATGTCTGCATCCACATTAATGCTCTTTTTTAAGGAGTCCTGATCACTCACACTTAATTGGCTTCAGCTTGGAGTGATCAGGACTCCTTTATCATGTGCATGTTGTGTGAGCCCAGTTGGCCCCTGGGCATCACAGTAACACCCCCTCAGGGCAAAAATTGGCGTCACCCAAGCAAAGACCAGGGAGGCAAAAGGGTGGGGGCCGGAAAACACATAGCCCCTGTGTTTCCTGCAGTTTCCTCGCTTTCGGCAGGGAGGCCAACCCAAAACCTCAGGCTACTATTCACCACTCGCCAGGACAGACTGTTCTGGTAACATGCAGGCCTTGATGCTGCACATTCCCAATCCGCAACCTAGACTGTGACCCAGTACTATCTGCTGCCAGTCCTGATGGGGAAGGCAGTGCAGAAACTTGCCATTTTTGTATAAATGATATGTAATTAACAAGCTATTGGGTGCTGCATGCTCTCTTTTGAGGAGTCCTGATCACTCGTACATAATTGGGTTCAGCTTGGAGTGATCAGGACTCCTTAATCAGTTGCAGCAGTACCTGTTGTGGGATCCAATTGGCCCCTGGGATAGACTTGGTTGGATGTCCGGACATGCCAAAGAGTCATCTCGAAATGACAAGGCATGACACTTATCCTTATTCTGCACAACAGCAGATGTGCCAACTGCAGATTCATCATCATGTACTTTGAAGAACACCAAAAAGAATTACCAACAGTTTCAAACTACAGTAAATAATCTTGGTGTATATGACAGACATTTTTTATAACAAGCACTTTGGACTAAATATGCTCATATTAATGGTTTAGCTAATTATGCAGGGTCTCGCCAATGTTTGTTTGGCATTATGATGTATTATTCTCAAATCTCTTTTTTCTGAAATGTTAATTATGGGCCGTGTGAAATTTATTTGCACCCAGGGCATAAAAATGACTTGCCCTCTAATTTCTACTAGTTGTGGCACAAACACGGTGTTTGTTTCAGAGCTCCATTTTGCAGAAGATGGATCACTGAAAATCCTTCAGCTCTATGAAATACTAGGTCAGCCTAATCTACTATTCATTACCTAAAGCTCAGATGAAATGAAAGGTAATTTATCATCAAGGAATTGCTGCACAAACCACCATGCAGATGGAAAAAATGTGACTACCTGTCACTGCGATGAGCAAACAAGATTGAAATTCCATAACAGAGTTGTGTGTGTTTAATACAGTGTATTCTACAGTGATTTCCTAATCAGTGGAGACATGGCAACAATAAATTAACACCCAGTCCTCACCCCACCCCTTATTCAGCAGCAACGCACGGCCATTTTGATGAATCACAGTGTGAGTCATAGAGCGGATCAGTTGGTGCTTAGTGAGAAGTGATGTAATAATCACCTGTGAGGCTAATTTTATCAGCGAGTGACAGCATGAAAATTTGCTGTCGAATTTGCCAAGCAAAGCATTCAGATGCAAACTCCAAATTGCAAAATTGAAAATGGGATATGGCCAGTACATGAGGGCCAGGAAGGGGGACTGCGACTTGGCTTTTGTTAAAGTAAAAAATTAAGAGCAGCCCCCGCTTTTGTTCTGCCTTATTTATGAGTTAAGCTACTGGTTCAGTGCAACAACCCTTTTCCAGAGGCATTTAATGACTGCACAATGTGGGATCATATAAGCACTTAGAGGTCAAGCACTTCCCTAAAGAGTGTAGTAGTGACACCAGCACTATTGTATTTCTTTTTTTTGTTGTTGCTTTTAGTGGTCCCCAAATACTATTTCTGAAGTCTCATTCTGAAATTCAGCTGTGGTAAGGAAATTACAGCCACTTTTAGCAAGTCCAACAATGAGATTTGCTCAGGCTGCACCGTTTCAGTGTGTGTTGCTTTAAATGCTAATGAAGAAAAGAGAGGAGTGAAGAGGAGGAGAGCGGCCTATTAGTGAGCGGGTATTTGCCCGCTTATGACAACATAACGGGAGAAATTCCAGAACCAAGCGTCTGAGCTGCCACTCTCGTAACAGTGACGCAGAATGGCCAAAGCACTCTTTATACATATCACTAGTTCTATAGACAGTCCAGGGGAACTTGTATTAATGTTAAATAATCTCACAGATTGAAATAGGGAACCTTTAGAAAAACTTTTTTCAAACTCAATCTTTCCAAATTCAGAGATGAAGTGCAGACTCCATGGCCCACTGTCCCTGTCTTACACTGACCTGCATCAATGACCACCGTGACATTCAAAAATCCATGATTGAAGACTCCTCTATTGACAGACCTGATTGGTTCAGACAGGTTTTCCTCTAAAAATCTGAGCTGCTCTGCATCCCGTCCAGTCTTTCCAGAAAGAAGTGCCATGAAAAGTTTGTCCCCGTCCCTGGAATCTGTGCATGCTTTTGATTGTGTGTCGGAGAATAGACTAATTAATGAACAATCATTACACTGCAGCTCATGATTTAATAGCGTTTCACACACAGTAAAACAAATTAGATTAGATTACACAGAAATTAGATTAAATTAACAGACTCCTTCTGAAGCGGAAGGACAACTAGCCTGAACAAACAAGCAGATGTGAGTTTCATGCATTATTCCTGAAGTTTCAGTTTTTTTTAAGGGGGTGGTTGCTGGTAAAAGATTTGTATCCCACTCTGTTTCACCCACTGCTGCAGCGGTTTATCTGTCTAGATAATGCTGATAATGTCTATGTTTGCTAAATTGACCCAAGACAACATAAATACTGTGAGATCAGTCAGACTATTAAATCACACATCACACATATAGTGACACTTAGACCTATCTATACCATTAAAGATCCTTTAATATAGTAAAAGTGAAGTGATTTGTCATTGTGAAACACTGCAGCACAGCACAGGGTGCACACAACAAAATGTGTCCTCTGCTTTTAACTACCACCCTTTGTGAGCAGTGGGCAGCCAAGACAGGTACCTCGGATTCAAACCTGTAACCTTCTGTGTACAGGTTCACATCGGGATATGGTGGGATCGTGAGGGTGGTGCAGAGTGAAGATACAACAACAACAACATTTACTTCTTATATAGCCCAAAATCACATACAGTATGTCTCAATGGGCTTTGACAGGCAAAGCCCAGATGTTAACCATGCCTATTTTTTGGCACTTTTACTGGTATGAAAGCAGAAGCGGTAACTCCACGGCTTGCAAAGCGCATGCTGTATTCAGTCTGAAATCGGCTTCATGTGAGAGCACATGTGTATTCAGCAGTAGTATTACAGTTTATTACTTTGTAAGTATTAATAAGTGTGGCTTTCTGACAAGACAATACGATAACAGCTAATATTCTGTAGTCTATCGGAAATGGGCAGAAGCCAAATCGTTGTCCTTTTTCATTGTCACAGCACCTCCAACTACATTCTCATCAGTTTTTATTTAAAGTTGCATGCTTAAATGCTGCCTATTAGACATAATATATTCAGGAAATACACCATAAAATGACATAATGTCCAAGACGGATTCTGGCTAGCTAGAAACTAGATGCTTTACCCCAAAGTTATCCTGACATAGCAACATAACTGATTTTATCATCCGTCTGGCCTTCATCAGATTGAACTGACACTTAGACCATGGTTAACAGTGGACTCACAAGTCGTGTTATTATCTTGTAACAAGAGCAAAAAGAGACAATTGTTACTTTTACCAAACACCTGAGGTTTGTCAGGGGTCCTGAGGGCTCTTTCTTAGGTTTCACACTTTTGATTCTGTGCTCCCTGCCATTGACAAGTCGGACTTGACATCTGCGTGACATTTATTGGAGGCAGCTTGCCACCTAATCAGCAAGTTGCTCAAAGTAAATGTGAGAGCTGATAAAAAAATTATGGACAAAATATTATATTACTTGCCATTTAGCGAATAGCAGTCTATGACTAAATAAGTATTTAATTTTCACTACAAGCTGTATCCTAGCCAGACAACCAATCAATATGTTCTTCATTTTAGAAATGGTTGATAGAGGAGACAGAGGCTCACTTACTGCCTGACAGGAATATGATTAGAGTTTCTAGACTTTTCAGCCATCAAATGCTGTCAGTGCTCAAGAGAAGACCGCAGCACAGCTAGATGGGTTAACATGATGGGGAAAGAGTGGCACAATTTTTTTTTAATTCCCATCTGCATGTACCACCTGTCCTTCCATTGACAAAGAAAAAGACAGATAAACACACTGACTTAAATCTTCTCTTTGTGTACAGTGTTGGGGGGGAAGCGACCGCAGTATGACAACAGCTCATCTGTCTGCTGATCCACTTAAGAGCACTAAAGACAGGCCTGTAATCCTGCACACCCAGCCATCTGCTGAAGAGGAATGATTTATTTATGCCTAAATCCACAGCCACTCTTGATGTGACAGTGACCTCGGAAATTGCCAAATTACACGTTTTATGTGGGTGTGTATTCATGCATGCTGAAGGGGATGCTGCATTGCCAGTCTTAATGACCACAAAAACTCAAAAGAGTAAATCTTCCCAACCCCTGCCATACTGAAGCTGTCCAAACGACTGGACCGTGGTCATTTCTTTTTTTTGCTGGTCACATTTACATCAGTGCTTTTATTTTTGCCAAGTTTGCCTCCATTTGTGGTCAGCCAAGCATGCATCAATAGTGGTTTCTAGTCCCCCAGCTGCAGAAAGAGAGGGAGCAAGAGAGGGAGGGGGGAGAGCCACCTCGGCGGCTAACCCCCCCTAGGCATTTGTTATCTCAAAAAAGCAACCGCCTGGGTAAACCCATGTTGCACTTATCTCTGTGTTTTTTTGCCCCAAGCATCCTTTAGCACCACTAAACCTTTTTGTCATTCTGGTCAACCCCCCCATTAGAAACAGAAGAAAATACAATTATTTGAACTGTGTCATGTTGCAAGTTGTCCGTGTGTACAGGCACCCTAGTTGGTAATGACACAAGTGGCCAATCCCAATTGAAGCCCGCCAGCTTATCCCCTCTCCGTAACACTGCATTTAATGCCACATTATCCACCAATGATGACAGGCGCACCACCTCCAGTATTTTTTTTTTGCAACATGAACTCCTGTGGCATATGGTGCATGCATGGACAGATGTGTATATGGAGAACAATGATGATCCTGGATGGAAAACAATCTGTATTTAATGTTGGCCTGTTTTATTTCTTATCGTGAATATGTTACAAATAAATATTTACAATAATGGATCAGGTCTCATATTTAACGTGTAGACCTTTGGGACCATCATAAATAAGAATCTTCATCGCAGCCATCGCTACAAGCGGAGCTAATAAAATGTAATTGATTTCACATTCCTTGTTTTTGCCACAGTGCATCGTGTGCAACATGCAGTCTCACAAGCGTTTTTTCACAATTTTTCTTCCAATTCATGATTTCATTCCATTACTCTTCAAAATCACAATGCCCCTCCCCTCATAGCCCTCCCAATATGTTTGCACAGAAACATACACACACCGCTGCACCTCTTTTAATGACATGAATATAAAACACACAACTCCATAAAACACACAACTGTCACAGGGACAATAACAAAAGCGACAACCATGGTGATCTGATATGAGCTGAAATTGCTTTTTAATGGCTGCACTGCAGCGATAACCAAGCGGCATGAGAGATACCAAGAGAAAAAAAAAAAGAGAGAGAGCTGCACAGAGAGAAAGAAAGAGAGGGGTGGCAAATTTGCCCCTCTTCAAGTCTCCCGCGACCCATCAAACAAGTGAATAAAACACAGCACAAACGGATGACTAAAAAAGACAGGTCCCCAGGCTGTCTATTTCGCTCCTGCCGCGGTCCGATTCATCCTCTCCAGTCTGCACTGGGACTGCTAATTTTTTTACGCAGCACCCCACCACTCCAAAGCGCCCCACCACTTAAATGATGATAACCAAAGCAACACCAAACCACAGTTTTACAAACACACAGTTTTCTGACATAAATCTAAGCACATATGCATATGCATACAGTACCTTTCTGTGTTTGTCCCTCTTCCATGTTCTCCTCCATTGTGGCTCAGCTCTAGATTGTGGTGCTTCTGCCCTCGTAGTTAAATCAAAGCCTTCAGGAAGATTAAACCCCACGTCTGAGCTGTTTGTTAGAGAGAGAGAGATTGAGTCTGTGTATGTGCGCACTGGTTTTCCTTTGTTTTAGTCCCTCTCTGCTGTATGTGGAACGATAACTTGGAAAAATCTTCTCTCTCTCCCTCTCTCTCTGTCTCTGCACTGCTCTTTCTCAATGCGCTTGTGCGTGAAGACGATCAAGTCCTCCCCTCAGTCACTGGCCATCGTGGAAGACAGCCTAGTGTACTGCCGGAGTGTATGTGTGTATGAAACAGGAGATAAACACACACACACACACACACACACACACACGCTAACAGTCTCCTCCTCCTTCAGCCCCTTTTCCCTAAGGGAGGGGCGACAATTAGTGCTCTAATCAATGTTATGTTTTTTTTTTTTTTAAAAAAAACACGATGGTGACGACACGAGGCAGGGCAGGTGTTTTGAAACAGAGGGGGTTCAGGGTTGGGGTGTTGTTAAAAAGATAGACCTCTACATTAGGAACAGATGGAAGGGGTGTTTCCAAGAGACAAGCAGCCCACCAGCCCCTCTCCACCTAATGCACCCCCCCCATCCCACACCCCCGGCACCAGAAATGGGCAAGCCCAAGGAACACCGGGGGAACATGTACTGCATTGACTGTTGGTCGTGGTGCACCAATTTTTTTTCCATTCTTCACAGGATGAAATGAAGGTTGGACTGACAGTAATGAGTGGAAGGGTGTGGTGGAGGATGGATTGTTTTCACAGGGGTCTCAACAATGAACCTCGCAAGTCTATGTCTGTGTTTCACCCTCCTTTTTCTGTCTATGTATATGAGCTATGAACACATTAACATATGTATTGCCACGCCCTGCTCACAGATGGATGCAGTCATCTGTTACCTCAACGGGCAATCATATTGGGGTTGATTGTGCCCAATCAGCACTTTAATACCCCTTTATCATCCGCAGCAGTATCCTGTTCACACGTACAGCAACACAAGCTGTGGTTTGAGGGATATGCATTTCAACTGTTAATCAGCTGTTAGTGGCAATCATGATAACCTTAATCATTAGGCACTGAATAAACCCATGGCAGCAATTCAGTAGCATTTTCATTGCGAAAGAGTGAGAGCACTGACACCGAGGTGCTGCTGATATGAGGCAGTTACCACGGCACTGTCTCCATGCACACAGCAGCACTTAGCAACAGAAGAGGTGCTGTTCACAGGCAGACAGAGATGGCATGAGTCTATGGAGCACCTAGACACATTTCCTCAAGCTAACAAGGCACTGATTCTTTCCTGCTTTTGACACGGTGTACCAGAGAATAAAAGATCATTGCATGTAATTGCAATTTGGAGTCTTTTTTTCATGGTGAGATGTTGGATAAACACAGCTCAACAACACTATAAGTACATTACAAAACAAGATTTGGTAGCAAATTAATCAATTTATGTATACCAGATATTACATGAAATTATTTTATTACATAGAAAACAAATTATATTTGCATTTATGCATGTCACATGATTAGCATGACCTGGAGAAACACGGAAATGAGGTGACGCAACTCCGATAAAAAAGCAAAATGGCTGCCGCTAATCGCTCAGTCATTACTTTGCATTGACCTGCAAAGACTCAGCTCACCTGTTTTCAAGTAAGACTGTTCCTGTTCTTGTTGTTTTCTCTGCCTGCTTGTTTTGCCCATCCGTTCTCTCATCCGTGCAGATTAACATGGTGGAAGTTTGCCTACCTCCTTATGTCTCTCCACACGGGCATTTTTAAATTCCTCCTATGCATGCTCGTTCGCCCGTCCAGCCTAATTATAATAACAGAATGACTAAAATTAACCCTGTGGAGTTCGCCACTTTGTGTAACCAGGTGTCCCACCAGGCCACTATCATTGAGCATCTGTTGCATGAGGATAACTACTTGCGGCAGAGCTTACATGAAGTGGCTGTCGGGTGCATGGAGCGATGGCTGTGGCACAAAGTTCTCCTCCACCTCCCTCGGTTGGAGCTGACAATTCTGTCTTTGATTTCTGAGTTTCAGCCTATCCGCTGGTCAGATCGACCGCCACCGACTGATGGAGGACCTCCAACCCAAACACCGTCACCACCCCGACAGGCCCCAGAAAACCTGGGGGAACCCATGCAGCATGGACGGACTGTCCTCACTGCCACAGAGAGGGAGAGGTGGTACATTGTGGTACTGTGTGCCTATTGCTCTTCCCCAGCACACCACCGTGCCATTTGACTGGGAAACGCAGCCCCCAGTTGATTGTGTGGCACAATCGGCTGGGCACCCCACCGACAACCACTCCATCTTGTCTCACCCTATCTGCCATCCTGGAGTAGAACCACTGAACCATCAACACCACCAACTTCCTGGTCACGGCCATCATCAATTCTCTGCTCCTCCTGGGATTCCCCTGTCTGGCCATCCACGAACCTCATCTCTCCTGTCATCAGGCTTGGTGTTGGAATAGGGAGCACACTGTCACTATCACTGTGTTCAACCAAAACCATACACCTGCACTTGCTCCTCCACATCCAGCCCTCAACACTGTCCCTGCCTGTTATCAAACCTGGCCACCATCTTCAGTCTGTTCAAAGCTGCTTAACACCACATCGACCATGTGACATGGCCATTGATCTACTTTCGGATTGTGTAAAGAGCTCCTGGACATGGAGCAGTTTGTGGCAGAGGCCCCTTGTGGCAAAACGGCACCATCAGAACTTCCACTTCACCGGCTGCAGAACGGTTATTCATTGTCTCCAAGAAGGATGGTGGGTTAAGGTCCTACATTCACTGTAAAAAAACGAATGCTTCTGCCCCTCACCAACACTGCCCTCAATGCCCTCTCGGGTGCCACCTATTTCACCAAGCTGGACCTCTGCTCTGCATACAACCTCATCTGCATCCAAGAGTGTGACGAGTGGATGACCGCCTTCATCACTCCCACCGGCCACTTTGAGAGTCTTGCCATCCCTTTTGGTCTGTGCAATGCACCCATCGTCTTCCAGCAATTCATAAATAACACCTTACATGATCTGCTGGGATGGTGGATGTATGCCTACCAGGATGCTCATCTATTCACCAACCCTCATAGCACACTTGTGAGAGCAGTCCTCAAGAGATTACAGAGAGTACAGAGAGGCTGTACTGTAAGCTGGAAAAATGCAATTTCCACCAGCGCGCCACCACATTCTAGGTTTCATACTCACCCCAGAGTGTGGCCATGGAGGCCAAGAAACTCGAAGAAGTGGCATCGTGGTTAGGGACAGCTAAAACAGCTGCAACTGTTTCTTGGGTTTGCATGTAGGACATGCAGGCCTACGTTGACGCCAGCGAAGTGGGCCAAGTGCGCCTGGGCCAAGAACCCAACCACTCCAGCCACTGGTCCTCTGCATCCTCTCCCAATTCCTCATCGCTCCTAGACCTATCTCGCCTTGGATTTTGTAACCGGACTCTCTGAAGCGGACAGCCTTACCACCATCCTGACCATGGTGGATCATTACTCAAAAGCGATCTGAATGAGCGCGATGACGTTAAAACACTCTTTGACTCCTGCTGAGCGATAATGTAATAACGTAATGCTTTTCTGTTAACCAAACTTGGAACCAACTGATTAACACACAATTTCACACATCACATGCAAAGCCTCCACAGAAAATGAAGCCATAACAGAAACACCAACACCAAAACCTTTAAACACCCCCAGTGGTATCCACCACCCAATCAAGTCCAAATCAAAACACCTGGACATGACACCCAAACAGTAACAATCAGCCAAAATTTAATCATGCTGGCAGAAGGCCACTCCCTCCATGACAACGGCTCCCTCCATGACAATGTGCCTCACATTTGTGGAGGTGCTCTGAACTTTTGCCACCAGAACAGGGAAGTGGAGGTGTCATCCAAATAATATGCACCAGGGTCTCTGCTCAGTCAGCCACAAACCACTGACTTGTGGATCTCCACAGTGCAGAACACTTTGGGGTCAGAAGTACTTCAGAACCTCTATTACAATGGGCTGGCACTTCACATCCAGGAAGAGATGGTCAGCAGAGAGCTTCCTGCCACCTGTAAGGGCACGGGGATACCAAGCAAGTGATGGGAATGCTTGTCTGGTGCCCTAGCCACAGCCATCATGCTGACCAATTACTGTCTCACCCTGCATACCCACCTTCAGCTGCGGTACAGATGGCTTGCAATCACTGCTTTGTTAACTCCGGAGCAGTGGGGAACTTTATGGACCAAATTTTCTTGGCCTGGTTGGGGGTTTCAACAGAGCCCTTGTCCCAGTCCATCTCCTTTGTGGATTGTCATCTCATCACTGCTGGTCACCTCCAGGAGATCCAATTCTTTATTCAGTTCTATATTCAATTCTTTGCCAAGCTCCCACTCGCATGTGTGATATGGCCATCAACCTCCAGACGGGTGCAGCACCCACTATCCCCAGCAGAGAAAAGCACCAGGGAGGCCTTTGTGGTTGATGCCCTACAGAACGGCACTATTTGAGCCCTCCACATCACACACAGCAGCCAGATTCTTTTTTGTCCTCAAGAAGGATAGGGGCCTACACATCTGCATTGAACACCATGGCCTCAAAAAGATGACCATAATTTAACGCCACTCACACCTTCTCACCAACACCACTCTGAATGCCCTCTCTGGTGCACTGATCTATGCCAAGCTGGATCTTCACTCGGCCTATAACCGTATCCGCATCAGATGGGGTGACAAATGGAAGACTGCTTTCTTCACCCCCACTGGGTACTATGAGAGTCTGGTCATCCCATCTGGGTTGTGCTATGCTCCTTTCATCTAAACACAATTCATGAACAATGTTCTTTGGGACATACTGGGGCGGTGAGTGCACTTGCGCTTTTCAAGTTCAAGTTGGGCTTTAGTGGCATTTCAGCTACATACATGTTAGACAGAACATTCATACATGTGTATGTGTCATTATTATCCAGGTGGGTAAGGGTCAGATGCAGGGTTGTGGCGTCCAAATTGCAGTGGGTCCAGGGTGGATGGAAGCTGGGTCTTCATGTCTTTCATGACCAGCCTCTTACAGCACTTCATGATGGTTGACGGTGAGACACAACACTAAAGACTTCTTTGACACGGGCATGATGGTGGTGGCATTGAGACACATTGAAACAACATCGGTGCTCAGTGAGATGTTAAAGATGTCGGTGAGAACATCTGCCAGCTGTCTGTACATTCTCTAAGCACTCTCCTGAGGATGTTGTCTGGTCCAGCAGCCTTTCGCAAGTCAACCAGCAACTAGGCCGCTTCCTTCATTGTTTGTTTCTTTCAACAAGTGTCTCGCAACCTCATCTGGGCAGATCTCTAGAACAACCTTCACACCTCTGCCACCTCTGATGGTAAGCATTCCGTCAGCTATACAGGAGGTTCAGGGGTCTTGGTTGTGGAGCAAGTGGCATTGCCACTGCCGACCAGCGATCCGCCACCCCGGGCTGGCTGTTCCTAGTCAGGGACCTGGTCATGTGACTACCAAGGGAACACGGACGTATGTGGTTCCTGGAACATAAAAAGGAGGTCTACTCAGAGCTAGTGTTGTTTTTTGCTTGGGCAGTGGTGGCCTAGCAGGTGAGGAAACAAACCTGTAATCAAAAGGTTGCCAGTTCAAATCCCAAAATGATTTGCATAACCAAAGAATTTCTCATCTGCCTGCTCATCATCCTCATCAGGGTCTGAACCTGACTGCAGTTCAACTTTAGTAACCGACTTTAGTGGGCATATGGTCACATTCGATGGCATCTGGCACGTGGGAGAGGTGTTTTGTTCAAGGATGAGACCGGGTTTTTGACTGTTCAGGCTAGATGGCAGACAGCGTTTAAACAAGTGGATTTTCAAATGTTTCTTAAAGGTGGTGGTAGTCTCGGCTAGTCAAATGGAGCCGGGCAAATTGTTCCACCAGCCAGGGACAACAAAGGAGAATAAAGTCAATTAGGAATGGAGACCCCGTGAAGAGGGAATTTTTAGTCCACCTAATTTTTAAATGGTGTGACTAAAAAATATCGGAGGTAAAAAAAAAAATATATCGACCGTTCGGGGGAAATTTCCGTAAACACAATGTGGTTCATACAACAAACACGTATTAGGTCTCTGTTGTGTTCTAAACTAATCAGACATCGTGAAAGGCGGGACCTGCCTCTGATTGCCCGTGGTCCAGATATTCCTGACCCTGACAAGTTCAGCTTTTTAAAATCTTATTATGGCAGCAGACAAACGCATTACAAGTAATTTATGCATTTTTAACATAATTTTTCATGGTCAAAATTTTTTCCACACCTCATACCTCAGCTTCCATTTTAGTGCTAATCAAAACGCATCACCTGATGCTTTTTATGCATTTACCACCCAAGCCCGAACCAGCGTAAATTAATAGAAATTAAAAACTGAAAAAGCATAGTGTATCTATTAAACACATTATATGCAGTGATACACATACTGGCCAAATTTCACCTCTCCTTTCAACAACAGGCAGCAGTTAACAGATCATCAGGCTGAGATGATAATCAAGTTCAAGCCATTAAAACACTTGCACTTTGAATTTAGATTTTATTTTTAGTTAATTTATCTTGTTTTAATTTCAGCTCAGTGAAGAGCTTTAAGCACACACATATTTTTAGTAAGTTACATTTCTTGTAGAAATGTGCTTCAAATAAAGAACTTTATGTTAACCGGATTGATATTTAATAATTTACAAGGCAATATTGCCTATATGCAAAGCAATTTTAAAAAGAAAAAAATGGAACCCGTAAAGCTGCATTATTAAATGCGATTCCATTGAAAATTTGGTCTTCCTAACTGCTGTGTGGTGCTTCAAACGTGAACATGTGAATGCGGGTTTTACGCTTGTTTGTATTAAAGGTTTGTATATTAAAAGGCAAGATGGAACTTTGTGAATTGATTCATCCATCGTTTAACATGTTCAACTCGCCACAATGACAGCATCAAATTTAATATTTATTTCATTTAAATCACATTTAAAGACATCTCAAATTTTTGAGAACTGATTGTAGTGGGACTGAAAATACATAAAAATGTAATATTTAATTCTAACACTTAGCATGAAATACATCAAATTTAAACAGTGCTCAATTTTATTCAATGAAAGTCTGAATACAATATATATTATAAACTAAAACTAACTAAATATAGACTACATGAACTATTATGTTAAATTAATTATTAAACAAATATCAACTTATAATTATATATCTGTTATTGAAGCCAAGCTAAACAATAAACACATCTACTGTGGTCAGATAGCTGACACTACATTAGAGCAGGGTCATGTTACTGTCAATATATTTTTAAATCTCAGATGCAACATGCCTACCGATAAGACCAATCGACCCTAACAGATTTACAAGAAAGGATACACTTACTTCATCTGTAATTTGAGCTGTGACAGGCTTGCATCCACTGCATCCAGTGGGCAAGGTTCTTATATCTTGGCTAGCATAAGGCCACTTTGTCCATTATCGATTTTCACACAGTGCCTGGGCAGGCATATCGCCATAATAACCCAGACCTTATGAATCAAACTCAAATATTAAATGTCTTCACAGAATCTCTGAGAAGCCACAGCCAGTCAAAGATCTATTCAGCTGTCCAATTAGATTTTTTTGCTGGTCATTGGGGAAATGAATCAGATGTCATATATGCAATACCAACTTGCTATAAAGAGCCTCATGACAATGTGCCAAATGACTATTGATTGTCTGATGAGTTAAGGAGAGTGAATGATGGATATAACCAGTGACGAGCAAGAGTCTCCAGGGTTCAGACTGTCCGTGTTTGAACAGGAAGGTGCATTTATTTTAAACACAAAAGAAAAACAACAGTAAAAGTACTCACACACTCTGTGTTCTGATAAATGGCATACTAATTAATTTTACATAAATAAACATAAATCCAAGAAAATTAGCCTGCTGGCATTAAATACATTTTTTGAATGAGGGCACTAGGCAGCATATATGTATGCAATATTAACACCCAGGTCACTCGGGACACTGAGCAAGAACAGTGATAATTAATATGGAATGCTTTATTCAAGACTGGGTTGATCATAAGGAGATTAGCAATTTTGAGATAAAACAGATGGCATTTGTGCAAATGTTTACATGTATGCCTAATATCGTGAGCCTTGTATTTTCCTGCATGCAAAATTGTGTTTCACATGACTTTATGAAATCTCTGGTGATGCTGCTGACAGCTCCCATGCCTGGATAAGTTAGACACTGTGAATCCCGATCAGTGTAATCATCTACAAGGCTACTTGAGTGACGGTGTGACCCTTTTTCTTATATATTGTTGTAGCCCTTCATTTGACAGGACAGTGTATCACCTTAGCCCACTGCATGTCATAAAGCTGCTACATTAGAGGTTCAAAGCTGCTACATTAGACAAACATTAAAGCTGCTACATTAGACAAACAATATTCTCGTAGAACTGTGTGTGTGTGTGTGTCTCTCTCTCTCTCTCTCTCTCTCTCTCTCTCTCTCTCTCTCTCTCTCTCTCTCTCTCTCTCTCTCTCTCTCTCTCTCTATATATATATATATATATATATATATATATATATATATATATATATATATATATATATATATAGCCAAAAATCACATACAAAATGGGTATGTTTAAGATACATTTCTCTCACAGCACCCTGCTACTGCATCCTTTGAAAGGTTGATACAGTCAGAAGAAGTGTAATCCTGACAGTTCAGTACTGTGACTT
Source organism: Denticeps clupeoides (assembly GCF_900700375.1). Taxonomy (NCBI): domain Eukaryota; kingdom Metazoa; phylum Chordata; class Actinopteri; order Clupeiformes; family Denticipitidae; genus Denticeps; species Denticeps clupeoides. Next base: position 20,445,026 of record NC_041710.1, read on the forward strand.
TATACACAATTCACATTGCATCTTCATTCAAACACAGTATATGAACAGGAATGTCCTCCAAGAGCCAGGAGCCAATCAGAGAGCTGGAACCAGAAGAGCCATGAAGTGACAGAACTGGGCCTGAACATGCATTATACAAAGGCCATGGTGATGCACCGCCCCCTGCCAGAAACTACTGTAACCATGGAAGACCCTTTTTTCACATCCAGAGATAAGTGATGTGTTCAGACAGTACAACACTGAATTATAACTGACAGTACAAAAGGATTCATGTGTCTATTTGCACATAAATGCCATGACTGTGCCGAAACAATATATGTTTAAAATACTTTTAAAATGTATTATGTTCGTCGTTCTATAATAAAACTTAAAGTAGTCAAACACATTCAGCCTCAAAATGTCATATATACCAGTAAGGAGCAAAGCTTTGAAATGTTACATTAAGCAGAATTATGCTGGAATCACCTTCAAAGGATGCTTGATTTCAAAAGACAGAGATGAAAGAATGCACCAGTGCTGAAATGCAGTTTTCAGCCGAGACTTTCACATAATGAGTCAGACTCTCACTTTCAGAGCACAAAACGAAAGGCTTAACTCCATTATTAAATGGTTGTTGGGATCTTGCTAAAATAATAACTAAATAATACTAAGGACTGAATGTTTTCGTGCTGATGGGACCAGACTGAATTCCGTAATTAATGACAACTGTGAAAAAAAAAAAACTTTTATTGCACTCTACCCATGAATGAGGGTTCCTTTCTCACTCACGCCTTAAAGGTGAATTCCCATTTTTCTACATGGGCATTTTATATTGTGTTCAGAAAAGGTCTAGGTTTTGGGGGATGTCATATATGATGGCCTGTCAAAATCCAATGAGAAATATTGCATGTGATTTTGTGCTAAAAATCAAATCAATGTTGCTGTTTTGCATTTGGAGTTTCTCTATACAGCGCAGTTTCAGCCGCAGCTGACATCAGACATGGCTTCCCCACCCCCACCACCTTCAGCATGCTCCCCTGCTGTGCAGCAGAATAATGATTAACATAAATCACGCTGTAACTGATGGAAACTTCCACACGCTGTGCTTGAGATTAGTTGGGTGCTGATGCTGCAGTGGATGACTGATACTGTGCTCATGTTTTTCAAAGACCACCTCGACTGTGCATGAACATAGTAGCTGTTATTGTTATATTGATGATGTATGAAGCTGCCAGTTTTTCACTGCCAGAACATTTTTTTGGAACTGCAGTACTAAATATTACTACTGTCATATTATAAATAGCACACTCAATAATTTTCAAAATATGATACTCTATTGATGTAATGCTCATTATTGGTTGCTAAAATTTCTCCTCGCTGGAGAAAGAGGCCTAGACGCTTGACATCTGGGCAAAACTTTACAAGAAACTTTTTAGGTGTTCATAACACTTCAATGTGACAGTGACAGGTTGCTTCTCCACAAGTATGGAACCAGCAGATTTACACCTTGGTGGGGCAGGATGGACAACAGATGGACAGAGGTGGATGGGGAGAAGCAGGAGCAATTTAGTCTAACCAAAACAAATTGGAAAATCAATCAAAAATTACTGAATAAGTAATAGGGCCATTATTATGCAATAAATTCAGTATTTTTTTTTTTTTATAATAAGAAATATTATCTTCTTCATTTTCCTCCGCTTATCTGAGCATCCCAAGTAGGGAATCCCAGACAGCCCTCTCTCCAGCAACCTCCACCAGCTCCTCCGCCAGGATCCCAAGGCGTTCCCAGACCAGATTGGACATATAATTTCTCCAGCATTTCCTGGGTCGACCCGGGGGCCTCCTGCCGGCAGGAAATGCCCAAAACCCCTCCCCAGGGAGGTGTCCAGGAGGCATCCTGACCAGATGCCCGAACCACCTCAACGTGCTCCTTTCGACGTGGAGGGGCAGCGATTCTACTTTGAGTCCCTCCAAAATGTCCGAGCTCCTCACCCTATCTCTAAGGCTGCACCTGACCACCCTAAAGAGGAAACTCATTTCGCCGATTGTGTCCGTGATCTCCTTCTTTTGATCATTGCCCAAAGCTCATGACCATAAGTGAGAACTGGGCCGTAGATCAAACGGTAAATCGGGAGCCTTGCTTTCTGGTTCAGCTCCCTCTTCACCATGACAGATTAGTTCCGTGTCCGCATCACTGCAGACACTGGCCCCATTTCCCGGTTGATCTCCTGCTCCCTTCGTCCCTCACTTGTGAACAAGACCCGAGATACTTAATCTCCTCCACTTGAGGCAGGACCTCTCTCCCGACCCAGAGTAGGCAAACCACCCTTTTCCAGTTGAAAACCATGGTCTAAGATTTGGAGGTGATGATCCTCAACCTACCCAGCAAGAGCTGAAGGTCAGAGCCTGATGAAGCTAGATGGACCACATAATCCACAAAAAGCAGAGACGAGATTCTCCTGCCACCAAACTCAACACCCTCCACACCATGGCTGTGCCTAGAAATTATGTCCATATAGGTTAGGAACAGAACCGGTTACAAAGGGGAGCCCTGGGGAGCCCTGGCGGAGTCCAACCCTCACCAGGACTTACAGCTGGCTACAGCTGAATGGCTCTTAACAAAAGGCCATCCACCCCATACTCCTGGAGCACCTCCCATAGGGTGCCCCTGGAGACAAGGTCATAAGTAAAATACATGTGGATTGGTTGGCAAACTCCCATGCCCTCAGCAAGGGAATAGAACTGGTCCACTGTTCCGCAGCAAGGAAAAAAACACATTTCTACTCCTCAATCTGAGATTTATTTACATTTACAGCATTCATCAAACGCCCTTATCCAGAGCGACTTACAGTAGTTACAGGGACAGTCCCCCAATGAGCAATTTAGGGTTAAGTGTGTTGCTCAGGGACAGTTTGGTAGTAAGTGGGATTTGAACCTCGGTCTTCTGGTTCATTGGCGAGTGTGTTACCCCTGGATTACTACCACCCATTGGTGGGTCAACTATCGACTGGACCCTCCTCTCCAGTACCTTGGAGTAGACCTTTCCAGGGAGGCTCAGCAACTTCTGCCCCTGAGATTGGACAGTCCATACCTAGGCATCCCAGCCCTGGTTCCTCCTTGGAATGCACGTCATAGGATTGAGGAGATCCTCAAAGTATTCCTTCCACCAACCGACTTATAGCCCCACTGTAAACAGTGTGAGTGAGTTGCTGCCTTCCTCTCCTGAGGCATGGAATGGTTTGCTAGAACCTCTTTGGAGTCGATAGGTAGTCTTTCCCCATGGCCTCACCGAACTCCTCCCACACCCGAGTTTTTTCCTCGACGACTGCCACTGCTGCACCCCGTTTGGCCATCCGGTACCTGTCTTCTGCTTCTGGAGACCAACAGACCAGCCGTGCCCTGTAGGCCTCCTTCATCAGCCTGACAGGTCCCCTAACCTCTGATGTCTATCAGTGGGTATGGGGATTACCGCCATAACTGGCAACAGCCGCCTCAACAATCGCAGAGCAGAACAAGGTCCATTCAGACTCAATGTCCCCCACTGCTCTCGGCCGACTTCAATGATAATATGACTACAAAGTCAATCATAGACCTGCAACTTAGGCTGCCCTGGTACCAAGTGTACCGATGGGCATCTTTATGTTCGAACATGGTGTTTGTTATAGCCAAACTGCGGCTTGCACAGGTGTCCAATAAGGAAACACCACTCGAGTTCAGATCCGGCGGGCCGTTCCTCCCAATCACACCCCTCCAGGTCATGCTGTCATTGTCCATGTGAGCGTTGAAGTTCCCGCAGTAGGACAATAGAGTCCCCAGGCGGAGCACTATCTAGCACTCATCCCGGGTACTAGATAGTACTTTTTTTTTCCTTCCATGAAAGATGTTCTGAACCATTCTTTGTCTCACCCTTTACCTAAGACCAGTTTTTCATGGGAGCACCAAGTGCCCCAGACAACATAGCTCCTAGGATCATTAGGAGGAGATAAAATATTACATAAAAAATATTTATTCTAATAACATTTTATTATAATTTTATTTCTTATATCACTGTGTATCTTCTAATAATTTCTGACCTACTGACCTACCTAAGGAGCATCTTCACACACTGACCAAATTAGGAGGTGATGAATGGTAGGGCAGCAGAGTCATATATTTTGTACACTTTCTATGTCCACTTTTGTTGTTATACAAAAAACAGATGCTATGATTTTATGAAATGCAGTATTTATTCAAAGTATCAGAAGTTGTCTGATCCCTCTGATCCTGTGAAAAACATGCCCCCTGCCAAGCTGTCAATTGTCTTAAGACAATTGTGATCTCTAGTGAACAAGTCTTTAGGCAAATGCAAGACAGCGTGCATGTTGTGCTAAATCCCTTTTGAAGGGTCCTGATCAGCCTGGCCTAATTGAAAGTGAGGTGATTCTCATTGTGAAACACTACAGCACAGCACACAGTGACACATTGAAATGTGTCCTCTGCTCTTAACCATCACCCTTGGTGAGCAGTGGGCAGCCATGACAGCCGCCCAGAGAGCAGTGTGTATGGACAGTGCTTTGATCAGTGGCACCTTGGTGGCTCGGGATTTAAACCGGCAACCTTCTGATTTATGGGGCAGTTTCCTTAATCGCAAAGCCACCACTGTTTAGAGATAATAATCAGATAATAATAACAATAATCAGATAATCATTCATCAGAATGAGCTGGCAGCACCCCTTGTGTGATCATTTGAAATGAGGGCCACCCATGCACTCAGAATTAACCTGTGATGCAACATTTCCACTGTTTCTAATATGTCTCATGGTCAATATCATTATCAGAATTAATATTATATCATGCATATATATAATGTGTTTCCCATATATGATGAGGACATCAATCAAATGTTAGTACAATGATACTTGTCTGGCCTGCTTCATTTCTATTAAAACTATTATATTATGAAATATATATATTATATTATGACCTTATAGTGAAATTATCAAATAGGCTGTGGGATTAAGAGCATCTTGATTATCCTTCACCCAAGGTTAAATAGTTTGATTAAAAAACATGAGGAGAGGAGTGTTTCAATAGAAGCTGTGGGTAAGAGTTCTTTCTTGTTGTCCAGATACTGTACATGTAGGACTGTGAATGACATGCATTGTGAAAGTTTGTGTTTTGTTTGTTCTTATTTAATTTTTTTTTTTTATAAATGTCTCAAACCTCAATAGTTGTCTGGAGTGTGGTTTCTACAGGAGATGGGCACTGTTCATTTTCATTTCCTGTGATGACACTGGGAGCCCTTTATCTGGGATGGCCTCCACAATGCACCAACTGTTGGCTGTGTTTCGTGGCAGAAATAAGAATATGCTGACGTATTGACACACATTTCTGGATTGCGATGGACTTTGTCCTGTCCACATCATGGAAAAACAAATAGAGTCTATTATACATAAGTGCTTTCTATTGGGTTAGTATGGATCTTGTGAAAACAGGCAATGCTTTATAACATAATTTACCGCTTCTGGGCTTTCTGCTCAGGAATACGCTTAACCAAACTGAATCAAGATCTCATGCCACTGGCCTCTGACACAGTAAAATGACTGTGGGAAAACAAAAGAAATTTAGACAGTGTAGTCTGTTTTCCAACCTTTGTTTGTGAATCGTGATCGTTTGATCCAGTGTCACTCTCTGTCCCACATCCTCATGTTGAGGCTGGCATAGGACCCTGATGGATGGCTGACACAGAATCAGATCCTCCGGTCTCGTCTCCACTGTGCTATTTTTCCCAGCCAGTCAGTGAGCATTGTGAAGCCCAAGGATTCCCTTGATGTTTAAAATAGCTCTCAGAAAAACAGGATTAAAAATTCATTCACTCTTTTTCATTTCTTTTTTTTTAAGCCTCAGTTCCTCATCCACCCATGCATACTCTCATCCTTCCTCCACCCGTTTGAAGCCTGGCCGTAAATGATTGGGGAAAATGTGGTGGAAACCGCTTAATCATGGAAAGGCTATTTGGTAGGCAGTATTACAGCTGGGCCTTGGCCAAAGGGTTCGGCTTCATGTATATGGGCATTGCAACTACAGCCATTACATCTTAATAATCAGAGTTGTGGCTGCCAGACTCTGACACATACATGCCATTAAATGGTGGGAGGAAATTCCACCATAATGGTGAGGACATGCAAACTCCGCGCACACATGACACGATTAGATTTTCACATCTGGGCATCTATGGCAAGTAGGAAGATATAATGGGAAACCAAGAATATGGAAAAATTTGTTTTCGTCAGATCAACCCTTTAACGGGGATAATTAGTTTGAAAATAAGTTTCATCTGTTTCTATTGAAACTATCTTGTCTTAGTACTAAAAATAAGCTGCAATGTTTTCTTCCTTCCTCTGTGTAACGGAAGAATAAAAAAGAGGGGGGTGTCATGATACATCTTTAATGCGAAGTTATGTTTTGCCTCAGCAACAGAGATCTCTGACGTCATGCTAAGAGGCACATATGTGCCGTTCTTGAGAGTGAACATAAAGTAACAAGCCCTCGTCTCACGCTGAGACACAAACACAGGTGTCCCTCTCCGTCTCTTACTCTGGCATGTGAGAGCTCCATCTCCTCAAGCTCTCATTGCTATTAAATGAGCACCTGCAGGTCACAGCAGACAACTACAGAGTGAGGGGCTTTGTTTTTACTGATGTGTAAACTTTAATCTGATATTATGTTATGTTAATCTGATATTATATTGATTACTAACAGCTCAGGTTCTGTGTATGTCATCCATGAACATAATAAAAAGTGGCTTCTGACTCGGTTTTATAGTTGTGGATGTGAATCACAACCGGAGTGCCAAAGTCATCAGTCTAGTGCTGTACTTCGGGTAGATCTGTGGGAGAAAGTGGGTCTGTTTTTCTAAATGTCTTATTTATAGCTGCCTGCCTGCTGGGTTTATTTGAGGCTTCAAATCTAAGAGTGGTGTCTCATTGGCCTGTGAAGACGCAGATATGATGGTCAATGAGTGACTTGCTATTCTGGCCATGAACTTGAGTGTGACCACAAAATTACTCTGAAATATTTACTTTTTTCTGACAATGAAGTTTCCATGTGACTTTTTGCTAAAATGGGATTATGTGGTTCTTTTCTTCTTAATCTCCCTCACATGATAGGTCCTTTCTGATGGCTCCAGCTTTAGCCAAGCATTTTGTGGTTTGTGACTATGAGCAAGGTAGTCCCCAAATACACTCAGGCCACTGTGCTATCCATTACTTGCCAAACACATACCCATAAGTGGCACAGAAATTGGCCTCAGTATTAGCATTTTACAGGAATAAGTCACAGTGCAGGTGGTCACATAAGTCACATAAGTCAGGGTGGAGAATATCTAAAATGCCATCACTTACCATCTACTTTATTAGATTCAAATGTTCAATAGCTTGTTAATACATGTCAATCACGTGGCATCAACTCAATGCATTTTGGTATCTAGATATGGTGAAGATGAAACATAGTTCAAACCAAGGATCATAATAGGAAATTAAATGTATTTAAGTGATTTTAAGTGAATTTCCACACACAACCATATGAAGTGTGTAGAGATATTGGTCTGAAAGAGGGTGGGCTAACTGTGTGAAGTGTCTTCTACCCTTGACATGTCTGATTTGATTAGATCAGATTCTGCAGGGGAGGGTGTAAATGGGTGTAAATGAGAGCCTCCATGCTATTTGTTAAACACTCTTTCTCTATTTCAGGCAATAAAACCCCTACAGGCAAAACATTATTCCCAATGTGAAATGGCATAACAACACATAGAGTAAATATGTAGTCTGACCTCTGACCAGTCTTGTTATTTTGTATTCTGTGGTGGATATCCTCACTGTCAAATGCTGACAGACTGAGAGCCATATGATATATGCTTTTCCCTGGTAGTCTATTAAAAATTGGTGGTTGTTGAATGAATAATTTGAATTTATGTTTCTGTGCATAGGTTTCTGTGCTCAGTCTCCAAATTAGCAGATGGGGCTTCAGTAAAATGTTGGAATACACTCCATATAATCTCTGATTCTATATAGTCTTTCTAGACACCAAAGCATACATTTGCATAAGAAAGCAGTTTTTTTGCATTTTTGCATGTATGTGCTACATTAAGAAACCTGCCTTGACTTGTCTTATTAACAAGACATAGTACAAATAGGTACAAATGTGAGCGAGCAAAAGGGGAGACAAGAGGCAGCCCTCTTTATCAACATTAGACTCCACGGTGTTTTTACTGAGGTTGACTGCCTCTCTACCCCTCTCAAAAAGCTGATCAGAGTTCGGCCTTCATAGCCGCTTGACCTGGAAGGAATACATGTTGAACAATCAATCTGATCATGTGTACAGACCAGTGACTACATCTAGTGCCAGCATTTTAAAAAGAAGAACAGGTCAGGTTATTGTTCAGCATTTACAGACATCCCTCTCTCTGTCTGAAATACTAAGACACACATAAATATGTGATTGTAAATAGAACTATGCTGTAGAAACGGTATGCAATATAAATTTGGTCAACAGGAGAGATTTTGATTATACTTGCCTACTGCAGAAATATCAGTATCACATGCACAAAACCATGCCTACTTGCTGCATGATACATTCTGGTGGTGGCCTAGCGGTAAAGGAAGCGGCCCCGTAATCAGAAGGTTGCCGGTTCGAATCCCGATCCGCCAAGGTGCCACTGAGGTGCCACTGAGCAAATCACCGTCCCCACACACTGCTCCCCGGGCGCCTGTCATGGCCGCCCACTGCTCACTCAGGGTGATGGGTTAAATGCAGAGGACAAATTTCACTGTGTGCACTGTGTGCTGTGCTGCTGTGTATCACATGTGACAAATCACTTCACTTTCTTCTTTCTTTTTGGAAAATAGACAAAAGCCTTTGACAGACATTCAGAGATCTTTCCTATATTTTCTCTTACTTATTAAACAATAAACTAGAAATGTCCACTTTATTACAACCACTCCGAGGTGCTCACTGCGTTTTTGATGGTATGCAACGTTTCATAATAAAAGTGCAAAATGGAAAGACAGGGAATGGTTTAATATACATTAATATAGTTCCTTTCAGCTTGGGGTCAAACAACATGTGTGAATCCATGTACATCATGCACTTTCACACTTGTGAAAATTGTAGATAATAGGGTTAGGGTTAGGTTTATATTTGGGGTTAAACTTTATTTGATTTATTTTGAAATGTTGCATACAGTCAAAAACTCAGCGAGTGGAGGAGCAGCTGATTATTTCGCATTTTCACAATTTATCGGCTGCAGCAATTGAAAAATCAACATGTGTGTGTAACTGCACAGACATGCATGACATATATATTGCAATATATCCTGTCTGCCGTCTATGGGACAGTTTGTATTGCACAGTCCTAATTGTAAAGACCGAGATAGATACAAATAGCTAGATCCCAAAAGGAAATTCTGGAAGTTTTGTATTCCTAAACCTATTCCATCAAACTAGATCTCAGGAGTGTTTTTTTTCTTTTTATGAAATAGTAAAAGTGCCTTCTGCAAACAAGCAAAATGTCATACACACAACCACACACAACTCACACAGACCCTGTTGTTTTCACTGTACAGAGGTCTGTCTTCAAAAAAAGAATTGAATGCAGGCCAGGCGTGTTCACACAGTCTGCCCAAATCCTGCGTGTCTACAGTAGCCACTGCACTGTAGAGACTACAGGTCACAGGTCACTTCTCAGTCAGCAAAAGGATTCCAGAAAGGATTTAGGGCCTCACACAGAGACTACAGCACACTTGGCCAAATCGCACTGGCCCTTTTATTTCACCCACCTACCAACAATCAGCAGCCTTGGCTTAGGGAATCAGGAGTGTGAAAGGGATCCACTTTGGGATTTTTACTTTGTTAAAATCCAGCAAGGTCATGAAAATAATCACTGTTATTTGGGGAATTGAAAATTATTTAGAATCAGTTTATTGTTCCATAAGCAAAGACAATGCTACACTGACATTTGACATCTGACTCCAATATAAATAACACACACACAAACATACTGAGGAAAACACAACCACAGTATAACAAAGAAACCTTTCAAAGATCTCCAAGGTCAGCATTTCCCAGTGTCTCATGCACAAAAGCTTATAGTAAAGTCTGCAGAAAGAGTACACCACACTTCCTCCATAAAGGTGATAAACCGTTTTTCTTTGACAAGGAAGCCACCACAGTCAGAACTTAGTCCATCCTGTCCTAAGAGTGGATGTGTGTGTCTGAGTGTGTGTTTCCAATCTGGAGAGCCCAGTTTCACACATCAGAGCAAATGTTTTTGGATAAGCACCTTCCCAGCCACTCAGAACAAGGATCTGAGTAGTCACAATGATATGGCTGATCATCGTACAAGTAGCAATGACGTGCAGTTGCTAAACTCTGATCAGTTGTTAGAAGGAACGATGCACTGAGATTAGAGCAATAGCTGTATTTAACACAAAAATGGACTGAAATGTTTTTTTGTTTTTTTTTGGGTTCATAAGAGAAAATCCCTCATGGCTTGCAGCCTGGACCATCCCACCCCCTTGATTTGCATTTAGAAAGGATAAAGATAAAGATCCAATAAATTAACCCAATTAATTAAAACCAAGTTCAACATAATATATTAGTACTATTATTAGATTTCTACAATTGTATATGTTTGTGAAAATAAATATTTAATGGGAATATATTTGAATAAGCTTTAATCAACTCTTCTTAGGCAATTTCATTCAGCTTGTGAATGGTATGAACTGTCAATAGTTGTTTCACATATTTAACTCATTGGAGCTCAAGGATAGAAGAACCACAGTAGGGCTTGCTCCATTTTTGCCTCTGCTTTTGGATCCATTGTTTAATGTTAATTCTCATTCTGTTCGGGAAACACAACAATGACAACATTACATTGTGTTCCGAGCCCCCATAATGGGATGTTTCCATAATGGAAACAATGGCCTTTCCTGGCCTCGGGTCTCACATGGACCGGCAGCTGGTATTTTTCTGCTAAGAGCCAGCAGGAAGCATGACAGTTACAGGTAGAAGTCACACAATCATCTGTCTGTTCACCAATTCAGCGTACATCTGCACCAAAAATTGATGTGAGAAAGGTAATTATTTCTCACCTCTTGTTTCCTGTGCTTTTTTTTTTGCATTTGTGGCAAATGAGGATCTCCTTTCTTTTTCTTACCAGTTCTGAGCATAACTTTTTATAGTTTCTTAAAAGGATTTGAGAAGAAGAAGAAGAAGAGCTAGTGCCTTCCAAAGCTGCATATTTTTTCAGTCACTGCATCTGTGCAACTATACCAGCTTGTAACTGTGACTAGTTTTTAATCCAACAGACATGCTTCATACTACATATGCTTCCTAGATATATATATATATATATATATAAGTTCCTAGTCTAGTAACAAGTCCTTGTTGAGCCTTGTATTGAGTCTTGTACCTACCGTCGCTGCCCTGTCAGTGAGCAAGACTGCTTAGTCGTACATCTGTCCCTCTAAATCATGCATTTCTAAATTGAGATACTTGGTCTCTAATACATGCAACATATCACCCGGGCATCTGTGCCATCTAAGCGTTAAATACTCGCCACCACATACATACTGAACAACAACTTAGTAACCAGATGGTGCAATACAGAATGACACTGCATGGACATCTGCCTCTTTTTGTGGTACAGCTGAGCATGGCCAACAGAATTTCTCACCTAGCAGTGGACCACACATCACCTCGGGCACTCTCTGGATCAAGTCACACACAGCAACAAATCTCCAGATGTCTGTTACGTGAGGAGGGAGTAAAGAACATGGCGAAATTCTCCCACAAACACTGCAACACTTGTTGCCATTGTCAAAGGCCCAACAGATCTGGGGAATGTTCGGGGGAGGCACAAAAAAGTGGCAAATAATGTGCCCATTTAGCCCTCATGTGACTATTCGCATATATTACAGAGCTTGGAGAACAGAATGAAAATGGCGGTGGGGGGGTCGGTTCATGAATGAATGGCCACTATCTGTTGGTTAACTTATCCAAAGAAAATAAGTGAATGTCTTTCAGAATTTGCAGCTAATAACTATGCATGGAACCACCTGTAAATAATACATGCATTGCGGTACAGTTTTCGTCCCCATTTCTGCTCCTTTTTCAGCAAAAGTCTTGGCATGGATGCTGTTTTAGATATTCGTGGGAGGAATCTGTCTTGGCACACGGACACTCTGCACTGAACCAGTCTGCACTGTGACTCAGTCTGTGTATAATAGACCAGCTCAGATTTGCACATACAAAATACAGTTTTGCAAGTTTATTATATCAGACGCTGGTTAGACCACATCTACTTTGAACCAAAAAGAAAATGCAGATCTCACCATACCTCATAGAAAAGCACCATCAGTAAACATTAACACAAGAGTTGTAAATATCTGCATGAGCCATATTACTAAATGCATATATGCAATTTCCTTTGCAGTTGCACATGATGCATAATTTATAGGTTAGCTGACCTGGTCTGGCATTAAAAGACATCAACCACTTTTATCTACACAATCGTATTAGTTGCTTAGCTGCTTACTAAAAGCTGAATGAAATGTATGAAAGGCAGCCTGTTCCAAACAAGAGCAAGACCACGCTCACCTCGGGTGGAAATGCATGTACAGTATGTGTATCTACCTGATCTGTCAATCAATCAACCAATCAATCTGCCTGTCTCTCTTGATAATGTTTCTCTTAAAGTTAAATACAAAATAGCCATCACCATGCAGAAACATTCGCACATGTTGGCGTTAAAAACTGTTCCAAACTATTTCTGAGTTGTACCTACTTAGTTATTTATTTTACTTTAAAAAGTGTCGCAAAACTAACTTTGAAGTTACACAAACTGAACTGGGACCGGTGTTTCCTGCAGAGTCGGCAGGCTCACTTACCCATTGTAGATGTTGGATTTTGCCTTAATTCCGCACTTCAGACGTCCAATGGAACGCAATGTTGGCCGAGTCGCAAAAGGCAGCAGGAGCAGGCGATGTCACGGTGTGTGTGTGTGTGTGTGTGTGTGTGTGTGTGTGTGTGGGCGGGAGGTATGTCTGAAATCTGCGCTACAATCAACCGACGTTCGAGACACGAGAGAGAGAGAAAGACTCGCAAAACCGTCATCTGCATCATTCGGCATTAATGCTCACGACCCGAAGTCACACTAACGTGTTCTAAAAAAAAGAGCTTTAAAAAAAAAGAGTTCCGCTGTTCTCAAACTTTTCACCATGAGCATCATCTCGGAAATTCCGTTTGAACATATGCATGTTATGCAAGTGCTCATAATATTCCGAATTTGACTGGGATTTCGTGCTGACTGTTTCCACGGCCACAATTGTACCAGGCAGGCGAATATCAATGAAAGCTCGTGTATTTAAAAATCTACGTGCCAATAATAACAATAAACTGTACTGCTTTAAACAGCATTAAACTGTTGGCAGAGGCGGGTTATTAACTGCACTACACTGATGATACTGCAGTGCTACACGCAGTTTTATTCCCCTTCATCTTTATAGGTTACAGGCTTGCACACTATGATTTGCTCCACATCTGCATTTTTAAAACTGGCCGCAATTCGCAGGGCGGCCATTCACGTTTCAGCGACTGCAATGTAAATATCATAAACGCCCGATGGACTATGGAAGAAAGCGATAAAAATAGAGTTTTCCGGTTCAGTGCTTAAAGTGCAGTGTGTTCCATTTGACTTCAGCATTTATATATCATTCCTCAGCGCCGCCGAACACACCCTCTGTGGTGTTAAAATACCTTTCACCCCAATATTGGTAAGGTTAACAGCGTCATCTAATGGCCGATCCACTGAATGTTTAAACTTTCATCAAATCAATGAAATTGGAAAGATTTCATTCGTTGGCTCCCTAGTTAATTTGAAAGTTTTTTTTTTATCTCCTTTCATATTTCATAGTCGGGGAAGGCATTCGGTTTTTTAATAACTGAATTAACCAGTTGTAATGGAAATACATATTCTTTTTGGATAAGAGACCAATCCGACAATCGAAAACCAGAGTATTGTTAATATTGTACCTCATGACTTTATGTTATATTTAGTAGCGTGATTTATTTGTGACTCATTCTTTCGTTGTACGAACAATGCACCGCAACGCATTCAAAAGGACTACAAATACGTGGAGTTGCGGAGCAGAAGCCCCGCCTTCACCTTCATATTTCGCACCAGGCCTTGAAAGGAGCGGGCGCCGCGCCTGAGTGACGTGCCTTCCGACCAATGAGAATGAAAGCCGAGAGCTCGGCGGCGTGGCTAGCGTCTCTCCTCAGCCAATCAGCGTCGTCGCACGGAAGCAGCGCTAACTAGCCGCACGTAGGGAGCGTTTCCGACCAGCGAGCCACCTTATTTCAGCACCACTCCGCTGTCCGCCTGCAGAATACACGGTAAGGCTGTACGGGATTATTTCTTTGCATTTCCCAGCAGTCGTCTTTGTAAATCGCTGTGGATGCGACGAAACCGACGTTTAAAAGTCCGCTGCCGTGTATAAACGTTCGAGGAAAGGCTACGATTTGATGCCCTGCCTTGTCAATTCGCGAGGCAGCGACTGTCAGCATTCGCCAGCCATTGCTGGCGAGAGTAAAGTAATGTAAACTCACCGTGTGTACCTGAGCACGGCGGGCAATGAACGCGCCAAGCGGAGTAGCAGCAGACAGGCTGCAGTTGAACGAGCAGTGCACAGCAGGCAAAACACAACCATCAACTCCGAAAGACCAGATATAGGTGTCTAGCGGTCGTTGCAGAAGTTTACTAAATGACAGACAGCATATACTTGTGGTTTAAGGCATTAGAGTATTGCTTTCGTGTCCTCACGATTTATTTGGTCTCATGGGGTGCTGGTGTAGGTGGAATACCCAAGAGGCACTATTAATTCTGACACACACCACTGTCAGCGGCTAATCAAAGTCATTAAGCATTTTCCATTGTATCAGGGTGTACAGCACGCAAACAGATGAAGTCCATTGAGAGTTGTGAATGAAAATATTGAACCACAGCATACACCAACATGTCTGTTTAATGGTTCTTGCATGAATGAAACATCCTTAATTGAAACACCACCTAGTTATAGGAGGGCAATATCTGTCCTCTGTGGTTACACTCAGGAACTTACAACATTCTAAAACATGGCATGAAATTATCAAAAACAAAACAGTATCTATCAGCGGCAAAATCCTATGGTGTAAGAAGTTCTCTGTGTGTTTGACATGGATGCATGGACCAATATAATTAGGAGGAATTCACCTATGTGTTACAATAAGACAATGTGGATCTAGAGAGTCACAGACAGATTAACCATAAAGTTCCGACGGCACCTATACCAAGTGTTAAGTCTGTGCCCTTAGTGCAGCAATAAAATGCAGCTGCTGAATGATGAAAAGGAGCTGGCTGAGGGTCCTGGTTCCTGGAATTGTTAAAGCATGTTACAAGTCCATAATGACCTGGGCAGCCACCTGTAGCCAGAGGCTGACACTCCTGAAGAGAAGCAGTAAATATATGATGGAAATGCTGTGCATTGATGGGAATTGCCAGCATTATTGATGGGCTGTCAGGTTCTGCCTAGCATGGCTTTGGTTGCACATTAACCTCTTTGACAAATGTTGTGTGTGCAAATCAGTCACATGGAAGTTAGAGTAAATGAAGGGGTAGCACAGAGTAGTTATTGCTGGGGAGATGTTTGACATGAGCATCACAGTTGCTGAGCAGTTCATCACACAGTCCAAGTATGATTAGGTTCTTCTGTATTGCCTCCAGTTGAGTGCGTGACACGACAAAGTTGTAGCCACTAATCTCTGCTTGTCAATGGCAATTCAGCGTTGCCCAAGAGCTTGGTTCTGGCTTCTGTCCTGATTGCAGAGGGGGGGTCCAGTGAATGTGGGGGCTGTTGTAAGCCTCAGTGTGAGCTCTTGCCCAATGAGGAAGTAGATTTAATGAATCCCTCCAAAGTCCCCTTCACTTTCAATCATGCTGATCCCTTTCAGGCACAGCAGAGAAATCTGTAACAGATGCAGATACGCTACAAGTAGTGGACCATTCCAAGCCACTGACTCTCCATTGCCATTACCCTCCAAATAAAACACAAATAATATGTAATAAAATGTAGTTACTCATTAGAATCAGAATCAGAATCGCAGCATGTGATTGAACATTTCGGCCAATAGTGTCTCTGAAGCACAATGGTATAAAACAATGACAATATGCAATATAAACAAATTAATACAGTAATAAGAGTTTATGTCCTGAGATTTTAATGTTAGTGAAGCTGTGATACAGCAGGGTTCTGATGATGAAGGAACAGTGCAAGTATTTGAATACTTGTACTGCATAATTGTAGTCTGAGTGAAAAACAGGTTTTGGTCAGTGACTGTGCATCTCAGTGGTTTGCAGTGGTTAATGCTTAACTACAGCACACCTATATGCATGCCAGGATTGTTCTGTCCTCATCTGTGTGCCATAACAAGGATACTTTAGTAAACTGGAATAGTGCGACAATCCAGTTAAATATTTGATCATTAGTCCACTTGATTACCCATTACCATAAAGCAGTTGAAGTGTTAAAGACTGAGTTGTAAACCTCACACTGAAATTTTAGCACTGCATGTAATTGAGTGAACATAATTTGCCATAAGGAAAAATATGGTACAAACAATGAGTGAGCTGTATTTGTTTTTCATTAATGACTTCCTTGGGCATGTTAACAAAATCAAAAGTGTGACGGTGAAGACCAGGGCTGCGTTTAAAAAATACCCTCATGGCCAATTAAAATGTTCCATTCACTTCGTCTGGCCACGAGTGTTTTGTGACAGTGGTGATAGCAACAAGAGCTTTTTTTCCTAAGGAACTGCCCTGCCAGTCTATTTTTTAAAAATATTTCTTTATCTTTATTGTGTTTTTTTATTCATTATTTGTAATTCTGTTCTGCTGAATCTGTTTGCCACCAATCTACCTTTAAAAGATTGTGTCATTATGTGCTTTGTGCTTCTTTTGTGTAATTAATCTGTATGTCATGTTATTCCTAGTCAGTAGTACCTTATCTTTTCAATAAACCTTATCTTTGCATTAGCCAGATGTTCATTCAATGCTAAATTTAGCCTGCAACAGGAGAAATTCTTTCTCAGTAGTTTTACTTTTGAGTTGAATAGGGCATCATCATCGCCAATGCAATATTTGCAGTTGCAGAGATTAAAAATCAAACTGAACTCAATGCACTACTACTCAATGCACTGTTAACCCAAGTGAGTTTAGTGTATCCTGTCTTCTTTAGGAAAATTCTTTTTTACATTATGCATCCATTCTTCAATCACAGCGCGATGTAGTTAAAATTGGTAGCAATTACCATTTCAGCAATTAAATATTCTCAACCAGAGGCATGTGTACATACAAGCACAGGTGAACCCAACAAGAGATTCTGTGTCATGGTGCGGTGTGAGTGAGAGGCAAGAGAGAGAGAGGCAAAAAATCAGATTTTTTGTCAGCTTTTGTCAAATGTAAATTTATAAGTAGTTAGCAGTCGTTTGCACCAACTAGACCTTCGTGGAAGATGTTGTCCATTCATGGTAAAAGTTTCATGGGGTGGAAGTGCCGTCATGCCCTTTTCTGCTGATGGAGAAAAGTTATTAGCTTTATGAACTTTTACACGAAAAGATTCATTTGGTGAATAGTTATTTACTTAATAAAATTGAAATTTCAACATTATGTCAATGCTGGAAGCAGTGTAAGTTAAATAAATGCATGATTCATGAATCAGTCAAATAAGTCAGTTGTCAGTTTTATTGACTGATTGACAGTTGTTAAATGAAAAATCTCTTTTGGGTGTCTTTTCATAGAAGGAAATTTGCAGCAAATGTTTTCATCCACGCCCTCCTCCTGTTCCTCCATTCTGCCTTCTGTTAGGACTCCTCTTCCTCTGCCTCATCACAGTCGTGCCACTTCACTTTAACCACTTCTTCCTCTCTCTCGCTCTCTCTCACCCTCTGCCTCTCAGTTTCTGTTTTCATTGCCTTGGAAACAGCTCTCAGGAGTAGCCTCTCAGCCGGTCAGACCTCACACACTCTCCCCCGCAGCTGCGCCACAGAGGCCAGGCAGGGTCCCTAAATCTGATCACAGCTCACCTACCTCAGGAGCTCAGGAGTTCTCAGTCACGTCTTTGCTCCGGCAGGCCCCCACACTCTTGCAATGGAGCATCTTTGTCACAGTGTGTGGCAAGAAGCACACAATGGGGGGAAAAATCTTGTCATCTTCAAATGTTTTTGTCATTCTAAGCAGCCAGTCTGAAAGGACTGGTGAAGATAGGCTTTGGGCCATATAACGGATGTGTTCGTATTTGCCCTTATCACTGGTGTCAGTGCAACAGCATTTTTATTGCTAACTGTGAGCAGAACAGAACAAATGGCAGCGTGGGCCGTATTGACGTTTCAGGACAGTGGGAGCAGTGGGTTTGTGTGTGTGTGTGTGTGTGTGTGTGTGTCTGTGTGTCTCATGACCAAATGGCATGTTCAGACTTTGTTCCATTAATGTCTGTGTTCCATGTAGTGGTAATGGTAGACATCTGGGTCTATGGTACAAGCACCACTAACTCACTCTTAAGTGTAAAAAGCTAGAATAATTTTAACAACTCATGACAAATGTGATGAACAATTGAAAATACTGAGCTATATATATGTGTGTGTGTGTGTGTGTGTGTGTGTGTGTGTGTGTAGAGATAGATAGATAGATAGATAGATAGATAGATGGATAGATAGATAGATAGATAGATAGATAGATAGATAGATAGATAGATAGATAGATAGATAGATAGATAGATACTGTGTTAGTGTGCACGCGTGTGTATGCATTAGTCATGCGAGACGTATCACAGTGCATGCATGTATTTGTATGTGCCGGGTGGGTGGTGAGGGGGTGTTTAAGGCACAGGATTTAAATGAAGGGATCTGCAGTTGCCTGGCTACAGGCGGGGGCTGTGCTCTCGCCTCTGTCTACTGCCTCTCCCCTCATGGTCAGGCTGCACCAGTCAATGAACACATGCACACCCACATGCACATTCGGCAGACGAACACACGCTCTCCATCGCTGCGCCGTCGCTTCTTCAGATTGGCTTTAGTGGAAGCAGCCTGGCACTGCTCTCCTCTCTCCTTCTATGCCCTGTATTTCTGTGCATCAAGAGCTTGGGCTCAGCAAGAGACGAGACAAGGCGCGACATAAACATGGAGTCTCTGAAGTGGCTCAGTAAAGATGATGCCAGTGTGCAGGTAGGAAGAACAGTCTGATATTTCCTCTTCGTGTGTCCCTCATGTATGTTGTTAAGGAAGCACAGTGTGACTTTGAAGCTTGTTGCCATCCATAGTGAGAAAGGATGCCGTTTGTGGCATCTCTGACTTTTCTGCATTTGTATTCTTACCCTAAATGCTCAGTCTTTGAAACGTGAACAACCACAGTCTGAACTGACAAAATGGTGGTGATGGGTTTAGCAAAGTGGTTTTATTGGAACAGTAGTTGTAGAGTCTCAATGATCCATAGTTCCCACACACTTGCAAGCTGTTCAGAATCTACACTCCTTCAGACAAAATGAAGAACATATTGTTAATCCATTTAATACTCCAGAGACTACTCCATGTTATTATGCAGAAACTATGTGTTACTAATGCTGCAACTGGCTGGAATAAAAAAAAAAATATATGGGTGTTGATTGAATGTTTTGGCAAACCAGTGTAAATTATAAAGTATGCTGAATAACGTGCGCATGGTTTAAGGTGTTTGTATTTGCTGTGTTTTTTTCTCTGGCGATGGTACTCTTTTAAACCGCTCACCCACTATTCATTACCGCTGAATCTCGATCTAGAACATAGAAACCATCCCAGGACATTGGGCAGGGCCGGGAATTCAGAGTCCTCAACCCACCTGTTATACAGACTATTGAGCTGGAGGGAACCCATGCCAAAATGAGGAGAACCACAGCCAACATTCAGGATATGAGGGTCTGAAAAAGGTCTCTTTTTTCTATGAACAGGTAAAAATGTCTCAGGTGAAACAAGTTGGCCTGCTGGCTGCCGGCTGTCAGCCCTGGAACAAAGATGTTTGTGCTGCCAGTGGGGACAGGTTTGCTTACTGTGCGACACTTGCAATATATGTCTATCAGGTCAGTGCAACAGATAATGTTCCAAAGTGGTTTTGTCTTATGTCTGTTCAAATATACACATTTTTATCACTTTTATCACCAGCTTGACCATAGGTACAATGAGTTTAAGCTGCAGGCAATTATGTCTGAGCACAAGAAGACCATCACAGCCATCTCCTGGTGCCCTCACAACCCTGAGGTGTTTGCCAGTGCGAGTGCAGATAACCTGCTGATCATTTGGAATGTGGCAGAGCAGAAGACTGTGGCCAGATTAGATAACACCAAAGGTACTGCACTAAGACACTGCACCTAACATGTCACCTGCAAGTATGGGTGGGTAAATGATGGTGTATGTGTGTGTGCGTGTCTGTGGGGGGGGTTATCAGGAATCCCTGCCTCTCTAAGCTGGTGCTGGAATGCAAGTGATGGGGTGGCATTTGTGTCTCACCGTGGACCTCTGTACATTTGGACCATTTCTGGACCAGACTCTGGTGTCACTGTCCATAAAGAGGCTCATAGCTTCCTGTCTGACATCTGCTTGTTCCGCTGGCACCCTGTGAAGAAAGGGAAGGTGGTATTTGGACACACAGATGGCAGCCTCTCCATATTTCAACCAGGTATGTTCAAATATAGTATAAAACACTGGTCACCAATCATATTGTAATACTTCCAGTAATCATCACAAAATCCTAAATATACCAAATATGGCCTTAGCGTTTGGAAAGTGTCTATTTGTTGTAAGTTGTGTATTCCAATAATAGGATGTCATCTCTGCTCATAGGTTCCAAGAACCAAAAGCACGTGCTACGGCCTGAATCCTTAGAAGGTACAGATGAGGAGGACCCAATCACAGCGCTGGAATGGGACCCCCTGTCCACAGATTACCTCTTGGTTGCAAACCTGCACAATGGCATTCGGCTGGTGGACTCTGAGAGTTTGTCCTGCATCACTACCTTCAGTTTCCCCAGCGCTGCTGCCTCTGTACAGTGCCTGGCCTGGGTGCCAAGTGCCCCAGGCATGTTCATCACAGGAGGTAGGATTGGCTGCTAATGTGTTTACATAGTCACAGGTTGAAATTTCAAACATGTTAATGGAGTCATTTCTGAGCCTTTGGTTCTCAAACTTCTGGCACTCAGGTTCCCTCTAGTGGTACATTGGCAGTCTCTGAGATTATTGATAAAACTTGCAGTGTATTTATAATCCCTAATGTCCTCAATGTAGTATACTCTCACTTGCTATGAGTTTGACTACAGTTATGGCACCATATGGTACAGTGGATGGCAGTCAAAAATAAATATGATTCATATTAGGAATAACATTGCATAGATAGTGGATCTATTTTTAATTATTATTTAATTATTATTTCAATTGGTTCTGAATAATCTACCCTCTATGGTGGCAGGAGACTATCCTCATTTAGATCTGCTTTATTCTGTCGTTATGGTATCAATGTTGGTACTCATATTATTTGGAAAATTAATGCAATACAGAAATAAAGAATGTTATCTCTGTTATCCTGACCTGATTTGATAGACTCACAGGTTGGTGTATTAAGAATATGGAATGTTTCAAGATCAACACCTCTGGATAACTTCAAGTTAAAGAAAACTGGCTTCCATGCATTGCATGTGCTGAACTCACCACTGGCCAAGAAATGTGAGCAACGTTATGGCTTTTAGATGTGAATTAGGCATGACCGCTTTTTCATTCACACTCTCATTCCATTTATCTTTCCAGCCCTTTCCAACACCATTTCCCCAACCAAGAACCACTATACGTCCTCCACCAGCGAGGCAGTTCCTCCTCCAATGCTATCACAGAACCGGGCATTTTCTCTGCCCCCGGGTCATGCTGTCTGCTGTTTCATGGATGGAGGAGTTGGGCTCTATGACATGGGTGTAAAAAAATGGGACTTCTTACGGGATCTGGTAAGCCTAGCTGATGGTCAGAACTGTATTTGCCATGTTTATGAATGCCTAAAAATACAAGATCTTTGAAAACACAATATCTTAATTAAAGTACCCATAACCCTTTAAACCTAAACAAACTTAAATGTATTTTGTGGATTTTATGTGATAAACCATGATGCATTTTATTTTTTACAAATTTTAAAAGTGTACCATGAATTTGAATTCAGCAACTCTTAGTCAATACTTTGTCAAAACATATTTTAATGCAGTTACAGCTGCAAGTATTGTACCTACTAACTTTGCACATCTAGAGCCCATCCGTCCTTGCAAAGTAGCTCCAGTTTTTGTTGGTCAATATCAAAAGTCATGTCCACACCAGAAAATGTGTCTCCTCAACCTTCCAAACACTCTGTATTTCTTCTCTTTACCTGATTGCAAGCATTCTAAAAACTTTTTAACCTTAAAAGACATCCTATCAGTGCATCGCTTAAAGGTCCCCTATTAGGTTTTTTTGCTTTTATATCGGTCTTTTTGGTCCCCTAATACTGTATCTTAAGCTGTATACTGTATCCAGTCGCACAATGAGATTTCCCCATGATGCATCCTTTTGGTGTGTGTCACTTTAAATGCAAATGAGGAGGAGAGAGGCAGGACAAGGAGGAGAGCGGCCTATAGAAGTGAGTGGACATTCGCAGAAATGACGTCATCAACACCATTCACCAATCACAATGTTTGGCACAAACAGGAGGTCGTGTTGGTGTTTTTCCAAAAAAAAATGTATTAACCCACTGGTTCTTCAGTGTCTTGCATGACAGAACATAAACTAAGAACTAAAATTCTCTGAGTGGAAAAAACACCCAAAGTTAAATTTTCATGATAGGGGACCTTTAAAAGTGTTGTTGATCTAATTAGTGAGCCATGTATGCTTATAATACAATGTAAGTTTTTTACAGGGTCACGTGGAGACAATATTTGACTGCAAATTCAAGCCAGATGATCCAAATATTTTAGCCACAGCATCATTTGACGGGACAATTAAAGTCTGGGACATTAACACAATGACAGCTGTGTATACTTCTCCAGGCAATGAGGGGGTGGTCTACTCTCTTTCATGGGCACCTGGTAATTTTTTTTTTTTAATGCTTCAAATTCTCTTGCTGAGGTGATCCTTTTTCACATTTCTCTCTATCATTCCGATTAAAGGAGACCTGAACTGCATTGCTGGGGCCACATCCCGCAATGGGGCTTTCATATGGGATGTGAAGAAAGGCAAAATGATTACAAGATTTAATGAGGCAAGTAAACATTTAGGGTTTAAAGTAATTTTGGTGACTTATACATTTGTGAGACAACTGATAAACTCACTTTTATGTAATTTAAAGCATGGAAAGAATGGTATCTTTTGCATAGCGTGGAGCCATAAGGACTCAAAGAGAATAGCTACATGTAGTGGAGATGGATTCTGGTGAGAATTAAAAAAAATTTTTTTAAACATTTGCTTACTGTATGCTTACAGGTAAGCAAAGGTCCACTCTAAGTGTTTTGTTGGTTTGTTTTTATCATTCTTTGTGCTGCAGCATAATCCGAACCATTGATGGGAAAGTCCTGCACAAATACAAACACCCAGCTGCAGTGTTTGGCTGTGACTGGAGTCAGAACAACAAGTATGATGCATAATCAATGCCTGTGAAAAAACTACATGCCTCATATTTTGCATAATAAATGCATCTATTTGTGATTCTTGGCTATATTTTTACTGTTACTGTTAAATGCCACTTTAACCGTATTGACCTTTGAAGCATTCAGTACTAGTGTCCAACTCATGTACCACACTTGCTGCTGCCCTTCCCTCTCATTGACAGGGATATGATAGCCACAGGATGCGAAGATAAGAACGTGCGAGTGTACTACCTGGCCACCAGCTCAGATCAGCCACTTAAAGTGTTTACAGGGCACACTGCCAAGGTGTTCCACGTGCGCTGGTCCCCGCTGAGGGAGGGCATACTGTGCAGTGGCTCCGATGACGGGTAATAAATCATTTACTGACCATTTGTGACATGATCACTGTGCTAATCACTTTTACCTCCTTAACTGAGAAGCTATTGTGATCCTGAAACACTATTTGTTTAACATGGATAGCCTTCATAACTGTAGGAAAGATCATTAATAAACACTGTGAATGTGTAGTGACTGAAGCAAATGGCCATTAAGATTTACTCTACGCATACTGCAGAACGGTACGCATCTGGGACTACACACAGGATGCCTGTATTAATGTTCTGAGCGGCCACACGGCCCCTGTGCGTGGCCTGATGTGGAACACGGAGGTGCCTTACCTGCTTACCTCGGGCAGCTGGGACTACACCATCCGAGTGTGGGACACCAGAGACGGAACTAGCTTGGACACAGTCTACGATCACGGAGCAGATGTCTATGGTACAATGTGTTTTAATACTTTCAATACTTCTTTCATATTTTGATATTTGTATTACTAATAACAAGAACAAATCTATAGATTTCAGTTGCCAGGGTTTCAAACATTAATACTAAGCAGTAACCTGGTGTCATTTAAAACAGTAGGTAATGAAGAGCATAGGAACTGAGTAAACAAAGTACCAAGAGAATTATGTCTTGCTTTTAGTAATCCTGGAATGTCTTGTCAAAAATTAACCATAATGGAATGCATTTCTCAAGAGGAAAGATGCAGCAGCATAATTAAGAAATGAAGCTGTAATCTTCTGAAGATCATTTGTATTAACCCCACTGTCACATTTGCAGCTATCATTCATACAGAGCAGCACTCAAATTTGAAATGTGATAGGCAATGCATGCATAGTAGTAATACTATGTAGTTGCCTGGTGTCTAAAATACTCACTTATGAACACAGAAGACCACAAAGAGTTGCTTCAGGGGGACTAACCTTACAATTAGCATTCACAGGGACACTGGACAGTTCAGGGACAGGGATAGTTCACCGGAGTAAATCCAGCATTGTGCTACCAGGCCTTGGGTGATATTTTGACCTTTTATCTATAGGCCTTACCTGCCACCCCAGTCGACCATTCACCATGGCCTCGTGTTCCCGTGACTCCACGGTGAGGCTCTGGTCTCTAACCCCACTCATCGCTCCTCTCCTGGTCAATATCCTCACTGAACACAGTTGGGATGACATCATTGGAAACACAGGTGAGAGTTTAGTGTATTAATAGTTTGCCGTTCACTGTATGTGGAATGTATGGAGCATTATGGGAACTGGCTTCCCTGTGACTCTTGCTTATGCATATTCAGATCGTGCCATGGTGCCTGGAGCTCCCCCTCTGCTCTGTGGAAAGGTCTCCAGAGATATTAAGCAGGAACTGGATAAACTGTCTAGCGATGTTCGGGTGAAGAAGCTGAGATTATTCTCGGAATGCTTTTCTGTGAGTATAACAGTTATTTGCTTTAAAGGGTCTTTTTAACATGCCAATTATGTACATAAAGTGCTTAATGAAGGTTTGCTTTATGTCCATGAAGCCCCCAGGAGGGAGTCATAACCTGTGGGACCTGGTGGCTGTGATGAATGGGCAGGATGACAGCTTGTTGCCCCAGAACTATGGCCAGGGCATCATGCATATGAGACACCTGGTCCGCTTCAAAACCGTGAGTCCCACAGGGTTTTGCATAACAGTAAACCAATACATGTTCATCTTGAACACAGAAATGTGGAATATTAAAATTCACCACAAGAACCTCTGCCCTCTGTTCTTTCCAGTCAGAAGCCCAAGAGCTGACCATAGTAAAAATGAGTAAATTTGGAGGGGGCATCGGTGCTCCCAGTAAAGAGGAACGACTCAAAGACGCCGCTGAGATCCATTTGCGGTTGGGCCAGATCCAGAGATACTGTGAGCTCATGGTTGAGCTGGGAGAGGTACAGTTACACCAAAAAACACACATTTCTTTTTACAAAACCTTTACATTTTATTTTGGATGGAATTTTATTTTTTTTATTATTATTAAAGTTCATGCAAATTCAATGTAAAGATATGGATTACAGTTAACCGAAAGCCTCTTTTTGTGCTTTTAAGTGGGACAAAGCATTGTCAGTGGCTCCTGGTGTGTCCATGAAGTACTGGAAGAAGTTGATGCAAAGGTATGAAGATTGACAAATCCACAAGAGTTCACACACAAATAAAAAAAAAAACAACAACTCCTCACCAGTACCTTCATATCTGCCTCACAGGCGGGCAGACCAGCTCATGCAAGAAGGGAATGATGATGTCATCCCATACTGCATTGCCACAGGCGACGTGAAGAAGCTGGTGACTTTCTTCATGTCTAGAGGGCAGCTAAAGGAAGCTCTGCTGGTAGCGCAGGTACCTCAGAGGGAACAGAGTGAAACACTTGTACTTGTACACTTGTACACTGTACAAAATGACATTCAGATGTTCTTTACCCCAACAGGGTGCCTGCGAAGGAAATATCCATGTGCCCCAGACCTTCGCCGTAAATCATACTGCTAACACAGACAGTGATGATGCTGATGGGTACAGTGGGTCAGTTCAACAGCAAACACACTTTTTTATTTTAGGGGCTATTTATTCAACGCTTCATTTTGTCTTCTACCAGGCTCCTGCACTGTGTTTGTAAGGAGCTGGCAGAGTGGTATTTTCAGGATGGTCGTGCTGTCCTGGCTGCCTGTTGTCACCTAGCTGTGGACAACGTAGAGGTAAATGTACCTATGATACAATTTCTCCATTCTGAAATATCATCTAACTGTATCATTTGACATTTGACTGTATAGATGTTTAAAAATGAGGGCTTAGCAAAGGGAACACTGGTGCTGTTTTCAAGAAGATACACTAAGATGTACTAAGGCACTGTTTCCAGGGGACTATTGTCTGATCTTAAAGAAGGCAGTGGTCCTATGAAAACCAGTCCACCACAGTAAAAGTGGGAGTGGGTGGTTCACAGTGCATCTTGGTGATCATTTGCATTATTCACCTCAATCACTAATTACTCATGGGTGATTTTAGAACTAGCTGTGAACTTGGCAGAATAGTCTCCACTTATTGTTGTCTTTCTATTTCTATTATAGCTGGCAATGGCTACTCTGATCCGGGGTAACGAGCTAGAACTGGCTGTGTGTGCGGGGACAGTACTGGGAGAGAGAGCTTCTCGAACCACACATTATGTCCTGGAGCTTCTGGCCAGAAAGTACATGACCACTGCTACCTGGTACGTCCTGTTTCTGATTTTCTCACACACTCCTGTCAAAAGCACCAAGTTAATATCCTCGGCCTCTAGAGGTAAGAGGTGGCTTGAAGCAGTGAACTATATCTCATGAAAAAGAAATAAGTCAAAGATGGTCTGTCAAGTTTATTTTGTCTTTATTTGCTAATGTTAATGGTCTATATCAGTGTTTAGGCTTGAGGTAAATGTGTTTAATTATATAAATGAAATCAATGAAATGCTTGAATTTTGTGATATGATATCAATATTATCAATATTACTTCCTTATTTCAGTGAAATTTCACTATCCTGTTTCCCCATTTCACTTCGTCCTCTCAATTTCCTCAAAGCTTTCCATCTGTTGGATACAGGTAGTTTTTTTCTCAAATTAATTCTAACAGTGTTTGTAATTAACTGTTTCAATCTGTAATTCTATCAGATTCATCTTCACTGTGATTATCATGCTGATCATGCATTTGCTCTCAGGAACTTTGTAATATCCTCTCTGTTATAAAATCCCACTCCCATATGTTCACTTTTTAGGGACCTGGCAGCACATTTACTACAGATGATTCCAGAAAATGAAATATTGTTAGCCAAGCTGTGTGCCTTCTACCCTGGCAGTACAAGTGAAATCAATGAGCTTCATGAGAAAGTAAGACCTTTCCTTAACAGTAAAAAAACTAAAAAATTTAAGCAAATATTTAAAAGATTGTATAAATCATATGTATTTTTCATTATACACTGCTCAATCAATAAAGGGAACACAAAAATAAGACATCCTAGATCTGAACTAAAGAAATATTTATTTTTATTTTAAAAATATATTAACTATGTTCTTTACGTAGATGAATGTGCTGGCATGTGTGTGGCCTCCATATGCCTGTATGACTTCCCTACAACACCTGGCCATGCTCCTGATGAGGTGGCGGATGGTCTCCTGAGGGATCTACTCTCAGACCTGGACTAAAGCATCCACCAACTCCTAGACAGTCTGTGGTGCAGTGTGGCGTTGGTGGACGGAGTGAGACATGATGTCCCTCGATTCAGGTCTGGGGAACGGGCAGGCCAGTCCATAGCATCAATGCCTCCATCGGAATCTAATAGCAGTCAGGCTACCTCTGGCAAGCACATGGAGGGCTGTGCGGCCCCCAAAGAAATGCCACCCCACACCATTACTCACCCACTGCCAAACCAGTCATGCTGGAGGATGTTGCAGGCAGAAGAACGTTCTCCATGGTGTCTTCAGACTCTGTCACATCTGTCAAGTGTGCTCAGTGTCAACCTGTTTTCATCTGCACAGTGGCGAATTGGGTTATTGCCCCCCTACGGCCTCCTCCACGTCTTCGGATATACTGGCCTGTCTCCTGGTAGCGTCTCCATGGATTCTACGCTGATAGAGACACAGCAAACCTTCTTTCCACAGCTTGTATTGATGTGCCATTCTGGATGAGCTGCACTACCTGAGCCACTTGTGTGGGTTATAGACTCCGTCTCATTCTACCACTAGAGTGAAAGCACCACCAGCATTCAAAAATGACCAAAACATCAGCCAGAAAGCATAGGAACTGAGAAGTGGTCTGTGATCCCCACCTGCAGAACCACGCCTTTATTGGGGATGTCTTGCTAATTGACTATAATTTCCACCTGCTGTCTATTCCATTTGCACAACAGCATGTGAAATTGAATGTCAATAAGTGTTGCTTCCTAAGTGGACAGTTTTGATTTTACAGAAGTGTGATTGGCTTGGAGTTACATTGTGTTGTTTAAGTGTTCCCTTTATTTTGTGAGCAGTGTATATTCAGAGTGTACATAATATTATGTCCTTTTAAAGTATGCTTTATGTGTCATTCTTCATTAGTGCAGCCTACCCTCTTTAGAAGAATGTACGGACTTGGCTGAATCTGCTAATTCTGAAGGAGACATCATTCAGGCTGTTAAGTATTATCTGTTAAGTCCTGAGCCAGAGAAGGCTTTACCTATCGGCATTACATATGTTAAAGGTAAGCGTGTCTGCGATAGTTAGCGTGTGTGTGTGTTAACATGTACATTTGGCAATTTTAAGTGAATTTTCTCTATTTGTGTAAGATGAAATTCATACAACAATTTTTATGCCTGACCATGGTCTCCTCATCTGTTCCCAGAGCAGCTGAGTAGTCCTGTTTGGATGATGGAGTCTCTGTATCCTGTCTTGGACTTGATGAGCTACATCAGGACTGATCGCCTCATCCTCCCAAAGAGTAGTGAGTAAGTCAGTCATAAAGTGCATTATATTTTCTAATGAAACTTTGAGGACAGCCGTACTAGATTCAGAAACGATCACATGGAATAAAGCAACAGCTGGGGTTTAAAAACGTTGTGCAAAATATGTGTGGCAAGTAGTACTGCGCTGTATAAATGGTATAAACGGTATGCAATATGAATTTGGCCAACAGGAGAGATTTTTATCATACTTGCCTACTGCAGAAATATCAGCATCACATGCACAAAACCTCGCCTACTTGCAGCACAATGCATACTTTTTGGAACATAGATGAGAGCACAGAGCACACAGAGGAGCAGCTTGTTAAAAAATTCATGCAACATTGAAAATCTGATTTGAGTAAAGTTAGCAGTGGGTCCTGTATTTGACAAACATTCACAGATCTTGGCTCTATTTTCTTTTACACGTTAAACAAAAAACTAGAAATGTCCACTTGTTTTGCATTTTTTAAACGGTATGCAACATTTCAAAATAAAAAATCCAAATGGAAAGACGGGAAAATACATTAATATAGTGCCTTTCAGCTTGGGGTCAAACAGCATGTGTGAATCCATGTACAGCATGCACATTCACACTTGTGAAAGCCATAGATATAGGGTTAGGGTTAGGTTTACATTTTGGGTTAGGCTTAAAGCAGAAATATACTTGCTGTTACAAAACCTACTAAGACAAAGCGGAGTATTTTATTAACCAAAAAAACAAAAATTACAACGAATAACAAAGAACAAAAATGGGGAAAAAGCGAAAAACAAACAAACGCAGACAAGCAGGGGAAGAGCAGGGCTGTCCACAGCAGGAGCAGGTGGGCTCAATTTGCAATCACCAAGAATACAGAATCACACCAAAAACACCAGGACGTAACACTACCACCACCAAAAATCAACATTTACTGTTGATCACAAAAAAAAACATTCATTGGTAGGATCGTGACAAAGCATTCGCCAAAACATTATCAGAGCCCCTTTTGTACCTGATCTACATATTAAACCCTTGTAGATATAAGGAGCAGCGCATAAGGCGTTTTCCATTCTGGTGAGGAAGAAAAGAGGGCTATGATCTGTAAACACTACAACAGGAATGGAAGTTGACCCCATATAAACTTCAAAATGTTGCAAAGATAGCAACAAAGCCAAGGCTTCCTTCTCAATTGTACTGTAATTGAGTTGATGCTTGAAGGACGTCTTAGAAAAATAACAAATGGGGTCATTAGTATCTTCCTGTACAGCATCTGCTCCAGTGGAACTTGCATCTACCTCCAGCATGAATGGAAGGTGAAAGTTAAGAGCAGCAAGAACTGGAGAATTACAAAGCAAGACAAACAAAGGCAGAGTTTTTACAGAGCAGATTAATCAGTTTTTTACAGAAACCACCTAATTGGGAGGTGCCCGATCATCCCAAGGAATCTACGCAGCTCTCGCTGAGTGGTTGGTATGGGAAAGGGGCGAACTTGTCCCTGGCCAACTTGTTTACCCAAGTAACTCACAGTGGCTTTAACAAACTCACACTTCACCAGAGCATTACACAACCGGTCAAACACAGTGTGGAGTGACTGCACATGTTCAGACCAGGCTAATGATCGGCAAGATAGACCACCTCAGCTGCCATCACAGCCCTCTTTGTGGGATTGGGGCAGTATGCATGCTGCTTTTTTGGGGGATTGTCACCCACGTCAATGTCATTGCACAGGACAGCAATGGGCCAGAGAAGAATTGGTCTTTTGTTCATCACCAATCAATGCCTTATTTACGCTTAGCTGCAGCACCACCAGATGTGGACATCGCCTCAGGTGCATGCACAGAAAAGGCAGGTGCCGATATCGCAGGCGAAGAGTCACACAACATAAAAGTGTTAGATATCCCGACTACATCTTGATAGAGCACATGCAGGAAAAGCTGAAGCAAGACATGAGTCCACATCCGTAACCAGCATCGGTATCTCTACGACGGACTTTTCCTCCAGTGACATCAAAGGAAACCCCTTTCACTGGAAGCCAAGAACAAGTGCAACCCTGAAAACACCACAGACCAATTTGCCAAAGTGCATAGTGTGCACCGGGACTCTAGGGAACCTCATTTCAATTCCCTGCACCAGCACGCCGGAATCACAGTAACTCTCCATAGAGAAGGGGAGAACAATTGGATGAAAGATTGTGTGGCCCCAAAATTCACACAGAATTTTAATAGCCACGTCATCTTCCTCACGGCCAGTAAGCAACACCACTCCATTTAAAATAAATTGCTCATAACCAGGATCAATTTCATTTTGAATGTTCTCCGAAGTCAAATTGTGTACTGGCCCAACTTTCTTTGGGAGCGATTTTCTTTTTCTGTAAACAAGGACATGCAGAAATCAAACGACCCAGCTCATGACAATAAAAACACCTGCGAGTGACTTTGGGGGGGTGGAGATTTATGGTCCAGCTGGCAAACGCAGCGTGAGGGAGACGATGAGAACAGAACTCCCGGACAAGCCCCCAAACACTTTTGTGTGTCAGAGCATACTGATCAGCACAAACAGCAGCTTGAGCCAATATGCATACAGCCAATAACATACAGTCACGGTCCACATCCTGCGTTCTTTGCATCTGAATGTATACTGATGCAATACATGTGGAATTTTATAGGGGCAGTGTTGCGAGATCTGCACTCAACAGATGACTATTTCAAAATACAGGTATTCATTCATTTGGCTTGCAGTGTCGACACTGACACCTGGTGATAAGGAATACACACTACAGATTACGACGCACAGAACGGATGCAAGTGTATCAGCTGTGTACAGATATGTAGCTCACAGCAAGTATATTTCTGGCTTTAGGCTTTTATTTTGAAACGTTGTATACCGCCATAAGCTCAGCGAGTGGAAGAGCAGCTGCATTATTTCGCATTTTCCCAATTCATCAGCAACAGCAATTCAAAAATCAATGTGTGTGTAACTTTACAGACATACATGACTTTGTGAAAGTGGAGATTTCTAGGTTTTTGGTTCATGTGTATTCCAGCAAAATTCTATGAATGTCTATCAAATAAGATCCCACTCTCGGCTTTATATCACCAATCTTAGTCATTTATATATAGCTATGATAAACAAAGCTTTACATGTTTTGTTTGTGTGTCTTCAGAGATCGGAATGAGCTGCTAATACTTTGTGGCTACATCGGTGCCCTGTTGGCCATCTCTCGGCAGTACTACAGCATAGTTCCTGCACTTTATGAGTACACAAGGTAGACTATCAATTTTAAAAATTAATTAATTTTTATGATCTCGACAGCATTATGTATTACTTGGATTCCTGGCTCTTCATTTCCTTTTCTTTCTTACAGTCAGCTGTTGAAGAGAAGAGATGTGGCCATTCCTCTGCAGATTGAGCAGCTGTCAGTGGAGCTGGAGGCTTGGAGAGCCTGTAGTCACTCACTTAGCAAGTGGGTATCCAACACACACACACACATCACAACACATACGTTTAAGTTTATTTATGTTTTGGCTATACATTTTAAATGTAAATGAGCATTCAAATATATGTTGCTTTCAGTATTCTGTGTTATATAAGGAAGAACCATTAGATTGAGATACTTGATTCTGCTCGTGTTGTAAGGTGATCAAGGTATTTTGTGTATTTCCTCGTTTTGAACCTCAAAAAGATATAATTCCATATCATGTGTCCATTTTAAATATCACCAAATCTTTATAAACATTGGTATTTATACAATACTAATTACAATAATGAGCCAAATCCAGTATTTATCTTTATATATGCTATATTTTTATTAATCAACACAAGCTAATTAAGGTACAGCATTCAATTAGTGACTGAATAACTGATTCATTTCTGCTCCAAAAACAGGGGGTTGGAGGACACCCCATACACTCCTCCATCAGAAGCACAGAAGGAAGAGTATGCCAAGCTGCTCAATAGAATCAGAGAGGAGCCTCTCAAGGGCCTGCAGGGGACCGACTACGTCACCGGCTCTAACCTACCCAGCCACTCTGAGGTCCAGATCTCCTGCTTTACAGGTCTACGGATACAGGTCAGTCACCATCTCAGGTCAAAAATCTGTTTTCAGTAGTATACTTTGTCTGTTTCTTTTTAGTTACGAAGATGCAATTTATGGGAAGGCCTGATAAAGCATCTGTGTGTGTCCATGTGTGTTCACATGTTGTCCCCACCACAGGGTCCAGTGTTCTTCCTGGAGGATGGAAAGTCTGCCATTTCTCTGAATGATGCTTTGATGTGGGCAAAGGTGAACCCCTTCTCCCCGTTGGGAACCGGCATACGTATCAACCCCTTCTGAGGAGAGCCGAGTGTTCCAGAGCAAGTGTGCTACTGGCTCTCACCTAGAGCTGGGGGCGAGTGGACGAGGGTCTTGCTCCCCTCTCCCTCAAAGCATTGTCCAAAGGATGCAAGTGAAGCTGGAATCAGTGCCGAAAGAGTGCATCTGCCATTTCACAGCGTGGTTTTAACAAAGTTGTGTACACACAAAAAACCAATAGTATTGTAGACATTTTTAACAAACATTTTCACGATGACAGAGAAATTTGGACAGTGTACATTGTGAAACTGCAGAGACATAATGGCTTTTGTTGCTATGATGACATTTGTCTCAGAGCCTACTCTCAACATACTAATCAGAGTCTCGTTTGCAATGACAGCATAATGCCACTCAATTTCTGTTCTGTGTATCATGATGCAGTGTACAAGAAGTCACAAAGGTCACACACCCTATATTCACCATTCACTTGAAATGGAAGCAATTCTCTGATTTTATAATAGGATAATTTACTATTCATATTATTATTATTATTACTGATAATAATATTATTATATTAAAATAAAAAAGTGAATTGAGTAATTAGTGAAGTTGCAACGAACAAGGTTGGCTGTAGGTGTTCATCATGTATTTATCTGGTAATGTAATTTTGTAGGGCTGGAATAAGCTACTGATACAAACATTTGTGAAGACCTGTACATCGCTCGCTATTTTGTTGGTGACTGCTTGATTGTGCTACGTTTTCATTTCAGGGAAGACTATCAATAAGGAGGAGCTCGGTGCCTACAGACTGGGGATAATTATTGAACAGATATGATTTTTTTTTACAAATGTGGGAAATAGTTAGGCATATTGGCACAAATTACTGCTAGTGATGCAGATAATGTTCTCTGTGACATGTCTTTGTACAGATTTGAATTCTGTTACAATCAAGAGATTTTCCCATTAGCCAGTGTGGTAGAGTTTGTGCCTTATGTCAAAAATATATACAGCACTGCACAGAAGTTTAAGGCGGGTGTGAAAAAAAATTATGTCTGCTTTCAAAAAGCTGTCGACTGCTTTCATCAGTTGACAAAATGCAGTGAATGAACCAAAGAGAAATGTAAATCCAATCTATATATTTGGTCGCCCACCCTTTGCCTTTAAAACAGCATAAATTCTTCTAAGTACACTTGCACACAGGCATGCATTACTTCCAGGACTTTTTTTTCTTTATTCTGAAGAGAGTTCTTCATGACATTGATTGGTTGTCTTGTTACAAAATAAATTTGGGGCCAGTCTTACTCCTTTCTGGTGGTATTGTACGATGGATAAGTATGTGTCTGTAGGCATTGAGGACACCATTAAACCTGACCCAGTCTCCATTGCATTTGCAGTCTTCATTGTTGCCTGCTTCTTTAAGCTTCTTCGAAAGACCTTGAACAGCCCATCTTGAAACCCCAGTCTGCTGTGAAATCTACTTGAAATCTGTTGCAGTATGATTACTGTGTGTCCTGTTGTTGTTCAGTCTTGCCATGGTGTATGATCTGCATCATAAGACTGTCTTTCATATTCTCACCTTGGTAGGTTTTTCCCCATCCCCAAGCCGCCTACACTGCTGTTTCTGTTTCAGTAACCTCACGTCGCGGCAGGGTCAGGGCAGGGCACCGGCTCGCTGCAGGGTGCACAGACGCACACCTTTCACTCACACCTACAGACAATCACCAGTTCACACCTAGTGCTGCATGCACCGCCATGCAACCATGCAGCCAATTGTTGGCACATGTTTTGTGTAATTGATTGATCAGAAACCTGAATACAATCCTGCAAAAGCTCCACTTTTGTGCAAGTGTACCTATAAGAAATAGTCCTGGTTTTAATAATAATCAAATAATGATTTGATTTACATTGTCCTTTTGTTTGCTCACTTTGCATTTTGTAAATTGTTAAAAATAAACAGTCATTACGAAAGCATTTTGGATAGAATTATTGGTTTTCTTACTGCCTAAATCTTTTGCATAGTTCTTTATATGTACACACACACACATACTATGGTATGTCATCCAATGAATTTTAGATTTTAGATATCTGTCTCCGAATTTCTGAAATTCTGAGATCCTGATATTATTGTTATGTTTAGCTTAGGGATTCATAATTTTTAATTATTTTATTGGCACTGGTTTGGCACTAGTGCATGATTAAAATGAAATTATGCTCATGTACACAGTGATATGCATTTATTTGTATATTTGTTTAATTTATTATGAATTACATTCAGGAGAATTTCAAGAGGCACTGCCAACATCTCATGTTCATGTAACCACACATTCAGCTGCTAGTGAAGCTAGAGTGAAGATATGACCATAAGGATTTATGGGATACTACCATGCTACAGATATGCATTTTCTAAGTGAATTAAAAATAATCGTCTATCCACTATTATTATTTTATGTCTGTAGTTTGTGTATATTATCAAATTTATGTAGGCTATTTACTATAAACTGGATTTACTATAAAGTGGCACAAAGTAACATATTAATTCATCTATAGTCTATGGTTAATGTGTCTATATTAATGGACTGTTTAATAAAATAGCTACTTTGGACTAGGTTTGGAATACACAAAAATGATAAACAAATTTTCGCTTAATACTGTCCAGAATTACATACATAATGAACTAATGGAAATGAAAAGAGGTCACAAATTAAATCCATTTGACAAAAGTCCTAAATTTTGTTCTTGCAGTGGATTCAAGGAAGAAGCATATTCTGTGTCTTAACGTAGAACATTTAACTGTTGATTAAAGTCAGACTGGTCTGGAAGTTTTCTGTAATGTAAGGAAATGTCTATATGCTAGATATTATCAAAATAATATTTGGGTCAATCTCTTCTAACATTTGTTTCTGTTCTGTCTGTACTATTTTCAATGTGTGGCTCCAATCTCTGATAAATATGTTTTAATAAAGAAATGGAAGACTCCATTGTGTTTGAAAGGTAATTCAACTCTAAACATCCTTGAAAACATTTTACAAGCGAACATAGTTGCCTAATATCAGGAGGCAACTAAGGGACTGACAGGATTTCACCAAAACTGCAATCCTGTTATCATGCACAAGACGGTGCTGCTGCGCCACCCTGCTTTCTTCATCTGTGGTTATAAAAAAAAAAAACCTGTCACATGTCCCTGTGACATCATCACCTCCCCACTCCAGTGAATAGCACACTACTCCAATCACCAGATAATGGTACTGCGCTGCCATTGGTGGAAAGAGTCGCATTCATAAAACATGCCGTTTGCAGCTCACAAAGCGTACAGGATGAGATGCGGCCTTACGATTCTGCAGTAAAAATGGAGTCGTGTACCATATGAGCAGAAAATAGACATTTTCTTACATGCATAAAATTTTAAATGCAATTATTGCAAAATAAGGTCACACCTGCCAATTAAAGAGGCATTTTTGAGCATAGTGCTGTTTCACAGGGGTGTGGTGGTGTGAGTGATAAGGCTAAAAATCAGCCACAATGTTTAAAACATATAACCAAACATGTTATTTTATTGTCTTAAAAAGTAAGTAACACAATCTCCCGACCGGGTATATCACATACACTACAACAACAGTTAAACACCAGTACTACACAAATAGGGACTTTTTTTTCTCAAATATTATAGACATTACAAAAAGATCCCTCATATCCTTCTCTTTTCTTTTTGAAGTTATTGTACTAAGCATGACAGACCAACCTCATTTACAGCATGGTACTGTACACTGTCACCATTTAGAAACAATGTTGTCTGATGCTGTTCTAAAATCCATCATGTTAAGGGAAGACGTTTCATGGACTTGTCATTTTATTTCATATGAAATATTTTACAATATAAACAAAGCATCCTTCTTGGATGGACTTTACAGCAACCAGACCAGGCATTTCAGTGCAAACATGTTTATACAAGGCAGTCTTGGCTGCAATACTCCCTTTTGACTTCCAAAAGCTTTAAAATCAAATGAAATAAAAACAACTGATTACATTACCATTCTAACAAAATTTTTAACAAATAAACAGAAAAAAAAAACGGGAATGCAACAGGAATTTTTAATGCATCCTGGGACGGAGCTTTTCCTAACATGTAGTGTATGTTCCAGGTGAGATCCTCTCTTCACCAGGAGAGGAGTGTCAACAGAGCAGACTGGCCTCTCAGCATTTCTAAATCAAATGATCTTATTACTTTCTAAAGCTGCTAAAAATGTGGGACTCTGGAGCGAGTAGATACATCTGATATTCTCTCAATTGTTCTCTCAAAAGTCTCAGAGGCAAGAATATAAAATGAAGCTGAAGGAAACAAAAAGTGTAATAAAAAAGAAATTGAATTTGAAGGCATCATAATTGGAAAGAAACATTCTGGAATGCATTCTTTGTCCTAAACTTGTATGCGTGACAATGGGGCAGCAAATATTGACTGAAGCAAGAAGCCACAGCAATATTGAAATATACAGGACACATCACATAACCTGGGTGTTATTTGTTCGCCATTTTATTTTATACGGGCCTGTCCTTCTGGGATCAAAGGACAGGGTAAAAAAATACGTGAATGGCTAGAACAGTCACTAAGAGGGTTCAGCTGTATACACTGGCAAACTGAAATTTATTTGCATATTGTATTTTTCATTATCGGTAAATATCTTAAAAAGATGACACCAAAACACCAAAAACAGCAAGAGAAGCATGAACGGGCATAATTCATAAAATTTTCGATTTATTATCACATATTGTGACGTTCAGGAGCTTGTGTCCTCCGTCTAGATGCATTATGATGAAGTATAAGGTTTACAGTGAACATACCCACGAAATACCCATTCAAATTAATTCAAATTAACACTCATGCATGGGAGAAGACAGAAAAGCAAAAACATTAAGAGCCAATTGTAGCAACCAGAAAACAAAAACAAACAAAAAGATGCAAAAAAGGAAATGATGCGCAACTCGCAAAGAAGTGAAAAGACACTCCGGCTTGAAGAGAGACAATGAGTGTACTACAGCACTTCATACCAGTTCTTCAGCATAGAAATCCTCTTAGTTACAATGTCCACCGCTCCATGTCAACATTCACAGAGTAGAGGCTGATATCGCCGTGTTTCACAGGCAAATAACCCAAATCTGTACATGCCTTGATCTCGCCATTACACAGGTGGTGGAGGTAGCTAGTTATGTGCATATGTGTGTTTGTGTAAGTGTGTGTGTGTGTGTGTGTGTGTGTTCATGTGAGAGAGTATGCCAGTGTCAGAGTATGCAGCTGTATGTGTTGTTTGCACTGTAAATGTGAGAGACAGATTCAGAGACAGCGAGCAGAGAGTGGTTAACCGTTTAAAAAAAAACGAAAAATAGGCCTGCACACGCTTAGTGTCTTCTGCATTCTTGTAGTCCGAGGCCACATGAAAGCAATACGAAAGCCGACACAGGAGGAAGTGCTCTCTCCCTGACCTCTCCTCTCGGTTCGTGAATCTGTCCGTCGCCTTACCACAGTCGCTATGGAACTATTCAAACAAAAAATTGTCTGAGTCCTAACAGACATGGTGCTGCCATCTTGTTCACCACTCTGCCTGCTGGTAGTTTATAGCCCCAGAGGAACAGCAGCGAGTCACACTGAATTTCGATTCACCAGTGCAGTGTGAGGACCTATGGACAGACGCTGAAATGCAGCAGTCAATCTGTACGCATGTAAGTGAAAAGCAGTCAGGTCAAGGAGGTGACATTGTGTACATTCCTCTTAAAAGACAAGAGAACCCCAATGTCTTTCAACAGACCTCAAATGAATTGAGAGGGGGTCGGGGGGTAATCACCAGGTTTCTTTTAATAGGTTTTAACTCAATTAATAATAAGAATTATAATAATAATACTAATCATACAAGTAAAACTAAATAATTGACAGCACAGCAGCAACAGGGTTGGACCTCCAGAGGAGGATCACACAAGTCCCTAAGGAGATTGTTACAACTTTTCAAAACGGCGCATGCAGACGCCCCCCAAAGAAAATCAACCAAGAAATAAAAAATAAAAATGTCCATCTGCCATTAGACACGCACGTTTTCTCTTCCTCGCCGGTGATCCAACAACTAAGCAAACCCAGGCGAAAGGGCCAACACAATTAGATAAGCATGTTTCCAAACCGACAGTGATGTCCACAAAAGACCTTGGGTTCATGGGACTGAATCACTACAAACAGCCAACTAGATGCCAGGTTGGTTTGTTTTTTTTGTTTGTTTTTTTTTTTATAATCTAAGAGAGTAACTATTTATGACCTGAGATTAAATGTTGGATAAAAATCTAATGAAACAGGTAAATTCTGTCAGTACATGTCGCATACAAAGCACTTATGTGCACTATAGGTGTTTGAATAGTGTTATTGAACAACCAAAATCAAAACAAGAACAGAAATACACAGATTTCCCCCCCTAGATGAATCATTGTCTCAACATGATTGTTACTAGTTTCTTCTAAGCATTTTTTTATTATAAGAAGGCAAAAATTAACCCAATTTTTATTTCTTTATCAGTAGAGCACTATTATTGTCATGAGGCGATGGGTTATTTTGTCAAGAAATTCAACAGGTTAGTGAACTAAGATTTGCTCAAATGATAAAGAATCTATATGGTTGTATATTTTTTAACTTCTTTTTATATTTTGTAAAGTCACAATCACTTTGCCCAACTGCCTTAACACTTTCATTGGTGTGTCTCAACATTCACTCTTCGAACCAGCACAAACAGAATCTACCAGCAAAATGATTTTTTTCCATGAAAGGAAGAAAATCATTGTGACACTTGGAAAAATAGTAACGCGTAATATTATTGACGTGACTAACTGACTGC
Source organism: Denticeps clupeoides (assembly GCF_900700375.1). Classification (NCBI taxonomy): domain Eukaryota; kingdom Metazoa; phylum Chordata; class Actinopteri; order Clupeiformes; family Denticipitidae; genus Denticeps; species Denticeps clupeoides. Next base: position 20,485,657 of record NC_041710.1, read on the forward strand.
CATCCTTCTCCTATACAAGGGTTATCAACTTATTTCAAGACACAATCTTGTAATAAGGGGACAAAACTCCACTTAGTATAATTCAGACCAGAGAATTTCCTGATTGATAGTTTGTTAACCTAAGGTAAAATAATTTTTTCCCCGTCTTTTGTATGTAGTTTTTGTTGTCCTGTTGTGTTCCTCTTTTTATTTTTTGTTGTTTTCCTTTCTTTTTCTTTTTTTTTCTTTTTTTTTTTTTGCAGTGTACCGTGTGAACAGTCTCTGGAAGCCATGCCTGTGGGTTTAACAGTCCCAAGTGTAGTTGGAGCGTTTCCGCGGGAGGGGGGCAATGGGTCACGCCCTTAGTTCTCGCCGGTGTCCTTTTCCACCGCCACAACCCCTCCACCACCTTCATCTCCTGTACACCACCCCTATAGAGGCCGCTGTCAGACACTGGTTATGGAGGCCAGACAGTTGGGGGACTTCTGCAGTTTCTCTGGCTGCGTGGTGGGTGGCTCTGGAATGGTGCGGAAGCTAAAGGGAGGCCCGATGCTGGTGGTGCCCATGTGACCGGGGCTCAGAGCGGGGTTCTGCCGGCGGTTGCTCTCCACAATGCTTGAGGTGTTAGAGGCCAGGCTCTCACGCGTGCTGCAGGAGAGGACAAGGAAGACCAGACACATAGAAGGGATGGAGAAAGAATGGATCGAGAGAGGATGAAGAAAGTGAATGAATGGAATGAGGCAGAAGAAGACAGGTGACAATCAACAGCAACATGAGATTCAGGGAAAATGGATGAGAGAAAGGAACAGAGTGAAAAAAGTTAGTTTTAAGAAAGGCAGAAAGAAGGCATCTTAATATAATATCACTTTTCAACCTTAACAAAAGGCTTGTGTTGATCATGGTTGTAAGATCTTGAGACTTAATTCCAGAACAAAAAGAAACTTTTCTTCCAGAAATTAGAATTATGAGACTCTGAGTGAGATGCTACATAAAACGTAGCTCATGGGGAATGCTTTCCTCTGTCAATTTCAGTCTGTCAGTCAGAAGGCTTGAATTGAAGTGTGGATAATCTATTTGCATGCTATGTTTGATCATGTACATGATCCTTAGGTGATGTTGTATTAGGTGTACTTCATGCATAGAAAACTGAAGTAAAGAAGGGAAGTGACAGGAAGTTGCATTACACCCATGCACGTGCTCCTGTCAAAATAAGTCTAAATCTTCCAGATTGAGGAAGTAGGGTGCCTGAGAACTGTCAATCATTGCTATGGGCTCCTGCCATTTAAAATTTTGGTTTTAGAACCATCTGCTTGGTGACAGAAATTAATACACACACCAACCATGGAGCAGTGGTGGCCTAGTGGGTAAGGAAACGGACCCACAATTGCTGGATCAAATCCCGAGCTGCCAAGGTGTCACTGAGGTGCCACTGGCCAAAGCACCGTCCCCACACACTGCTGTGCCTGTCATGGCTGCCCACTGCTCACCAAGGGTGATGGGTTAAAAGCAGATGACACATTTTGTTGTGTGCACTATGTGCTGTTCATCACAATAACAATCACTTCACTTTACCTCAACACAAATGGCTGGGTTGGTAGTAAGTTCTTTCAATCCAATATATAGATAAATAGCAAGAAGTCCTTTCTTATTTTTTTTATCTGTTAATTCTGTAAAAATACTTAATGTACTGAGTATGTGTGTGAAGACACTGGACTACAAAATAACACAAATAATACAATGACTTTAACATTTGAGTCTCTCCAATGCAGGGAGCTATAAGTTAGACAACGGGGATGATTTTCTAACAGTCCTGAAGGTTTAATACATTTTTTAAACAATTACTCATGTTAATGAGCATCTCATTAACCAGCTTTTTATTATGACAATAGTGAACAAAGCATTCGTGGAGGTAAAAAAAAAAAAAAAAAGAGGCAAATCCTGCTACAGAAATAGTAAATATGTTTCTTGCATTGGATTCTGCTAAATGGTCTAAATCTTACTCTCCATAACACCATAGAGTAGGTTCATCCAAACTATTGACTTGTAGTGTATGACATTTCAAAACACTCTCCATGAGCTTCATCTATTATAACGCTGGGCCTAATAGCCTGTATCTTAATAGTCAAAAATCTCCCCTACGTACCCCATTCTTATAAATTCTTATTGAAATATGAAAAGAATGATCACATAGAGGCACACCCAGACAGGCAGCAGCACAAAAGCGAAATTCAATTAGTAATTAATGGCAGAGTCCTAGCTCCCTGCCATTCATGATTAAGCAAATAATTGTGGTTTGGTGCAGGCTTTTGGCCACACAGCATTCTGAGTAAAAGTAGTCTCTAAAATAAATCACGGCACAAATGATAGCAAAGCCCTGCACTGGTGCTTTTCCAGAGACTGCGGAATGACATCATCACTAATGTGATGAGTCATCCAGGAACTAGTAAATGATTGTACATATTTGTTTGGAGGAGACAGGGTGCTAAAATTAGAAGAACGTAAGCTATTTCAGTCTGTTAATGAAAATGCATAGACAAGATGCAAACACTGACCTAATGAAATTGAGCTGCACAAAAAAAAAAATGCAAATACCTAATATGGGCTATATGATTAAGATGTTTTCATTTAATACATCTGCCTGTATTAAATGTCAGCAATATTACTGAGTAAATTCAGTATTTAATCACTAATTCATACCATAAGGATTATGATTGTGACACGACTGGCAATTTATAAAAAATGTGCTAATGTTCATGATAACCATAATGTTTAAAAACTACATTATTTAACATGGAAAGAAAAAAAAAATCTTTTTACTTTGCCCTTCTTATAAGCTGACTATATCTGACCATTACTACTTAATTTAATTCCTAAAATAAAATGGAGTAGCTATATTGACTTTGGCAAACACCACCTACTAAATGCTAACGAGACCAATTACACCACTTTATAGAAAGGGATGATTTGACACCGCAAAAATGGCTCAGGAATGGTGAAGATAAGCAACACAAGTTCAAGGTATTGTCTCCAAATTCTCCAGATCTCAATCCAAATCTGTGGGATGTCTTGGAAGACCAAGTCACATCTATGGAGGCACCAGCTGACAGGATTTAAAGGATATGCCACTGATACCAGAGCATACCTTTAGAGGATTGTTTTAGTGGCAAGATGGGGACCTACATGATAATAGGTGTGTAGAGACAATGTCATGGTTGACTGGTGTAAAACATAAATTATAAAGCTTTATAATATCAAATCATCCTTTATCAAACATGAACATTAATACAGCATAATGAAAGATGGAAAAAAAACCAAACATGTAATGAAGAAAACCCATAAAAATGTACATTACCACTGCACACTAATAAACAATAATTCAGAAACAATATACTCATAGTGGCGAAATGTCGAACACTGTGTGAAATTAAATGTATGTAAAGACAGACAACATGAAACTCATTGGCACTCTGGTTGACAGACACACACACACACACACACACACACACACACAGTGTGTGTGTGTATCTTTGTGCAGTTGATATCAGGGGAGTTGCAGTCACTATGGGCTCATTCTCTTGTCTTTACCTGGTGAGTGAGTCACACAGAGTCAGGATACTATTTATAGGCTCTCTGTCAGTCTTCACCCTCTTACTCACTGGGAGCTACAACACACAGACACACACAGAGCCTGGGGATGCCCACTCATTCCCTGTCTCTCCCAGTTCATAGTGCTGTCATGGTGAGAAGGGAGATTCCATCTGGCTCTACACAGCAACCCAGCTGGGTTGAGGTTGGGGATCTTGGGACTAAAAAAAGTGATCTAGCCAATGCTTGCTCCTTGTCTGAGACCTCAGAACAATAATAAAATATATTCCTGCTTCCATGTCTAAGCCCTGAGAATTACATTTTTTTTAGATATCAAAACTGCAAAAATGCCCAGCATATCAGCAGACATATAAAAACCGTGCAGACACTGATAGTCCACCTCTGCTTACCGTGGAGAGTTAAACCCACTGTCCACTGTTACACTGCTGCTGTCCATGCTGTCGAGCCGTGCCGAGTGAGCCGACTTCTGGCTGCTGTTGTTGTCCGTCTCCTTCGGGCTAAGCAGTGTAAGGTTATTTTCAAACTTCCGCTGCAAGTCGCGCTCTTTCTCCCTTTCCAGAAGCCACTTCATGGTGCCACCCCCACCTGGGCCACAGACCCCACCTCCACCCCCTGATGGCCCTCCCTCTCCCCGTCCCTTCCCATCTGCCGAACCCGCCTCCTTCCGTGAGGTATCCTCTGTTTCATCCTCGTCATCATCTGAAACATTATAGTAGTCGAAACCCGCCTCGGAAGCAGAGGGTACGGTTTGTTCCGAGGTTGGCAGGACTGGCAAGGAGGCGGGTGAAGAAGTAGTGTTAGATGGCAGTGACTGGGGCTCCAAGCTGTCAAGGACCTCAGCCGATTTCATATGCGGTGTTTTTCGTAGTGTGCCCGATTTGGAATAGCCAGAGCTGTCCACGTAACTCATAGTCAACACACTGTGAGGAGGCTTGAACAAAGTGTCTTTGCTGAAAATCTCTTTTCGTTTGTCAACAACGGCACTGCTGACACCACCTGAGCCGCCCCCTCCTCCTCCACCTCCACCCCCAGGGTCAGCATTATGTTGGTGGGGTATTAAACGCCCATTGGGCATGGGCTCAGGGGTCTGGCTAGGTGTGGGTTTGCCAGACCCACTGTGTCCTTTAGTGGACGAGTCCTCTTTGTAATCTATGGGGTGGGGCAAGGTAGGGTGTGGTGTCTGGCGGTCAGCTGGGGAGCCTTTCCTGATCCCATCTGAAGAAGTTAAAGTGTCATGATCGGCCTTACCCAGAGGGGAAGGCGCAGTCAGGATTGTTTCGTTCGACGTATTGCACTGGAAGTAATCATCAGCCAGGGGCTTCGGCGAAAGGGCCTTCAGGTCACTGTATGCCGGCAGGCTGTCCCGGCTCTTATTCCTCTCCAATGGACTACAGATCCTTGACTCATCAAGACCCCCCTTCCCCAAATCAGGCACACATACCTCGGAGCTGAACTTGGCTGCTGAGAACATGATCCGCGAATAGTGCGGGGCTTGTTGAGACGATGCCCTAAGCGTACCATCATCAGTATAGTAATGATTCCTGTCATCAGGACTACGATCATAGTCCTCAGGTGTGCCCAGAGAGGATGCAGCACCTCCCAGTGGGCCCTTGGAGTTGTCCATGGAGCGGGATCTCTCCTTGGCCTTATCATTACGTTCATTGCGAGACTTCCGGTCCTGTGTGTGGCTGTGACTGCGGTGCACACGGGAATGTGAAGTCCCACGTGAAGGCTCAGGAAATGGCATCTCTGTCCTCCGCTTGGCAAGCTCTCCTGACACATCCCACTCAGGCGTAACTGGGAAGTGTGATTCAGCAATGTTTGGATTGCTGTGCACTAGGTACGTACCGCCACTGCGACTGCGCTCAACTGTGTACATTCCCTCACGTGGCGAGCGCACCAGTGAGTGGCTAAAGAACCGATAGTCTCGTTCCAAATTCACAGCAGCCATCAGGTCCAGGTTTGAGCCTTCGGAAGGATCCCCACGTGATGCACGAGTTTTGCTGTGCGAACGTGACTTCCCATGCGGGACTCTGCGATGCCCACGACTGCGTCGGCTGCGGGCGCTGTGCTGCGCAGATGAGCTCGCTTTGCTGCGCTGAGCTCGTTCCTCCTCGAGACGCTTCATCACGGCTGTATGCCTAGCCACATTCTCTACTGTCAAGTCAGGGTTGATACGCCGGATAATCTCCATCTCCACCTCCCGTGGGATGGCAGTGGCTGCCGGGGCATCCTCATCCCGCAGGGGCCACTCCTCAGGGGGGAACTGGGCAGAGAATGTGGCCAACTGCTTGGTCTTGTCCTTTTTGAAGCTCAGACGGAAGAGCTTCAGCCCAAACTTCTTGGACTGTTTCTCACTACTACCTCCTACACTGCTGCCTTCTTTCTTCTTGGTGAGTGTGTCAGTCTTGTAGGAGAAGGCAGCTGCACTTTTGCTTTTGTCAGGGGCCTCAGGTGGCATTGGGTGCTGGGCAGAGGAAGGAGGTGGTGGTGGTTGGGGATATGAAGGCGGTTCTCCCTTTGGCTCCTTAGGCGACTTCCTCTGCAGCGTGGAGGTGTGGAGGCTAGGCACGTCCTCCCGATAAGAGTTGTAGGAGTCGCAGTGGTTCTTGTGGTGTGAAGTTCGCTCCCGGACACACCCCGATGTTGAGGGGGTGACTGTCCCGGACTGCGGGGACGTGCACTGCTGTGGCGCCGGCGGTTGTTGTTGTTGTTGCTGCTGCTGCTGTTGTTGTTGCTTTTGTTGCTGTCGGTCAGGATGCCGCTCTTCCAGGTGATACCACTTGCTGTTAGTGCGTATGAGTGAGGGTGTGATGAAGTAGGTCTGTGGCGTGACAATAAAGTAGCCCTCCGGCGTGGGGTAGATCTTCCTTTCCCGCACAAGCATATTCAGTGTGTGACGCAGGATCTCTGGACTTGGTGTTGGGACACCTGAGGATTAAATGTAAAAGTGTAAATGTAAAAACCATGTCAGGATTTGTATGCAATTTGTATACAATTAACACTGTAAAATTACACAGTCAAGTATTGTCTAATGATTTTACAGTATGTAAGCTGTAAAATGCAGCGCATCATGGAACATTTGATGGTTACAACAGGTCAAAACTAAATATTACAGTTAATTACCTGTAGAAAACTGGTCACAGATTTTCTATTTGGATTAAGTGTTAACCGAGGATGTGTACAATCATCTGTACATGCACATTAGCTGTTGCATTTACAATCTAAAACCCAGCAGGAAGGAGTGATTGAAATACTGCTAATGTAAGAAGTTATCTGTTGGTTGTTACAACTAACAGATAACAGTTTTTTTTTAGGGGAAATTGTTAGGGGTTTGTGAGCAGCTGAATCAGTATGAACAACAGGCGTCCTGACGGCTTGTACATATATCAGTAATGCTGATTTGCAAGTTGTGTAACAACAAGAGTGTAATAGCATAATAGCATTCACTCAGCATACAAAACTACACAAAAATTCACCAAATCAATCTTTCATTTGAGGTGTTTCAGAATGTTCACATGCATGAAGGTTGTCAGTTTGATTGTTTGAAAGATTTCATTTCTCATTTAAAGGACCATTTAGAAGAGGGCAGAGAAATTGTTTGTCCTTTCAAGGGATGTAAAACATATAGAGGTAAAAGCACATTTACATTTCATTTGTCTAAAAGTCACATCTCTTTGATTCAGTGCAGGTTAACCATTTAGAATCTTGATACATCTTTGAATGATGAGTGTGACAGTGGTGTACAACATGTTCTTGATGTTGATGAAACACAGTTTTGAACAATTTGACATTGTTTTAAATTGAGCTTCACGCTAAACTGCTTTTGCCTGAGTCAGTAATTCAAACTATTTCTAAAGAATTCAATGACATTCATAGCCTTGTTCAGTTTCATGTATTCTCAAAATTGAAAGACAAATTGGCATTCCTCCACATTCCTGATTCTACTATAAATGATGTAATTGATAAACTTAAAAAACAAGATCCTCTGCAACAGTCTTTTAAAAAACTATCAGTGCCAAAAGATAATCTTTAATAGCTTCAACTATGTTGAATGCCTGCCTTTATACTTACGTTCAGATAGTGCTTTGCCCAATACATTCCCATAAAAGAAACACTTGTTGCTCCATTTACATCTAGATCATTCAAAAGATCTCATGAGGAAGTACATTATTGACTTAAACAATTATTCATCACAAAACAAATCGAAATGTCACAAAACACATTGTTTGAAATTGAAGCATCTTCTTTGGCCTTGATACGTTATAAAGACGTGAAAAGAAAGCATACGGTACTTGCTGTATATTTAACTCTAGGCAACATTCCACCATATCTCAGATCAAATATTGATCATATGCAGCTTGTGAATTTGTGTAGGGAGAATTCCTATAACATTCTCAGTCCCATGAGCAGAACATACAGGGCAGAGAAACTACTGGCAATAACAGTGAAGGGGGAATCAAATTTGACTCTGTCTTTAACCAGCTGAAAAACGGTCCAAGAGACCATTTAAATGAAGTTGTAAAGCAAGTCATCTCAAGGTTTGAAGCCACTGGATATTCCCTCTTAAGAAAGTGGATGCCCTCATTTTAACAGTTAATGCAAATGCTTAGATTTAAATTCCAGTGTTAACATGACACAAGACAATCTATGAATGACCACACTGTCATTAATTTTAACGTATACAACCTATATTTCAGGCATCAGCCACATCATGCCAGATTCCCCAAGGATCTCTCTCTCTCTCTCTCTCTCTCTCTCTCTCTCTCTCTCTCTCTCTCTCTCTCTCTCAAGGTATATACAGTACAGGCGAAAGTTTGGACACACCTTCTCATTCAATGTGTTTTCTTTATTTTCATGACCATAATCATTGGTAGATTCTCACTGAAGGCATCAAAACTATGAATGAACACATGTGAACACATGTGGGAAAACACAGTGAATGAGGTGTGTCCAAACTTTTGGCCTGTACTGTACATCTATATATTTCTTGTGCAAAATATCCTTTTATTTTCTCTATTTTTGTGTGAGCGTGTGTGTTAATTGGTTGTAGGTGAGATATTGTCATCATTGAATTTGATGTTTAGCATAGAGGATCAGATTGTCATACCTCCACATCATAACCTTGTGGCAGGTCTAGCAGCTGTCTTCGCTACTTATTACATTTTTAACCTTGAATACCAAGGGGAAGCTGTCTGCACCTTGGACTTCATCCAGAGGTAACTCATTATGCAAACATACCGAATTGTAACTACAAATATCTACAATAAAATACATTTTAGATTACATGAAAAGAGCAATGTATTATTTAACACAATTAAGTTGTGTAGCTGATAAACTAAACAGTTGAACTGAGTAGTTGAGTTAGGTAATTCCCAGATTCCCAGGACTGTGAAGGTATCATGTTATTTATCTGTTTTCCAAACTTTGCAGATGTTTTGTGGGGATTAATCCTACCACTGGTTCTAAGGTTGGTCCCAGAAAAGCACGAGGAAAGGTGGTGCAGAGAAAGAAGCAGTCCATGAATGCAAGTGTCTGCAGCCTTCTTAGAAAGTTAATGGACTTTGACTGGTGTTTGTAGTAGGGTTGTCAAAAAAAATCGATTCACAGATATTAATCAATGCTAAAATATAGTATCAATTTTGATATCATTAGCACTGGTATCAATACTTACATTTCAGTTTTGCATCTGCCAGTTCATGGAAATTGCTGACTGATTACAACAATTTCCACTGCAACAGATAGCCCCTCCCCCAGTTATCTGGAGGACCCAATGTTTACATGAGAGACAGACCAAGCTTGATAGAAAATATAAAAAGCAAGAGCACCGTGTGGAAGTATTTTGGTTCGCGTCGGGTTCGGGCGGAATTTTTATGATTTTAATCAGGTTCAGGTCGGGTTGAGCTTATGCGGTAAATAATCAGTCTACAAACACAGTCTACGTATTGTACCTATTCTTTCCATATGATTTGCTACTTGTAAATGGTTTTGGCTGGGTCGGATCTTGCTTTTCAAGTCTGATTACCTGTTAGTGTTGAAAAAGAATGGGAAGCTGGTAGATTGATTTAAAGGTGGCATATAATTTTTAACGCTTCTTTAAACTTACATTTCTACCGCTGGCACTAAATTTGTGTGTTCCTGTTGATTATGCTGTATTCCAATTAATGTCTTAAAAAGATTACTGCGCATTGTGAAGTATTGTTATGTCTGACATAATATATTTTGTAATAGATCAATAAAAATGTGTATATTTAAAATAAATTGTATATTGTGATATTTGCTGGATTATACAAAATATACTGCAAAATTATGCTAGTTTAAATAGTTAAATTCAAAATAATTACTAGAAAATAGGTTACAGTGCATTATTTGCAACAGTAGTTGCCAGATACTGTATTGCATGAACTTACAGGAAGTTTGTGTAAAAAACAAATACAGTATTAACCAGTGATTAATACATGGTATCAAGGGGTATTACCTTAAATGAGAATTATAATACACTACGATTTGAACTTAAAACAGTGCTTCACAGAAAAGGTTCTTCACAGCACATTACCGGTTTTATATCACAATAGTTTTTATATCACATTCGTTTTTGGCAACTGTTTTGCCCATTCGTTAATGTACATTTTACATTCCTGAAAATCCCCACACTATTTGCGGAATTACAAAATGTGTCATATCACAACAGAGTCATATCACAGCATTTGTATTTGAGAATACCCTAAAACACAAATCCCATTGGAAAAGTGCACTGATGACCACACAACAAAGTGTCAAAACTTTCAGCTCTCCAGCTTTACACTTGATTCTAAGATACTGAATGCTTATAAATGAGGCTATGTGTGTGTTCATTTTGGATTCTCTGCAACATTAGGACGATTCGTCTACACAGACTACTCAGATACTTGTCCAATCTTTGGTCATCTCCGAACTGGACTTCTGCTTAGTGCTTCACCTCTCCAGTTGATCCTGAACACTGCAGAACATTGTTTTCAACCTTCCCAAATTCTCCCACACAACTCCACTGCTGCATTCCCTTCACTGGCAGATTCAAAATACTGATGCTTTCCAACAAAGCCAAGGAAGGGTCAGCACCATCCTACCACAGATCTCACATCTCTCTGTCCCCCAATCTCTCTTCTAGGTGGTGGAATGAACTTCCTCTAGAGTCATTAAAGATGCTAAAAACCTTCCTGTTTAGAACATATTTGGACTAAAAGAGCGCTAAAGAACACTTTCTATATATTATTTTTAAATGGTTAGGTTCTGAACAGTATCTACAGATCGGGTCCGTGTAAACAAAACAAGGAATTTCAGTGATGGATATGTCACTCTGGACAAAAGTGTCTGCCAAATGCTGTAAATGTAAATGTGTTTAAGTAATCTATTGTACAATTGATTAAATGAATGCATTATAGACCATGCATTAATTATCACTTCATCTGTCACACAACAACCTCCTGGATCCTAACCAGTCCGGCTTCAGAACAGCTCATTCTACTGAGACTGCCCTTCTGGCTGTTTCTGAGAAGCTACATGCAGCCATATCGGCAAAACTGTCATCAGTACTTATTCTCCTCGACCTCTCTGCAGCATTCGACACAGTTACACAAGACTCTCTTGTCTATCCTGAAGAGGCTTGGAATTTGGGGCCCAGCATGGCAGTGGTTTGTTTCCTACCTTGATGAGCAGTCTTACCAATTGACTTGGAAAGGATCCACCTCTGTCTCACGTAGACTCTCCACTGGTGTCCCTCAAGGCTCAGTACTATGTCTCCCTCTACACGAGATCACTTGGTGATGTAATTTCCTCACATGTATTATCCTACCACTGCTATGCCGACGACACACAACTCAGCTTCTCTTTTCCTCTGTTTTCTATTTGCCTCTCTTTTCCTCCATCAGATCTACATACTGCTTCCAAAATCTCTGCATGTCTAACTCACATCTCATCTTGAATGGCAGCCCATCACCTCAAACTCAATCCCACCAAAACTGAAATAATATTCATTCCAGCAGCAGCACGACTGATCTTCAACCTTCCCAAATTCTCCCACACCAACCCACTGCTACGTTCCCTCCACTGGCTCCCATTGATTCAAAATACTGATGCTGGCTTACAAAGCCAAACATGGAGTAGCACCATCTTACATCACATCCCTTATTATACCTCGCACTGCACCTTGTATTCTCCGAGCCTCCAGTACTGCTCACCTGGTCCCTTCATCTCTGAAGGTACGAGGAAGACACTCATCTAGACTCTTCTCTGTCTTGGCCCCTCAGTGGAGGAATGAACTTCCCCTTGAGGTCAGAGCAGCTCAGTCACTGAGCACTTTCAAATGGCAGCTCATGGTCTTCCTATGTAGGATATTTAGATTAACTTGTAACCTTCTTATTGTCTGACTTATGTATAGACACTACAACATAGTACAGTTTTTGGTACCTTTCAATCAGCCAGCCAGCCAGCTACTTTTTTGTTGGCTGAACTAAAGATAGTCTCAAAAACCCTTTTCCACACCTTTCACAGGCCTCGTGAATCAGGTTTCTAGCTAGTCACCATACTTCCAAAGGTTTACCAACATCAGCAGATAATTTAGAAATGCGTAAGTGTGTCTCAATGTTATCACACAGTGACACAAGAGACACTGAGTAGCATGGAAAAGACATTGAACTGAGATTAGCGGTTTCATACTAGGGTTAGCTTTATAGGCCACAAATCATTTGTAAAGCCAAACAAGAGGATAAAACCTGAGTACGTGTGATCTCTAGAGGAGCAAGGTGCCAATCTAAAGGACAGTCACACAACACCAGCACACCAATCACAATGCACCAGGAATTACCGCACCTTTCATCATCACACTCAAATTGGTGCCATTCGGCTGACTAAACAGTCTATGTCCATTAACTGTAATTAATAGCCATGGACGAGACATCCTGTAAAAAAGCAGCTTTAAAGATTATGGCATTACCCTGAGGAATTTTGGGTTGTGCAAGGTAGCATAAACCCCAAAAGTGTAAGTGAGAGTGTAATTCAGCTTGAGCAATGCTGTTGCAAGGGCTAACAGTCACAGGTCATAAAGACTGTCGCTTCAACAGATTTCAGTGAAGTCTGCATCGGTCTGTCAGATGTATTTTAGCAACAACCATGCATTACAACACATACTGTCATCATGTGTAAAGTCTAGTTTAAAATCCTCAAATACCCAAGTGTTCCACAAAACATATATGTATAGCAGACAACCATATACAGACAGTGTTCAGATGTAAAACAGCAGACGGAACGTATTACTTCAGGGTACACAGTGTCCTTAATGCTCCTCCGTAGTCCTCACTTTACCCCAATAAGCTTAAATACACAAACAAAAACAGACACACTCACATAACCACACACACACTGCTCAAGCTGGATAAATCAGCCGATAAGCTGTAACTAGTGAGGGTTAAGTGTTGCTTGCCATTACATCATACTGAGTTAGTTGCCATACCAACATGACGCAATCCAGAGATTCCACTCTGTATACCTCCTCCAAATACCCCTCCACCCCCGCCCATCTCCGTCCCCCTGGGTCTGTTTGTGAAGAATAGTACTGCTCTATTCAGTGAAGTTGGTCCCCATTCTGATTGGCTGTGGTGTCTAAAACAGAGCTGCGTAAAATGGATGGGCATCCTCTGATTGGGTGGCTACTGCAATCTAGTCATTCTGTGGCCAGCCAGGGTGGTGGGTTGCTTGAAGGCTATTTTTTTTAGCAAATTGGCAGAGTGCTTTTACAATTGTCATCTACTGATCATAACAGACTATCCTGATTGAAGTCATTGGTTTCATGTCAAAATGACATTTAGACAATGTGAAGATTGAAGAGCTTGCTAGTGGTACATTTTCTCTGTCACTCTAATTGGGGATTACATAATAAGTAAAACGGGAATGTTTTTCATTCTCAACATTGACTGGTTAGTACAGGTTACAGGTGACAATTATTAGAATGTTTTCTAAGAACTTACAGGAGTAAAAAGAAATTGACTTCCTTATTATTTTTCTGAATATTTTCTAGCAATGTTTAATGGTAGTTCAAGAATGAGAGCTGATTTGGTACCACCAAGCTCTTGTGAAATCATAAAAAGAGCACAGTGGTACGGTGTGTAATATTATTTTGAGAGAATCTAGACTACAAGAAACGATCCAGCTGTTCCTAAGCAACATGCAACAGGTAGCAGCATGTGTCAATATTGAGAAATATTGTCACTCACAACAGTGCAGTCAAAATCCCAGGTCAGAAATATGGTAAACAGAAGCATTACATTTGTGAGCAGTTCTTCTCTTATACTTATACTGTAATAGGCAAAATGTTGCCTATGTTGCCGTCCCTCACCATAAATGAGTTTGACATTACAGCTTAGTCCAAGTTTGCAGTCAGCAGCAACCCTCAGTGTAATGAGTTATCGACACTGACATCACAAAGACCCCCCACCCTAATACATACACTCATGCTCTCTCTCAAGCTGCTGTACACACAGTTCAAAGGGCTTATAGGCGTCACATTTCAGGCTGCTTTATTCAGGGGAGAGAGGGAGACTGGCTATCCCTTTTGATCAATATTTCATCGCAGAAATGTCCTCCATGCCCTTCAGCCTACTCAAAGTCTCTTTCACACATACACACTTACCCATCGATGGACAGCACACTTATTTCTGAACTAGTACCCATACTTTCATATATACCATTTCTATGTTATGTCTCAGACTTCAAATGGCAATAAGACCAGAGGGATCTTATTAAATGAGCGAGTGATTAAAAAATAAACCTTAAACTGAGCACAGTTAGGCCAGCAACTGGAGATGAATAATTTGATTGAAGGCTATAACTAACACCAGACTGCAGAGACTCATCGGCTAAGTGGGCTGGGCAAGAAGACAGACCCTCCTAACTGGATCAGTGGGCCAGGCTTCCATACCACTAGAATGGCCTTGAAAAACTGTGTAAAACTTGAAAAGTAATGATATACCTAGATTATAGGTCAAAGCCACTTACGTCAACAAAAAACGTGGTCACCTTGCTAATAGGATGCCAAATGCAATGGAATCTTCCTAAGACCATAAAATTGGAAACCCAAACCTTTACATTTGTCCCACAATGGATTTACTCATTTCCACTTTGCAAGTTTCATTCTGTTGAGTCAATTGAGTCGAATTGAGTCAAAAATTTGCAGGAAAAGAAAAAAGCATGGGGAAATGTTGGCAGCTTGATGTGTCTGTAAGACTACTTAATGATTCTGCAGTTGCTCTCAGGCCCTTGGACGGACAGCCCAGGGATGACATCATTGAAGCAGTGTCAGCAGGAGTGCAGACTGCTTCTGTGCTAACAGCAGCAATCCAACTCTTCCATTTGAATAAGTGGACCACAAGTTCAAATCACTAATGATTTTGTGGGTGTGATGTACACAACAAAAGGTACTGTATTGCTGTCTGTTGGGTGAGTGTTTACCTGGGAAGCATGTTGCAAGGTGTTCCATGAGTGCATCCTGTGTGACAGACTTGCGGGCCGAGTTCATAGCTGATATGGCCAGACACAGGATCTCCCCCAGTGGAATGAACTGGGACTGGCTGATGGGTGACATGCTGATGGGAGACACATCACCTAAATATGAGAGAGAACAAGAGGTTGTTGATAAATCTGCAACAAAAAACAGTTTAGTTTTCATTCAACCTATTTAGAAGTTTTGTTTCTTGAGGAAGTCAGGTGGCATATGTTTTTTTTTTATGGAGAACTGCAAATTGGGGTGTAGAGAGGAAAACCTAAGCAAAAAAGTCAGAGGAAAACTGCCAAATGTCAGTGTTCCAGACCCAGTTCCATTCGATATTCAGTCCAGCAACACCTAATAAACCCTAAACTGCCATAGGATGTTATGAGGTGAAGAATATTGTCACATAAACACAGCGAGGGGCAAATGTTTGGCAGATTTTGGGGCTGTTGTTAGCTCAGACCATGCTACTCTTGGTATCAATGAGGGTTAAGATTGGTTAATTTATATTACCACAAGCTAAAGACTCCAGCAAGCAGTCAATTATCTAAATACTCAACTAAAGAAAATGTATTTTTAACTGGAAATGTCCTGCAAGGCTTTATAAAAAGTTATCACATCTTTAAAAAAGCATACGTTTTTTTTGCTGATTGGGATCTACACTTGTTCTACAAATCATTGCAAACTCAGACACAATATAGTAAACTATATTTAACTTTACAAAACCATTCTCATACCTTAGTCCTAATCAATTACTCAAGCCTTACATCTGTTAATTATCCAGATTAATTAAGGATAAAGCTTATATGTAATCCTGTTCGATATGTGGTCAAATACACACGCCAATATAGTGGGTACAAAATACCTAAAGAGGAGTCACAAATTAATAGCATTATCAGACAATCTCTCTTCAACGACAAGGAACTGAGAAAGTGACAAAGTCTTCAATGGTGTGGTTTTTTTTGGGACAACAGACGATATTTTTCAATATTTTCATTTTAAGATTCATTGTTACTGCACTGTTACTGCACTGGGTGGCCTAGTGGGTAAGGAAGCGAACTCATAACCAAAGGGTTGTGGGTTCCCATTGAGCAAAGCACCGTCCCCACACACTGCCCCCCGGGTGCCTTTCATGGCTGTCCACTGCTCACTAAGGGTGATGGGTTAAATGGAAAGGACACGTTTTGTTGTGTGCACTGTGTGCTGTGCTGCAGTATATCACAATGACAAAAAAACTTGATTACACAATAAAAAGGTTAAAATTTTCCAGTTCAGAACGTTTTGGCACACAACATTTGAATTCAAAAATGAAAGTCTGTAGTAATGCCATTCCTATTATCTTGTATCAAATCCTAATGATGCCAACTCATATGCTGAACAGAACAGTGGTATGCACTACAAAGCAAAAATATGATCTAATAAACGCTTGTGAGGACAGGTTAATTTCTTAATGTTTCTGTAGGTCTCTCAAACAAAGAAAAATCTGTACTGAATACTGAATAACCTAAAAACATCCTTGCATATTGACAAATTGATACCTCGCTGCACAACAAACTTCCAAACAAAACGTCTCCTCAGCAGAGAGCTTAGACTCAGCAGAGCCCAACCACAGGCCAAGCACGCCACTATCAGCACTGCGGGATGCTGGGAGGATGACATCATCCACATGGAGTGAGCGCCGTTCTGGCTGGCAGGCTGTCAGAGAGCCGATGCTCTGCACTGTCCCTTCAAGCCACGGTGTTCATTATTACTGGCCTTTATAGCATATATAAAGGCCTATACAAAACAATTGTGACCATTTTTTTTTAAATTTAGAACATGATTTCAGTTTGGTTAAAGAAGTTATAGACAAACTATTTATTTCAGATAACAGCTCTACAGAATACAGAATATTTTTACAGAATAATCTTAAAAATACATAATGAGCCATAATAATTTAGTTGTTATATCTCAGTCAGAAATAATGTTCCTCAATTTGATATATTCCTATGACCAAACTCACTACTTTTGTAGTAATTAATGGCTAATACTGACAATTTTGATGGCTTTACTGACTAAACAGAACCACTGGAATTACCTCCAGTGATGTTTTCTAAAATCGCTTCAGTAATGGTCCTCAGTAATTTTATTGATACTGCAATGTTATCATAAAGGCTTGTGGGAGCCTGTAGTCTCTTTAGCAATGTCTACTAACAATTTGGGCTATTTATGAACTGACCAGACTACTGGGTTGGTAAATGTTGCTCATGGGCTGTGTCTGTCAACAGGCTTGGTCAGTTTGTTTAGCAAAATCTCCTCCTGATGCTGCAATGACATGAAACCATACTGAGCATGAATGTTTGAGCTGTATACTACAATTGAGTAATTGAGTGGGTGACATGGACAGAATTGGTCAAAATTAGAATAAACATTTAAATGACTGCAAACATACATTCCCATTCCAGGCTCAACAAAGTACATAGAAGAATTGGCTGTTGATTTGTACCCCAGAGGAAATGAAAAACTGATCACATACATGATGTCTAGACAGAAAGAAGGACGGATACTGCAAGCCATCCTCTTCAGCAGGTGTATGAGCTGCTCTGGAGCTGGTAAATCCCCAAGCAAACACACACACCCACAAACACGCCCACACTGGACATAACCAGAACTGGAAATAATTCCACAACAAACTGTCAGTATGAAATAAACAAAGGGTTTTTTTTTTGCATCTAAGCTAATTCTAAACCTTCAGTGAGAAGGTAAAGCAAATTGATTGTAGTGATTTAAAACAAGTAAAACAATGGCTCATGAATTATTACAGGACACTCCGGAGGTTAATTAGCCTGCGAAACCAGCCATGTCTTTCCATGCACCTTGAATGCAAACATGCCATCTCAACAAAATAACACGTCCAGCAGGATGTCAGGTGACGCAGTCTGATAGAGGAGAGCAGAGAGGGAGAGAGAGAATGGAATATTCAGTACCTCTGTCCCTCTCTCAGTCTCTTCAGCCAAATCCCAATAGACTGAGGAACAGCTCCTCAGCTGCAGCCTTCAGAAAAAGGAGGAGGAGAAAAAAAAAAAACGAGCATTTCCTCTGGGCTCCTTCCCAGCATGCTCTAGTCCTCACAAAGACAAGAGAGGTGTGACCAATCACGTCTAGGCTCGCCATGCACAGTTTTTTCTAAGCACCCACCCATTATTGCCCACTGACACACACACAGTCTATCCTTCACTCGTTCTCCCTCCTTCTCTCTCTCTCTCTCTCTCTCTCTCAAACACACACAAGCAAGCTAGTGGGCGGCCTGCTAAACTCGTTGTTATGGCAACGCATCCCAGTTGCTCCCTCTTGTACCTCGCCTGCTTGTTACACCAGGTTTTCCCCCTCTCCCCTCTTTTTTTTTTTTTTTTTTAAATTCCACCTTCTCCCTCCTTACTCAATCGTGTTAATGAAATATTGAGGATGGTGTGTTGGCTTCTAGACTCAGCAAAACCATCCCCTCTTTCCTCCGCTGAAGGAAATGCAGGGACAGTGTGTGTGTCTCTTATGGGGGTGGGGCAGTGGGGTCTCCTTTGTTATCTAATTAAAGAAGGATGGAGCCCCTCTACACCCCCAGCGGGGCCAAAGGTGGAAAAGCGAGCGCGGGTTTAATTACGGGTGTTAGGCACAGGAGGGGAGAGCGAGATGGAGGAGTGAGGGAGGACAAATGCGCAACGGAATGAATTATAGCCAGGGAGGAAGAGGTGGCGGATCGTCATACTGTCACAGAGGGAAACACGACTTGGCGTTTGAGGGATCGCCTGCCCGTGTCCCATTTGCCATTCCCTGCTGGCAGCGCTCTTTGTGCTAGCCGTTAGCCGTTAGCATTGATAGCGGCGCAGGGGTGACGTCATCTGGCAGAATGGGAGTGTGCATGACAGGAGGGGAGGGGAGGGGAGGAGGAGAGCGCAGAGGAAAAAACACAAGCAAAAAGACAGAGGTGAGCGGCAAGTCAAGAAGAGTGAAAAAGAGACGCTGGGTCTTGGGCGGGTTTTGTGGATGTGGGACGCACATGGACACAGACACAACAGTAACGCCCCGTTCCACCATCAGACCTGCACGTCCCATCATCAGAAAGGACACATTAACACACTTATTGATACAATTACAGGCTGAGAGGGACCGAGCCAAGATGGACTCCAGATGACCTCCAGCATCCTGCCGACTTTGCAGTTCAGTGGAGGCAGTAGGCCTCGGTACTTCTGGCCCGGACCAGCCAATTTAATGAATCCGGTGTCTGAGCCATTTGCAGGGGCTGTGGGAATCATCCGGTGAAGAGAAGGGGGGAGGATGAAACTCCGGGGAAAGGCGAATTAACATCCAGTGATTGAGCTGAGTGTGTCGCTTTATTCCGCTCCCTCTGGTGGGGAGACGAGGTAAGGAGGATTCGAGGGCAATTTTCGGGCAAGGCAGGCGAATTAGCATGAAACGCTATCCCAAACGGTGGGAAGGGGCGAACAGAGCATCGCTCGGCATTGGCGTTCAAAAGTGTTCCGTCGCCGGCGGAGGCACTGCTTCTGATTCCCGCTCACAATGGCAGCCTTATCTGCGTCTCACTCCGCCCCGTCGCGTACCCTCTCCACGAACCCAGCTGCATGCCTCTCTTCAAACGATTCTCTCTTGCTTTTTGGTTCCCTCTCTCATTTTTTTTTCCTCCCCTCACTCTCCCCCTCTCTGCTTGGTTGGGTTCATGTACGGTTCAGTGTGGCGCACAGCCTCTGATGTGCGGCAGCGTCTGGCATGTGTCTGTTCAACCCGCCTCTCACCCCAACCAAACTTAGCTTGTCCCACATTCACCCGCACGGAACTCAGCCCACAGCCTCTCTGGAGCGGCATTTAATCAAAGGGGGAACTTAACTAGGATAGGTTTATTAAGTAGTTCTGCTGTCTGGAACTGGGCTCATCAAGAGTAAAAAAAAAAATTTTTGAGGTCTGACCGAAAAAAAAAAAAAGTTTGAAGGAGACAGATGCTGGGGACGGATGAGCAGTACAACAGGGAGGAGATCTGCAACTTCGTCTTGTATGTGACAGACAGATTTGATAAAACAGAATTGGTTCATCACCCTGGGTGCTATGAACTCAGTTTAAACTCAACTCAGAAAGTTGGGGTTATATGTCATGGATGAATCTTTTAGTCCTTTAGTTAGGACGGTGCTAATTATTATTTAAGAATTAGCACTGCCCACACCTCTCTTCATATACCTACATTTTGAGCATACAAGTGGACTGTCATGGGTTGTTTTTTTTACAACAACTCCAACACACATGATTGCTTAAAATCAGCCATGAAACACTAAAAACACTGCAAATGGCAAAAAAGAGAGTCACATCATACAATGAGACAAAACAGTAGCATGACAGTTTTGGCTGAAAATCCTCAACAGATAGAAATACCTGCCCCAACAAGCACACACAATCTGGAGCTACACAACAGAGGTTTTTGCGTTTTAAAAGTTGGTGTGTCCTTTCTCAAAGGCAAGCAGATGGGGACGTACAGAAATAGACACTACAAATATCCTGGGACCCCTTTTCTTTGAGAGAGTGGGTGAGTATGTGTATGCGTGTGTGTGTGTGTGTGTGTGTGTGTTAGAGAGAGAGAGCGAGAGAGAGAGAGAGATACAAAATTAGGAAACAGGGAAATGTGCATCAGCCTTAAATTTCAAACCCTTCACTGAGATAACCTCATGTGGACCCACAGGCAAATAATCCATTCAGCACTTGCAAACATTCTACAGGTGAGCAACTTACTGCTGCATTTGATGGGTCCATTAAATATGTGACAATGAATCAAAGACATGACTCTATAATTATCTATAATTAGCATGATTATAAGGGAATAAGAACACGCAGATGAGTAAGAAGAAGAGGAAGCCATTTGGACCATCAAGTTTGCTTGCATTAATCAATTAAAGTACCAATGAAATTTCCAAGAAACCAGTATGGTGGTTGATTGTTTCAGCATTATATCAGATGTAGGAAAAAGACACGTAGTTGGTTCGAATCCCAAACCACCAAGGTGCCACTGAGCAAAGCACCGTCCCCACACACTGCTCCCCGGGCGCCTGTCATGGCTGCCCACTGCTCACCAAGGGTGATGGGTTAAGTGGTTAAATATTTGCAACGTTTGCTGCAGTGTTTCACAATGACAATCACTTCACTTAAAAAAAAAAAAAGTATCATATTGTGTCACATCTCTGTTCTAATTCATGGTATGTTACAGATGTGTGTGGAGCTGACAATTTTTGCTGGGGTATATTTTATCGCATATTTTAAGAAAACGTAAGAACCTAAACATGACACTAAAAGAATTTAAGTAAAAATCTCCCTTGTATCAATAGATTAAAAAGTGATTATAAAAAGACATTTATTAAAATGATACATTATATTAAACATCCATCATATGCCGCTGAACACAATTGTGGATCTGTAACTTCATGCTGCGTGCAAATGACGTACCTTTGAGTGTACGATCACAATGAAAATGCAGAGGGAAAACCTAGACGCTGAGTTGCCCAATGTTAACTGATGAAATCGACCAGACTTTTGTCCCAATCAACCCAGCCATTCAACACACACTTGTTTTGTTCACCCAGTGGTCCTAAAACTTTACAAAAAGACCAAGGCAAAGTTGTATAGACCCTTAAAGAACCATGACCACAAAAAGCAATGCCTGGACATCTTAAGGTATGCAAAGCTCTATTAAAATTACACCACAGTTACTGGGAAATAGGAAATAATGTATCACATTTCGAGTCAAAAGTGAACCCACAATGAGCTGAGCTGTATGTTTCGCATGAAGAAATATACTAAATATACTATTTATTCGGTCATGGGTGATGGTGATTAGCGTGGCAAAGAACACTAGAAACATTCGAACATTGTATGTAGACTCGAGACCAGAGGCTCGCTTAAATACAGACAACAGGTTGATATAACTAGGATAAGGGCAGACAACGTGGACACATGGATCCGGAGTAGCCCAATGTCACCACCGTGACATATTCACATTGTATGATGCTTTTTAACCATGCAATCTGGAATCTATTTTCCGAGATGGAACGTAGAAACTCTCCATTGTGACAAATGTGTATCTGGCAAGCTTAAAACTAACATATATGAACTGATATTCTTCAAAATGCCCTTTAGCCTGCAACAATGACAGACAATACACTGCGCCTAACACGGTCCTTAGCATTACATGTGTCCAGTGATTGAGGGATGGGGCTCCACCCCATCACTTGACCCCATGTCACATCCTTCGTCATGCCCATCTATCTAGCAAAAGACGCAGAGCGAGAGGACAGATTGTTCCACAGCGTGTGTGCCACAGAAGACAGACAATGTTGCTGTACGGAAACGGCAAGAAAGAGAAACAATGAAAGAAACGCTGATCAAAGAGTGAAGGAGTCAAAAAAAAGGGAAACACTGAGGAGTAAAAAACAAACAGATGCACACACACACACAAAAAAAAAAAAACATTTTATAACGCAGCGCATATATTTAGCCGGTACTTGTGACTGTGTGAATGACGTCACCCTAATTAAATTCAGGATGAAGGTGTTGTTTCATATGAGGTAACACTAGATGGTGGTAGGAGGCAGACAGACTCAATGCGGACCACACAAAAGGCAGGAGAACCGCAAAACAAAACAAGAAAAAAATTATGAAAAATAGCCACTGTTTTTGTTTATCTCGCTCGCACTTTCTTGCCACGGCTCTTTCAAATCCTTCATTATTTCTTGGGCTTTTTTCTGCCATCCTATCGAAGCCATTTTTGAGAGACGCTGGTAAGTATTAATCAAGTAAAATTCAAATCAGCACCTTAAATGATCCTTTTTATTTTTTTATTTATTTTTTTTTTTTACAGTTTTTATGGATGTCATGTATACTTTCCTAAGCGACAGGTCGCAGACCAACCAAACCTGCTTAATGAATGCTTGAACCAAACCAGGTGGGGGAGTATGGTGGAGGGTCTGGTCACCTTGGTGATGTCTGAGGTAAACACTGCAATGAATGTGAGGTGTGTCAGGCGGAAGCGCCATTGGTGTGCAGATAAGGCATCTATTCACACGCCGGCCGGAGGCGCGATTTGTTAGGCAGCTCTGCTTTGTCCTGAGCAAAGGGGACACGGTGGCCGCATGTGAGCTGTGGAGGTGAAGATTAATACAGACCCGCTCCCCGAGAAAAGCCCCAGCTCCACCTCAGCTCCCTTACTCCTATACACTGAGGAGAGATGACCTCCTTTTTCTCCCCCACCCCACTACCCATCTTATTTTTTTTTAGATGGGACACAAAGGATTGGTCTCCATGACAACATCCCAGGAAAAGTGTTTGCTTGTACACACCAATTCTACTCCTGGAGCCCTTTTTTTTATGGCACAACATGACCAAATGACCAACTCATGTGTGCCTTTTTCACATTCAGACCATATTACCCAATGCTGAACTGAGCGTATTTCAGTACAAATATCGCGCAGGGCCAATAGGACCAAATAGATCCCAACAAATTAAATGTACAAACAAACTGAAAGCAAACAGCATCAAAATCTCTCTCTCTGTCTCACTCACTTGCTCACACACACACACACACACACACACACACACACAGACACACACACACTCATATAGGCATTACATCACATGTCCCAGATGGTAACCCTGCAGCTTTGTGCTTACGTCCAGTTCCATGAAGTCTACATCTCTCCCTCTCTGTCGTTTTCTCTAACCATGGAGAGAACTGGATTATTGTTGACCTCTATATTATTACACACTACCGGCAACTTCCACCACACACTAACTCTGGGCAAAGGACAGCATTGTCTGTAACCTTGTTGTCAGGACTTACTGATTTAATAAACTTTGACAAGTTTCCCCAGCTAATGCTGACTGATGAGCAAAATGGAAAAGCCAATACAATTCAGCTGGAGTGTTAATTGGATGACCTTTGACCCAGAACTAGGCCATCAAAACAGAACTGAAACAGTGAAACCGAATAGTGAACATTCTGCATTTGAAATTACATGTTGCCATTTGGTTAAGTCTATTCAATACACACATGCTGTGATAAAAACATATTGTTAAAATGAACACAGTTACTGTATGCAACCATGTTAACGTGGGACTGGCACTAACAGACTACAACAGATACTAAATTTTACACATGCACACACAAACACCCTTTGCATCAGGTTTGTTTTACAACACTAAAAAGCTAATGGTTTAAATGGTTTGAATAACGTATTTTCATTTTCAGATTTTTAAAAATATTATAATAACACTTTCAATAGTCAGCTGCTACTTATAAGAAGTATTCGGACCCCCTTAAATTTTTCACTCTGTTATATTGCAGCCATTTGCCAAAAGTAATTTTTTTCCTCATTAATGTACACACAGCACCCACATTGACAGAATTGACAGAAAACACAGAATTGTTGACATTTTTGCAGATTTATTAACAAAGAAAAACTGAAATCACATGGACCCTTTGCTCAGTATTTAGTAAAAGCACCCTTTTGAACTAATAGTCTTTTTTGGGAAATATGCAACAAGTTTCACACCAGGATTTGGGGATTGCCATTTCTCCTTGCAGATCCTCTCCAGTTCTGACAGGTTGGATGGTAAACGTTGGTGGACAGCCATTTTTAGGTTTTTCCAGAAATGCACAATTGGGTTTAAGTCAGGGGTCTGGCTGGGCCATTGAAGAACAGTTATAGAGTTGTTTTTCTTGCATCTTGGGCTTTCATGTGTCTTGCACTGAGGAGAGGCTTCTGTCAGGCCACTCTGCCATAAAGCCCTGACTGGTGGAGGGTTGTAGTGATGGTTGACTTTCTACAACTTTCTACCATCTCCCGACAGCATGTCTGGAGTGCAGCCACAGTAATCTTTGGGTTCTTCCTTACCTCTCTCAACAAGGCTCTTCTCCCCCTGTAGCTCAGCTTGCTGGACAACCAGCTCTAGGGAGATTTCTGGTCATCCCAAATGTCTTAAATTTAAGAATTATGGAGGCCAATGTGTTCTTAGGAACCTTAAACGCAGCACATGGTTTTTTGTAACCTTGGCCAGATCTGTGATCTCAAGGATGATCAGATGATGATCAGAAATGGACAGCAGAGTCAAATATATGAGTATCTCAGCAAAGGGTCTGAATAATTAGGACTAGTGCTGCACGATTAATCTAATTGCAATCGCAATCGCGATGTCAGTCTGTGCGAACGCAATAAGCTGCGATTTAAATGTGACATGCTTGGTCACATGACTTTCGATTTGGTTCAATGGAGACCTCAGATTCTTGATTCGCATAGACATATGGGTAGACGTACGTCAACGTCGCCACCATATTGCGATAGGCTCTGCTGTGGCGTGAAGCAGAGCATGGAGTGAAGGGCATAAAAATGCCTCACTCTTGTGTTGCTTGGGGCTGTACAAACCGCTGTACGCTCCAAACCAGATCCCGGGGGATTACATTTCATAGGTAAGGCTGGACAATTGTTTTGAATATATTTGGCCATTATAAAATCCCGTTTTATAAGTCTTAACCTTAGCTAAGGTAGGCTAAGCTAGCGAAGCTATGCATTCCTGTGTTCAAGTTAGCCTCCAAACAACGTTTTGGCTAAATGTAGGCATTAACTATTTAGACTGTTCTTAGCTGTTTAGTTAACTAAAGGTTTCCTAAAAAAATTCACCTCAGTTTACAAATCTTAACCTTAGCTAAGCTAGCAAAGCTATGCATCCCTGTGTTCAAGTCATCCTCCAAACAACGTTTTGGTTAAATGTAAGAACTATAATACAGGATTTTATAATGGCCAAATATAATCAAAACAGTTGTTTAGCCTTACCAGGGTTTGTCGTTCGACAGTAATGTTTTTTAAAGCAAATACTTTTTTGTGATTATTTAATTTAGTAGAATATTGTATTTTGAAAGCACTGGGCATTTCAAGTTGTTATAAGTATGTTTCACTTTGAAATTAAATATTTCACTATTAGTAATTTGTATGTGACTTTTCATTGATATACAAGCAAGTGCCCTTTATCATATCACAATCTCAAATCGCAATATTGATCTCAATAATTTCGCAATATCGATCTTCGCATATTTTCGCATAATTTCGCATATCGCAATATTGATCTCAATGACTTTGACTGAATATGTCTTTTTCCCCAAATCATGCAGCCCTACTTAGGACCATGTGATATTTCAGTTCTTTGTAAATAAATGTGCAAACCATTTGTCAATATGGGGTACTGTGTCTAATGAGATAAAAGTGAACTTAGGCAAATGCTGCAATATAAGAAGAGGGTCTGAATACTTTCTGTACCCACTGTATGTCTCACTCTCAGCATCTCAATGTGTAAGTGCAATAATCAGTCAAGGCAAAATTCCAAATTATTTGGGTGACCTGTGTAATCCGCCTGCTGGAATAAAGGAAATGTGTTAATTAAAAAAAATGTTATGACCTTCCTTTACAACTATTCTTGAGTGCTTTCAGTGAAGCATTTTTTGTCATCTCCAACATTGCCAGATGCATAAATATTTCCCATTTCAGCACTGTTGAAATGTCTTGTTCCTTTTATGACTGCACAAAGCTTTCTAATTCTTTAGGTAAACTCTGTGGTAAAAGACATAAGAAATGCATGTGAATGAACACACAGAAAAGCATACAATTACACACAGCCCAAGGCCATGTTGTAAATTCAGGTTTTTAAAAGGGTGGAGGATGACTGTCTGTGTGTGTGTGTTTCTAAAGCAGCTTCATTTAATGAACAAAATAAATGAAATGAGGGCTGGTATTGCTAATCAATTAAATGAGCTGGGAAATGTATTCAGTTGACCACAGTGTCATAAGGAAAAGTAAATAGCAATTTGCATTAAAGTGATCATCACAATATTTTTGTGATAATTAATTTAATCAGACAAAAAACAATAGACAATGGCATACAATTCATGGACTTAATGTATGCATGTACACAAATTAAACAACATTACAGAATACATTATTTACAAGTCATTTTATTCAAACCTATGAGGTTAATTGAAGCTATCAATACCAAAAGTATCATTTAAACAATCCAGTAGTTAAAAATTGTTAATATTAATAAGTATATTTCTCCAAATTTTTCTCAGAAAGCACAGGCCTATCAGAGGCCTAGTACCACACTCACTGACCCAAACTTTCCTCAACAGCCAAGGTCACTAACAGCTGAAATCAATAGCGGTCTGTGTTGGGTATTGACTGGTCTGTACTGCCTGCCCCAGTTGCTACAGAGTGCAGAAGTCAGAAAGTTCACCGCTGCATTACACAAACACATTCGCCTCAGTGGGACAGAAGGAGGCAGCTCACTCGCACAGCTCCAGCAGTGGCCTCAATCTTTTTGGTGCAGTTTTTTTGGTGCATTATCCTGGACAGTTACACTGGACAGTCAAAACTGCTGTCCACTTAAGAGCAACAGAAGTCCAGTTATGGACACTCACAGCATCTCTCAGTTCATGGATGCAATAGCAACTAAATTCAAAGTTTGCAAATCGTGTGACCACCACGTGGCCTCTGAATGGACTGAAAACACAGCAGCCCAGAGAAATGCAGATTGTGGTGGCATGTTCGTGTGAATCTGCAAGTGCATGTGGTGTCAAGTGTGAAAAGTAACTCGCATTGGGATTAAAAAGGGCAATGCTGCTGCTATGCCTCCCTCGTTCCCACTGCTCCAGTCTACTCTCAGATGGATGGGAGCAGAGTTGCTAACTGACCTGCTGCAAGGACTCTCCTCGACGCTTGCTAGCATGGCAGAAAACAGCAGGGGTGACAAAGTAAGCGAAAGAGGCTGGGAGTTCTATCAAAGCACTGAATTGCAAGAGGTCAACGGGTTCGCCATCCCATAATGCTGTTGTCCTGCTGCTGTGACAGTGTGTCACTAATAAACATCAGGGCCAGATGAGACACACCCGGCAAAAAAAAGTTACATAATTAGTAACACAACAGCTAGTCACGCGTCTGTGATGGAGACACGCGTCTGTGATGTGTTTTCAGTAGTGTTCTAGGCTGAGATATATATATATATAGGCAAATACACCAACACAACATACATGCATGCCCATTTTCTTCCTCATGTGCGCACGCACACACACACAATCTCACAGTTTGGCACAGAGGCAGTAGATAATGAGGGCAGACAGCATGCCTGCAGATAGCACAATTAATAAAACATCTACTGTTGCCGATTCAGCTGAACCTCAAAAACACTTCTCTCTCAGAGAAAAAAAAACTCCAGAATATCTACAGCTTCCCTCCAGTCGCTCCACACACACAAAAGTGCCAAAAAAATTCTAAAAACACTGACAGACCTTCAAGGAAATGCCATAAAAGGGTGAGAGAGGGAGAGACAAGAGGAAAATCGGGCAAAAGACAAGTAGATCAAGGCTGAAGAGAAAAGAAAGAAAGGGAGACGAGCAGGGAAATGGTGAGATGACACTATTCCCAATTCGCTAACTAAGAGATGCAGCGGTAAGGGCGGCAGACCCAAATTTAGCCCGGATCAGGGCCGCCTCCGGCAGAAACAGGTCTGGGAGTGAGGCTGGAAGTGCAGGTTTCAAACATTGTTGAACACCCTGAGTCCTTATAGAGAGAGATGAGGCTTGCACAGCATAAAAAAACTCACTTCATATTTTTTAAATCTATATGTCTGTTCCTATAGCAGACATTTGCTTTATGTACTTTGATGTTCTAGAACTCAACCAAAGCTCACCTAACAAGGAAAAGATTTGGAGCCACTTTTGTGGATTTAACTGTGCTGCTTCGACTGATGAAACCTTGCTAATTAGCAGATTTATTGTTTGCTTTAAAAATAATCTTGTTACATTTGGCATTATTGTAACAGTACTGTAAAAAATTATATTTCTGTTCAAACGGGATTCAATACGCATTTCACACAGACATACAAATGAATTGAGACATGAGTCACAGAGAAAATGTTGTTGTGGTGTCAGAAGACACAGACCACTCAGTTAAAGTCATTTAAATGTCCCGTTTTGAAAATTTCACTTTGTGAGATTTTTTAACATTAATACTAGTTCCGCTAGACAAGGTGTGGGCAAACATCCGGCCATTTGGCCTTTTTAATCCGTCCCACCGTAGATTGGTACCGAATTGTCCAAATAATTGCACATAATTATACCTGCATTAGTTTTCCTGTAATGCCTGGTGTTACACCAGGTGGCGCATTAGGCGTCGATAGAGCTGAAGATCTTCGCTGAACCAAACAGGTTTTTACACTGGCTTGTGCAGTAAATGGGCAAGTATGGCAAGCAGTCAGGGCCAATAATCTCATATTGATGCGTATTTATATGCTGCAACAGAACATCATAAAAAAGTGCAGTTTTTTTTAGCCGCTTAATAATGAAGTGTGAAAGAGCCATTCTGAACATTTACATTTATGGCATTTATCAGACACCCTTATCCAGAGCAACTTACAATCAGTAGTTACAGGGACAGTCCCCCTGGAGCAATTTAGGGTTAAGTGTCTTGCTCAGGGACACAATGTTAGTAAGTGGGATTTGAACCTGGGTCTTCTGGTTCATAGGCGAGTGTGTTACCCACCAGGCTACTACCACCCTGAACACTCCCCCAACTGCTTTTTTTTTTACACTGTCGCAGGCTGATGGCGTAAAAACACAGTTTTCTTGTTTTCTAATGATCTCAGTCCTGTGGACTTCACAACAAATAAAGTTTGAACTGTCAGGACCTAATCAGTAATGCAGAAAGACAGACCACACCAGTCAAGGACAGATCTCCTATGCTGCCAATGACAGATGCCACAATACTCATTCTTTTAAGTGGTTGCCTGAACAAAGGGATACACTTGTTTTATTCTCCTTGACAATCCAGCAATTAGTCGATATCATGAAACACGATCAGCACTTAAAACCATTGGCTAAATTCACTAGGTGGAACATACATTTTATTCCAGTGTGATCATGAAGTATAAAAGGATGATTACTGTCCTTGACTTTCTGCGTTACTGATTGTGTAAAAATGAACAATGTAGTTTTTAATGTTTATGTCTAATATGTATGCACATGATGCTGGCCCATCCCATCTGTCAAATAATAAGTCCCCTGAGCTAAAAAGTTTGTCCACCCTTACCCTAGCCTGTCTATGGTCCTGCAATGGCTAGAAATGGTGATATGTATAAAGAGTTCAGCGAGTGGCAGCTCAGACGGTCTGATCAGGAATTTGTCCCCTTATTTTGTCATAAAGGGAAAGGTTACCTCCCCCTTCTCATGCTTTGTCCGCCCAGAGAATTTCCCACCCTTGAAAACATGCAAACCATAGCAGTTTAATTTTTTCAGTGCCAAACAGGAAGTGTTGATGACGTCATATCCGCAAATGCCCATGCACTTCCAAAGGCCGCTCTCCTCCTCGTCCCTCCTCTCTCCTCATTTGCATTTAAAGCTACACACACCAAAATGGCGAGTCTTGGGAAAATCTCATTGTGGCTGAAATTCTGCACCACAGCTAAAATTCAGAAATAAACTTCAGATATAGTATTAAAAAAAAATCATAATGGGGCCCTTATATGTAATTTCTCTTTAATTTCAGGAGGCAAATTACGTACTGCATTTTTAGCTTATTTATTTTAACATTTATTAGCATACAGTGACTGTATATCAGCACCGTGGAGAAAATAGACTACAAAAATCATGAGGCAAGCCTCAAAATCCCACAAAATGCAATCCCATCCACCCTCGAGATGAAAAACAGTAAAACACAGCGTCCTGCCTGAACCAAACAGCAGACATAACAAATCTACCTCTGTGACATTTTAGAGTAAAAGAAGAATAATATGCCCAATAAGAACGTAGAGTGATGAGACCCTTAGGAATGACATGCAACTCAGGTCTATTTATGAGCACTGGAGGAGTGTAAACCAAAAAATTCCTAGGAAATCACAGCTCCTAGAAAAAGCCGCTTTCAACACCGTCTACCCTGAGTTTGAGACACAGTTTGAATGAAACAAACCGGCAGTAAAGTTAAAGATATAGGTGAACATCAGGTGAGTTTTAGCAGGTGGAAGATGGGGTGGCTGGGCAACCACCAACAATTTTACCGCAAACTGATATACTGAGATGCCAGGTAAGCGAAAAAGAGTTCTTCAGTAGAAATACTGAAGAACTAATAATTTTGTATTCATAGTTGAGGGTCCTAATGTACTAGAACTGATCGCTTCATCGATGGTAACTTGAAAGCACGTTGTAAGTCGCTCTGGATAAGGGCGTCTGCCAAATGCCTTAAATGTAAATGTAAAAAATTTTATATGCTGGGGCAGTGGTGGCCTAGCAGAAGGTGGCCAGTTCGAATCCTGAGCCACCAAGGTGCCACTGAGGTGCCACTGAGCAAAGTACCGTCCCCATACACTGCTCCCCGAGTGCCTCTCAAAGCTGCTCACTGCTTATTTTCTGTTTATTTCCTCAATTATATTTTTCCTTAATTGATGTATTCTGTTTTAAATGGCTCAAGTTATGTCCTGTCATTATACAGCTATACAACTAGGGTGGTGCTGATTTTCATGCATAATAAGTAATGCAAAATGCTAGTGAAATAGTGCTATGTTTAAGGTGTGTTGTGCAGCAGTGAATGGAAGGGAACTGGGCACAAGGGAGTGACAGGGTGAGTCTGAATCTGGGTTCCCCTTTAGAGGAGGGCTGGACTCAGCAGTGCTTGGGATGACCTAAATACAGCAGTGAAGAGAGACAGAGCACCAAAAATGGCAAAAGAGTATGCTAAAAAAAGAAAACCACACTACAAATGTGTCTTCACTGCTTCACCAATCACCCAACAGCATTGATGCTCTATGTTCACAATCTCTCTCAATGATGGCAACAAAATGGAGAGGGTCCTGATCCAAACATTTCAGGAAAGACACAATCTTCAAAGATGGCCGTCTGTGCTGTCCCCACCAGGGACAATAAGCCGTCCTCTGGCAGAAGTCAATGGAGCTGTACAGTTTACAATCTCATTCCCCACTACCCCCTTCAATCATCTACTGCAAATCCTCCGACAAGCAGGGTTAGTGATGTCAGCATCTGGGATGTCCAGAATGGGGATGCATATTTTTAGCATAGCGCAGTGTGTGTGTGTGTGTGTGTGTATTGGAGGGCTAGGGAGGGGACTTGAGAGCGTGTGAAAAAGGCCGTATGGGCGGGTGGGCTTTAGCAAATGGGCGTGTGCATGAGGCAACAGGAAATAAGAGACAGAGTGATCCTACTCCCAGAGGGTTACAGGCTTCATCATAGCGGCTGGATGATTTCTACAACTCTAACAGCTGACTGGAGGCGGGGACTGAGGTTTTACTCACGCACTGCCTCCTTTCCTCCCTCACTCTATTTTTCTCTCTTTCTCTCCCTCCCTTTCCCCCTCCCTCTACCTTCTACACACGTTACTACAGAGGCCTAGTCACTACTGCACCAACATGGCCTCATTTCTCTCTCCCATGCCTCCATGGGCTCTGCGGCTGGACCAGCTCTGTTCTCTATCCACCAAAATCAGCAGAGCACATTAGACTAAAAATCACATCAACCCATATAACATTCCCATTTAACCATGCCATGCTGTATCAGAGCAGTGCAAATCGCGTCATGCAACATTAGACCAGGAGAAGACTACACTAATCCACCTTAGACCAGTTTAAATCCCATCAGTCCACATTAAGACCACCTTAAATCCCTCATGACCAGAGGAATACGATAACAAACAAACAATGACAAACCACAGAATTTTTCATGCAAGGAAAATTAGAAAATGTGTGAAAATTAAGTTTTG
This sequence comes from Denticeps clupeoides, assembly GCF_900700375.1. Taxonomy (NCBI): domain Eukaryota; kingdom Metazoa; phylum Chordata; class Actinopteri; order Clupeiformes; family Denticipitidae; genus Denticeps; species Denticeps clupeoides. The sequence goes on from NC_041710.1 coordinate 20,518,591, forward strand.
AGATTTTGCAGAAAAGACCTTTAATTTTAGGCTCAATCCTCTCTTCCACTTTCAACTGCAGAATTAATCAAACCACACTAAGGCCCCATCCACACAAGAAAGCTTTTCTCTAAAACGGCAACATTTCTATCTGAGATGGCCTTGCATCCTGACGGAGATGACAGAAACGGGTTCCAGAGTGGATTTCTCCATTTCGCGTCTTCGTGTGGACAGTAAAGCATTTTTTGTGAAAACGCTTACGTATAAGTATCACTTTAACTCATCGGAAGACCACCTGGAATGAGGGCAGCAGGTGATTCCCACGACATTAAACCAGCTCCGGCTGAAGATTCGGCGCTCAATCATTGAGTTCACAATAACATCAACTCAACTTGACCCAGCTCAGCAATATCAATTAAGTCCGCTTTCAGACCAAATGCACTGCACTTGCCATGAGGTTTATGCTTCTTCACAAAAACCCATGAGTTGCCTCATAAAGCAACTACAAGAAATCCTCTCTACGGTGCACATTTCTAATGAAAAGACAACAACATGTTCTGGCAGGTTAACACACCGCGGACGAGAACTAGAGAAACATTACACGAGACCGAGGAAACACAGCGCCACTTACAGGTGTGGAGGAGGGTCGGGCCATTCTCTGCATCTCCATGTGGATGACAACATTTCAAATAATGCCCCCGTGTGGATGCAAGCTTATCATAAACCAAAAACTCCTTTTAGAGATCAGCGTTTTTGTCTGGTAAGTCATTTTGACCTAACTGTCAAGAGTTTTGCTTCAAACTCCATAAAATAGAGGAGAGTTTTTCACCAGTAAGCAGTCCACGTTTATCATAAGAATCAAGAAAATAATAATAAATAAATATTGAAGCTTTGTAAGCAACTATAAATAGCCCCTTTGTCTCAGTGAACAAATCTCCAAACACTAATAACTGTAAGACCACATCACAAATTAATCTAGTGCAACATTGACCACCAGTGCAGAGCAGGTACTGACATTATTAATGTTCGATCCACAGGCCACAGCTTGCTTATTAGCATGCTAACTTTAGGGAAGAATTCTGAAACACAAGACGCAAAACTGTAGTTCCTTTACATTTGTTTGAAGATTTCCATAAGCTGGATGTTTCAACTAAATTGAGCTTCACTAATGATGCCACTAGGAGTCTTCTTTTCCACAATTCTCCTACACTCAGAGTCGGTCAAGTCTCCCAGGCATAATTTCGCTCCTCAAAAGCACAGTTGTCCCCCAAAAAAGTTCATTTTACATCTACAACAAAACAGGCCTGTGTCCTTGGTACCGGTCCACAGATACTAATAGAGCCGTGCTGAAAGGCTGATCACCTGCCTCATCTAGGCCTATTGTGAAGCACACAATGTCAGTAACTGCAGCACACTCAGACTCCAGCTATGTACTGACATAGAGGAGAAGTGATGACACTCAGGACAACAGACAATCGCCTCAGACATCGGCATGGCGCCACTCCACTTGTGTCTGTGCGTGCATATAGGAACAGGCCCTGTAGGTCCTGTTTAAGTATTGAGCATGTGAAGCAGAATCCCTTGTATACAAATTCACACTAAAGTTTCGAAGTCCTATTTTCAAACTGCTATATTACATGTGTCAAACTCGCAGCCCGTTAGCCAAATCCAATGACATCACTTTATATAGATCTACTATTATGGCCACTATTATGGCACGGCAATATGAAGCGCTGATAACACACAGACTACATATCCCATAATGCAGTGGGCACTTTGCTGACAAACTGAGCACGCTACACACTGAGTTCACACAGCGATTTGGTGACTTTACAGCACAAAAAAAAAATTTCAAGCTGCTTCACAACCCATTTGATGTCAATGTGGAAACTGCTCCTATACAGATTTAGCCGCAGTGTAAAGACTGCATTCAACAAGGTAACTGAAGCACTGCATTATCGTATCTGTAGTTTGTGTGTTATCAGCTCTTTATATCACCATGCAATAATAGTAGATCTATATAAAGCGATCTTGCGGGATGTGGCCTGTGGGCCACGAGTTGGGGCCACATGATAAATGTAGTGCGACTACATCTTTCAAATGTACAGAAACAAACATACAATCAAGGATGGACTATTGATATTAAAGAGAATGAACAAACTAGCCTTTTTTGTTTGAGTGTCATTCTTTTGTCACCCAATCCTTTTTATAAAATGTGAGGATCCCATGGGAGGTTGGATCCCACAGCATTGATTAACAACTCTCACCCTACTTCAGCATTCTGGACAATTTAAACGTGTGACTATGGGGTGCAAGGAGTGTTACTAGCAATGTTACAGCATCAAAATAGGGCTGTGCGATATGGCATAAAATTCATATTGCGATATAAATTTAACCATAGTTGGTATATATATATAATAGCAAAGGCACTGCAACAAAAAACGTTGTACAATAAACTTTTTACAGATACATCCACATCTAGCATAACGGTATACAAGATAAAACAATATCTGGGCAATTCTGCTGAAAGTGGACTCTCTGTCACACCCATAAGACCAGTGAACTACCTGGTATTTTATGATGCGAGTGATTATATAATTTTTTTATTTTGCATTTTAAAATATTATCAGAAAATATTAAAATAACTCTATGGTTGTTCATATTTTATCATACAGTCCCTACAGGATTTCAATATTTTACTTTGTGATTTTTAAGAGCATAATGACTTTTTTGCACAGGGCACCAATCTGGCTAGGGCCGGCCCTGGTCATTTGCTGCACACATGTGCTGCACTTAGCAAAACCCAAAAAGCGAGCAGTGCACTGTGATTATTGACAGATTGAAGGCTTGTTTTATATCATTTATTGGGTGTGCAATACTCTAGATTTAAGGATTACTAGTCATTTTTAATACGAATTTAGGCTTGTGCTGCAATTAGGTGTGGTTTTGCACAGGTGCTGTGACTTTTTTGCAAGGAGCAGTTATTTATGTGATAGGCTGGTATAATCAAGATCTCTCTCATTGACCAAATTTGTACCATTTATACCGCACAATCCTACATCAAAATACACACAAAAATAATAAAATTTTCATATACCTGCCACAATAAATTAAATTGGGTTCATCAATACCTCAACAAACTATTTTTCCTGAAATATGAAATTCAAAGCTGCCCAGTCTGACAACTCAAAGCACAAAGTTCTCTCTCCTTTTTTCCTCCTCCATTGCCACTTATATTTGTAATACTACTCCTTTATGGTAGTCAGAGGATATCACAATCACAATCAGTAATAGATAGCTTGGTACCATGTCCGCTATCAAGAATTCAGATTGAACTAGTAAATATCTCATTTGCAAATGTTGTCAATGCACTTCATATTATATAGCCCAATGATAGCCCAAATACGTCAGAACCGCTTCTAATGTGAGTAATTTAACAGCTTCATTTCATACAATCCAACAGAATAAAATTATGAATCATATCATATTAGTGTTAGATTTAATCATATGTAAACTCACAGCACACAATGTACAGTATAAGGAGGTGGAAAAAAAGAAAGTCCCCAGTAAAAGGGAACCCGCACCAAAAGTTTTTCTCACCTACTCCACTATTTATACAAGGTGTTTAACAGTGTTTTAGCAAACCAACTAATAAAGATGGACTGGTATCACTTAGAGGCATTTACCGGATTATTCAAATGTAGAGAATCCAGAGCATCTATAGCTCTGTCCATGGTCCATTTTTTGGCATAAACACATTTACATTTTGTGACAAACCGCAAGGTCAGGAATGAGCAAAATGTTTTCTTCACATTTTTTGAAGCAGATCCAAACAGATAAGGACGTAATGGCCAAAAATGGTGACTGAGGCCTCATCCACATCAGAGCATTTTTGTCTAAAACAGAGCCCTATGAAATCCATTTTTTCCATTTAAATTCTTCTGAATTCCATGTTTTTTCCGTTATAAACATATTTATTCACCTACAACTATGTAACTATGGAGTGGGTGGGGAAAAATAACATGCAATATGACAAATCACATTTAATAACTGTTCAACAAAGTGCTTGGGCATTTACTTTTGTAAACCATTTATGTGTAAATAATATGTGAATTTCATGCAAAGAACTATTTCACAATTTTACACATTCTTCCTTTTGTAACATGAAAGTGCTTTATGTTTGACCTCAACATAAAAACGTAGCAAATAAATAGATATCGGGGTTACATGGAATACAAAAAAAAGTTGATCCCTCTTGCATAATGAACCAGAACCATGATAATAGAATCACCTTTTGAATCAACTGATTTGTTTGCTGGCTGACTGGCTCACGCTAGTTTGCTCCTTTTCTCGGGTTCTGATATGAGTTATTGACTGTAAGTGGTTGTATGTTCTTACAAAAGAGTCGTTCTTCCGATTCATAAAAAATAGTTCAGGTATTTCTGCCCTAAACTTAGCACTATGAGTTGAATTCATACATGTAATTTTTGAGGACATCAGTGTTCTAGCGAGCCACGTCTGCACGGAACCGATCAAGCAAGTTGTCCAGATTGGACACTGGCAGCCTCTACGCCATTGCTGGCCGCGCATTTACATTGCGTTGGTGAGTGAAAGTCCGGCTGCATGCAGCCAGAAAAGGCAAATATACACAATTCCACGTTTTATAGCAGATTCCATTTTATTTGTGGGATTCTGCAATTCCGTCCGCATTTTCCGCATCGTGGAAATCTTAGAAAATTTCGGTTTCTAAAAAACCTATGTCCACAGGCCATTTCTATCCAATTCTATCCAATTGCATCCACATGGAAACCCTGTTTAAAGGGGACCCAGAACAGTTATCTTCTACATCAAGTTCCAGAGTGAATTTCTCTTTTCCGCATATTCATATGGATGGCAAAGTGGCTTTTTTTGTGTTTATTAGCCCCATACATTAAAATAAAACAGCTCATAAAACGACTACAAGAAATCCTCTCTACGATACACATTTCTAATGACAAGAGGAGAGCTAGATGCAAAACAAGGAGAGCACTTTGAGACAGAACAGGGCATTACAGCACCACTTACAGGTGTGGAGGGGAGGTTAAAACAGCATGTGGGCCGTTCTCTGCATCTTCGTGTGAAGTGTTATCTGAACATTTCAGATAACATTCCCTGTGGACATAGGTTTTTTAGAAACCGAAATCCTGTTTTAGAGAAAAGTGTGGACGGGGCCTTAGTTGCAGGATTTATAATCCCTTTCTATACACCTTGTACACTGGCCGCTGTGTGTGTATAATGAATTAATACATTTAATTAATCTCTTCACAAGTGTGTACTTGTTTCAAGTACAGTGACTTAGGAAGCAGATCAGTTTTCACATTTGTATTGAGTGAAATGCATTCACCACCTGATCCATCCTCAGTACAGCCCACATATATGTCGCAAAATAATAAAAAAACAACAAAAAAACTCAAATGCAAACAGAACAGTACTGGTTCTGTGACTGATTATGTCCGACAATTTCACAGGAATGAGCATTGTTAACGACCGCTGAACAGCCCCATACCAGCCCCAACCACAATCACACGAATCACTAGTTCCTGGGAACTATTATTAATTGTGCCGTTGCTACAAAAGTCTATACGTAATGAATCAGTACAAAGGGGGCCTGTGTTCAGAGTCAGAGCATTGAATTTTATTTTAAAGAATGGCTGATGTGAAGAAAGGAAGAAGCAGATGGACGGAGGAAGGCCTGCAGCCAATATGCACTCACCATTGTGCAGTGACATATAAGACAGGTGCTGCTACACAGCCAACGTACAACAAACAGCATTTAACAGCTCTCTCTCTCTCTCTCTCTCTCCCAATCTCATCCTCCATCGTCCCACCCACCTCCTTATGCTGCACACACACACATGCACACACACACATACACACACACACACACACCTGAGGCCACCATAGCTTGTGTAAGCCCTATGACCACAAAAGAAGAAGAAGCGGTTGCCCCATTTGGCCATCTCTCTTTCTGTCTTTCACTCTCTCTCTTTATCTTCTGTTCATTATGTGCTGTGCATGTAAGTGTGCGAGACATTCATCACCGCAGCCTCAACACCTCGCCATTTATTAGCCCGGACTGGGTACTAGCAGCCGGTTTGCTATGGCCTCACAGTGTTTTAGCATGTTAGAAAAGGGACTGCTCCAGCCTCCCCGCTTTCCTCTGCTCTTCATGCAAATATGGAACCTCGAAGAGGCCAGTTGCCGGTATTCCTGTCCCAAATGTTGCAATCGATGTGCTACCATATCCTTGCCAGGGACCAAAATGGAGGATGTATGCCCGCTTTCCCCCTCCTAATGTTGTGATTTCTCCGTTTTTCTTCTGCAATATTTGAACAACTTGATAAGTGCAGAAAAACCCTAACCGTACCTGGAAGACATTACACCGTCCACCTGGGGTGGTAGTAGCCTAGTGGGTAAGACACTCGCCTATGAACCAGAAGACCCAGGTTCAAATCCCACTTACTACCATTGTGTCCCTGAGCAAGACACTTAACCCTAAGTTACTCCAGGGGGGGACTGTCCCTGTAACCACTGATTGTAAGTCGCTCTGGATAAGGCCGTCTGATAAATGCTGTAAATGTAGATGTACTGTTCTACCCAAACGACAAACATCTGAACGCATGACGACCAACAGGAGCAAACCACTCTGTAAAAAGGATCTGTGTGTAGAGGTTTGGGTGGGCACCCACCTGGCGTCATGTAGCCCCGGGGTGAGGGGGAGATGTGTGGGGGGGGCGGCGGAGGGGGGAAATGCTTGTGGAGGCGGAAGTCCTTCTCACTGCGCGACCGATTCCGCTCCGATGGCCGATCCGAGAACTCGGCACTGGGCCAGGCCCGACGGAGGTTGCTACTCCGGGTCTTCTTCATGTCGGAGGCCACCGGGAGAGCCCGAAAAAGGGGGTAGGGGGTGAAGGAGGTTAGGCTGGTGGTGGTCACCGGGGGAAAACCGGAGTGGGGAGCGGGAAGGGGAGGGGAGGGGAGGGGAAGGGGAAGGGGAGGGGGGCTACCTCAGGCTCAGTCCCTCCCGCGCATTGGCAGGGGGCGCCCCGGCTGAGGGATCAGCAGACCAGAAACATGGCAGGAGCCAGTGCGGTACACACACACGCACGGACACACACACACGTGCGCAGAAACACAACAGACGCACCAACACGCGCGCCAAGGCGAGTGCCCCGATCAGAGGCCGGCTATGGCTGCCGTGGCAGAGGGTGGGGGGGGTCTCCAGTGACGAGAGCTCCGTGGCGTGCCGGCGACGTCCCAGCAGGCATCACCCTTCACTGGGACTCGGCCCCATGCGACCGTGTAAAGACGCCCCGATGACACGCCACAACTCACACATAACGGAACCACGTCGGTCAGGCACAGGGCGGGAAAAGGGGAGCGAAAAAAGATGGGGACTAAAAAAAAAAAAAATACAGAGCAAGATGGAGAGATGTGATGGAGAGACGCGAGTACCAGGGAAGAAGGCGCTGGCAAGGGAGGACCAAGCCACGTCAGGAAACGGGGTAGCCGGTTGAGGTGAATCGGGCTTTTACTGGATGGAAGGGTGGATGAAGGAGAGAGGGATGGTGGAAAGAGGACAGGGAGATGAGGAGGGAGGACGGCTGAAAATTGCCGAACGTGAGACGGAGGAAGCGCGACCGGGAGAGTGAGCGAGGGAGAGAGAGGGGCCTGCCCCTCCAACAATGGCTCAATTCAGCAACGAGAGCCGCCAGGAAACAAAAGCCTCCTCCGGAAAAAAAAAAAAACGGGCAAAGAAGGAAAGCAACGGCCTCTCCAGTGACCTCCAAGCACGGCTGCATGGAACGCGGGAGGCGAACTGGTCCAGGAGGGAGGTAGAGAAAAATCTCCCTCCTCCTCCTCCTCCTCCGATCACAGGCTAGCCTCCTTCGCTGTCGACGACACACGCCAGGGGAGTGCGGCGAAAAAAGATGGAGGGAAAAATAAATGGGATGCAAAAGGACAACAGGAATCCTCCTCTCGTCGAGAACTAATCCACAACGGCGCGGCGAGGCGGCTTGCTCATCGACGGCGCTCCATCTCCAGAGAAACGTCTCGGTGCTGCTCCACAGCTAACGCTGGTGCTGCTGCTGCTGCTGCTGCTGCTACGCTAATGCTGCTATTGCTGCCGCTGCCTCTGCAGCCAGCACCTTCAGAAAGGGTGTGTGTGTGTGTGTGTGTGTGCGCGAGATGGCAAGAGAGCGAAGTGTGTTTGTGTGCGTGTGAGCGCGTGCGTGAGCGTCTGCCTCCTTGCCGAGCGAGGTTCTGCGTGAGCGTGCGTGCGTGTGTGTCTGTGTGTGCGAAAGAGAGAGAGAGAGAGAGAGAGAGAGAGACGGTGGTAGAGCAACCAACAGAGAGATAGAGAGAAAGAGCGAGTGAGATGGGGGATAGAGAGAGAGAGAGAGAGAGAGAGAGAGAGAGAGACGGTGGTAGAGCAACCAACAGAGAGATAGAGAGAAAGAGCGAGTGAGATGGGGGATAGAGAGAGAGAGAGAGAGACAAAATAATCACAACAAGAGCTGGAGAGGGAGGGAGGAAGGGCGGGAGGGAGAGGGAAACAGCAGACGTCCTGGAAGCTATTTATTCTGGAGTGCTCCGAGGGCTCGAACTGACAGAGGCTACAACTGGGTGTTTTTTTTTTTTTTTACCCTATCCACCTCTCCATCCATACGGCCACTCTATATTACCATTCTACCGTCCTGTTGGACAAGCAGGCAGCGAGCGAGGCTTGAGCAACAGGCAACTTTACCAGAAGATCAAGCTCACTCAGTCCAACTCCAACCCAGGCATCTCCTCCAAGAAGTGAGGCTGGCCCGCCTGCCCCATACTAATGGAGGAGAAGTGTCTTGTTAGCAACAGCTGACCCTGTCAGGCAGCACATTGTAATGTAAAGCAACACCCCCCACCATCCCAATCAAGTCTCTCACCCACACCCCTCTCCTCAACACTCCCAATCCAGGCTTAGCACTGGCCCTTGGCCTCCATCCCAGCCTATGAAAACACAGCTACTAGATTTGCGCCACAAAGCCACGCAATTTTTAGCCCCAGCGCTGTACTCGCTCAATGTCAGGAAGGCAGATCAGCCCGAGTGTACTTGCCCCCCCCCCTCTTTTGCCTTGTCACTAATGCTGTGAGATGCTACATAATACTGTCTGGAAACAGACACCCCCCCAATGCTCAAAGCTCCGACCATCTAGAATAACAGAGCAGTAGTCATACACCCGCATAAAAGTTTACGTCTGATGAGGGATAGAGCATAAAAGAGTAAAAATGGATGTTATGAGTTTGGGGGGTGTCCACTTAAGGCACAGAAACGCCACCCCTTTCTCACGCGTAAATTGATGAGCTGAAAAATGGATGCTGAGTCTAGAAGCTGGTAATTCTGGCTAATTTCAGGCTACCAGAACAGGTTATTGACTAGCATAGCCTAGCCAACAAACTAGCCCATACCAGTGGATTATCTGTCAGTCCACGCAGAGGAAAGTGGCCTAGTCTGCTCTCTCTGCCAGGGCTGTGAGCTGCTCAGCAGGTGGAATACATAACAATGGAGTGGGAGAAGCAATGATGCTCACTATAGCTTTCATGGCATGTGTCATGGAGCCATGAATTAGGTCCGCCCTGCATTCATTTTCTACTATGTATAACTTATTTGGATACAAAATTTGCTTCACACAGACTTTAAATACACCACATAACACTGGTAATGGTACTAACCAATAGCAAACACAGCTAGATGTAATGTTACACATAAGCAATGGCTCATATAACCCCAATCTAATAAAATGGTATTTTCTATGTAGTAGATCTCATGAATGTCATTGTTATTGAACAATGTTAATAATCAACTATTAAACTGTTTACTTTGAAATGAATAGCAAATAAATGCATTGTATTTGCATTAAATATATACAGGAAGGAACTGACATTTAGCACACACAAAAAAAGTTTAGACATTTGGATGCATCAAAAAAAAATACGTCCTTTTCTGTTGCTCCTATGCCTTATGATCAATGATCACATATTGGGCATCAAAATCTGGTCCCTGTAAAATGCTTCCAGATGAATTTGAAGAAATTACTGTTCATGTGTTCTGTTAGAGAGATATCAGTGGCCCTCCCTGTCTTGTAAGACCTCTTAGTCGCGTTTTCAATTCATGATATGACTAAATAATATTTTTCAATCGGATGAATTTCTATGCGTCTGCACAAGAAGGTCCCATTAGAACCTCAGAACCTGCAATTAAACAAAACGACACAAAAATCATATACAGTACTGAATTACTTTACACTCTGATGTAATCAAATATACGAATTGCACTGCAGAGCAACAAACCCATTGCAGCTACTGCGTACTTTGCTGTTAGCCATTGCCAAACTAAATAATAGTTAGCATTCCAAGCTAACTGATGGCAAAGAAACAACTACTCTAATGTCCAAGTCCCTGCTCTTGTGCTTATTTGTGCTGAAGTTTGGCAGATGTTTCCCAGGCATAGTTAGCATTTTAATGCACTACTGAAAAGTTACATAAAGCCTTGCTTTACTCCTGACGTATGGTAAGGAAATGCAATGATGGATTAATGTAACTGAAAACAGCATTTTTCATAATTGTAATGAGCCCTCAGGTCAGTATTTGGTCATGCCTAATGCATCAGAATCCACCTTAATCTTTCGGCCTTCTTAACTCTTTTGACATAATCCCCAACACCAAAGTGTGACATGAAGCCTACACCACGTTTTGTAGATGGATCTTTATCCTGACTTCCTCTGTACATACTAACAACCATTTACGTCCAGTTCTTGGTAAATTTGTCATAGGTCAGCCTTTTCTCCCTCTTTTTCTTCCTTATGGATTTCTTTTTCAAATGCAAATATGTAGAAATGTGCTTTTGCACAGTACTGTACACAGAATTATTAGCACAAATATTTTTTCAATCAGGTGATCAGTAATAACCTTGGAGTGAAAACTAAATCGACAGCACCAAGACACACAATATTACAGCTAAACATTTGTCTTTGGGCTATATTAAATGTGTGCGGAACCTATGTGGTTGCTTCACATACAAATGTTTGATTCTACAGGTCTAAACGTGAAACTGAACTCCAATTCTGAAAGTGGCCTTAGCCTGCCCTCTTGTGGTAAGAGATTGGTGAGAACTCCTTCCGATGTTTTAACATAAAATAGATCGTGTGACTCCAGCTCACATGTTTGTGTGGGAAGAGATGGCTGCACCCGCAACTTTAAACATTTAAAGTTCTATGGTGCAGGGGTTCAAGGATCTCCTTTTGGAAACCTGCAGAATGGGATTGGGATAAGCAAGGTCAATCATAAGGGAGGTGACACAGCAGAAAAAAAAAAAAACATTTTATATATATGGCAAGGCTGCCATCAACACGGACACTACCAGGTATCATCCAATTTCAAAAGACCAGATGAGGGCGCCACCTTGCAGGCGGGGGCTTTCCAAAAGCAGCATTTATTTGGGATGATCCCACTTAAATGGATTTGCTCTGGGAGAGCGAGACAGCTTACAATGGAGCTGCAGGGTTTCCCACTAATGTCCTCTCTTGTATTGTTTCTTAATGTGGCCTCCATCACTTTCAGCCATAAGAGAGAGAGAGCGAGAGAGATTGGAAAAGAGAATGGGAGTATAGGATTGGTGAGGCGATTGGTAGAGTCAAAGCTGCTCCAGTTCATTCATACAAAATAAGCAAGAGGGGGAAAAAAAGCTCCAGCCATCTTATTTCGAAGCCAAACTGCCACAGCACTCGTAGCCATGGCGACGCTGCCTGATGATCTCATATGCGCAGCGGTGTGGCATCTCTTAAAGGAGACCAGGCAAAAAGAGAGAAAGATTAAGCAGTAAGATGGTAGGGGTTTCTGTTTGAAGATTGAGGCAGATGCCAGATGCACAGCCACAAATAAAAGCAACCAAAACCACAGTCAAGGATTTGACAGTGAACACTGACGAATATATACAACATGCACATTAATTTCCTACCACTACCTATAACATCAAGTATTCATTCTGTAACTGAAATATTAATCAATTAAAAGTTCTGCCGCATCTGATGACAAATTTGCACATGCTGTCCAATACAACCACATTCCACACCACTAGATGGCAGTGCAAGAATATCCTCATTCACTCATCTCTTTACAAGACTTCTTACAGTCCATAAAAACGAATTACCCATATATAATTATTTTAATTCAATGCAATAAACTGAATTTATTGTCATTGGTCTGTTTTTTTGTGTCACACATGACATCTCGGGATCTAACTTGGCACCATTGCTGTTGCTGTACTAAGTATCTCGGTTTCATATTCCTAGCAGCTCACTGTTGATAAGGTGGTACTAGCCTACTAATGTGGTAGTAGCCTAGTGGGTAAGACACTCACCTGTGAACCAGAAGACCCGGGTTCAAATCCCACTTACTACCACTGTGTCCCTGAGCAAGACACTTAACCTTAAGTTGCTCCAGGGAGACGGTCCCTGTAAATACTGATTGTAAGTCGCTCTGGATAAGGGCGTCTGATAAATACTGTAAATGTAAATGTAAATGATATTTTGAAGTGAAGTGAAGTAAAGTGAAAGTGAAGTGATTGTCATTGTGATACACAGCAGCACAGCAAACGGTGCACACAGTGAAATGTGTCCCCTGCATTTAACCCATCACCCATGGGCAGACATGACAGGCGCCCTGGGAGCAGTGTGTGGGGACGGTGCTTTGCTCAGTGGCACCTCAGTGGCACCTTGGCGGCTCAGGATTCAAACCGGCAACCTTCTGATTACGGGACCGCTTCCTTAACAGCTAGGCCACCACTGCTAGGCCACCATTTTGCCCAGATTCTTAATTAATTACAATACTTAAAATCATGGGGACTCTGCAAGCCTGTGGCAAGGAACAGACAACCCAGATAACATAAAGTTCTGGGAGCAAAGTCTTGTGTGGGCCAGAGTGACCACGTTTGGTTCAGTCTAATACACAAAGCCCGTAATCCAGGCTGGAATTCTCAGCAGGCCTGCTTTAGAGCATGTCTGAAAAGCAACATTGTGTGTCCCCCCTCTCACTCTCTAACTCAAGATGGTGGAGGCCATTTCGCCAAAACGAATCTGCACAGCTTGATCACAAGTCAATAAAAGGCATTAAAAAGACAGAAGGCTTGGCAAGATGGGGTCTCCTTGGTTTACCCAAACAAGATCACTGCGGGTATGGAGGACAGCTAAGCAACAATCCAAACTTTACGGAGAATGACTATGGTGCTGTACAGGAGGGTAGAAAATTACATTTGTTGCATCCGTCAATAGTTTTAGCCATGCTTTCGATCACTGCTTTACCTAGAATCTTCTTATCTGACTCACTCGAAAAGCACATGGCACATGGGTTTATGAACATGTGTACATATATGTACACGCGTCATGGGAAGGCAGGATGACTGACAGTTATCTCACAGGTAATCACGGCTCAATGGCTGCCACTGCTTGAGCATTGCTATCCACATACTCAAGGCAATAAAATGTGCCTGTGCTGTTAAACGCTGTGGTGTTTAACAGAACAAAACAGTTCATAGTCAAACACCTGAAAGTGTCTGGAAGTGCTTATTAACCTGTGGGTTATTGCCATGGCAACCATCTGCTTTATGGTTTCATCTAAAATGATTTCACAGCAAAAAAAAAAAAAAAGGAGTTTCAACATAGCTACCTTTAGGATTAGACATTTCACATTTGTAATTAGCATGTCATTTGATCTTTCAGGAAGTTCCTCATGTTGGTCAGGCAACAAAGGATCTCAGGATCCTGCATGATGAACAGCTAAAGAAAGCTTTTAGGTCTGTCATGATTACAGATTAAATATTTTCCTTCAAATTAAAAAAAAAAACAAGAAGCAGACTGCTATTAGCGTCACTGTAATTAAGTTTGTTCAAAGTGTCCTAAAAAGTATGTCAAACTTTCAAGAGAGAACTTGCTCAGCTGAGGAAATGCAGCTACTCATAATTTAAGAGGTTAAACAGAAAACACTTATGCTCACCTAAGAACATGAGCTCTGTACCCACAGATAGTTCAATTGGTGATGGTGTCAAACCCCACCCTGATCACCTCACCAGGAGACAAAGGCATTCTGTTTCCACTAAGATGTTGGAGATGAGGTGTGACTCCAGGCCTTGGAGACAAGCAGCCCACCTCAAGAGATCACAGATATCATGTTCACTTCCCCTCACAGGCGACAGACAAAAGATAGAAATTCATCAATTTCTCAACGTTCTCAAGTCTCAAACTTCCCAACAATTAAAATTAAATAGATAAATAAATAACGCTGTGTAACGCTATGAAAGTACTCTAAATGGTGGTTTCTATTAAATATTTCAATGATGTTTACTAAGGGTGAAATTTCTACAGAGGTCATTTATAGAGAGCACATGCGGTGCTGCATGGACACAACAGGGAGGAAGGGGACCTAAGACGAATTCCTCTGGTGCACCGGGCATGACCAAGTGAGTTAAATTACCCCTGTGGTTGATATGGACCCTCCCCATGAGAGCAACGTTGAGGAGTGTTGTGGTAATCTAACTCGCACCAGGGTACCAGCTACACCAGCCGTGTGAATCAAACAAAAGCTAAGGTCCCTTGAAGCACAACAGAGATCTGTATCACTAAGGACCAAACCCAGGCCAGCGAGTTCAGGTGTAACTAAAAACACACACAAACAGCAGGGCAACAGACACTAAACTGTAAGTGAACCACTGCGAACCCATGTGTTTAGCCCTGATAATCAAAGTTAAAGCAGGTAAAGTTGCCTGAGGCAAAGTACTGATGCTCTCGTAATGAACAGTTGAAAAAGGTGTGCAGTGCTTTTCTCTGTGTGTGTGTGTGGGGGTGTTTGTAGGTGAAGGATAGGACCCCCTGACAGGAGCAGCAGATTTACGGGCTGGTCCTGACAAAGTGTGCACACTCCAACCTGCACAGGCAACATCCGTAAGGACACGGCAGAGGCCAAGTATGCAGCAAGGTTCTAAGGAGGAGAGGAGTATCTCTGGGGCTCTGTGGGTGTGACCCTGACATGACCCACACACTCTAAAACGGTACAGGAAGCATTAGTGAAAAATACAGGCTTCAGAACACACAATTTAGTCTAAATGCCGGGCTGCAAATGTTGATTACTTGTGTTTCTTCATATTAAATGTCTCATGACATGAAATTTTCACTTTGGGAGATTATTTAACATTAATACAAGTTCCCCTAGCCTGTCTATGGTCCTGGAGTGGCTGGAAATGACGATAGGTGTGAAGAGTCCTTTGGGTATTCTGCTTCACCATTCAGAGAGCAGAGATCTGGAATTTGGCTCTTATGATGTCATATGGTGAACAGTTACCTCACCTTTGTTATTCTTTGCCTGCCCAGACTATTGTGCACCCATCAAAGCTTTCAAATGAGCGAAGCATAGAAGTTACTCTGCGACTGGATGTAAAAATGAGCACAAATAGTGATGATGACGTTATTTCTACTAATGCCCCTCATTTCAACAGTCCCCTCTCCTCCTCATTATCATTTAAAGATACGGTGCATCCTGGGGAAATCTCATCGTGGCTGTAATACTGCACAAAGGCTGAATTTCTGAAAAGAGACTTCACATACCGTATTAAGGGACCGCTAAGGCCTATATAAAAGCCAAAGAAGAGAATGGAGGGACATACAGTATAGGCCAAAAGTTTGTGTGTTTGCTTTATTTTCATGACCATTTACGTTGGTAGATTCTCACAGAAGGCATCAAAACTATGAATGAACACATGTGGAGTTATGTACTTAATAAAAAAGGTGAAATAACTGAATTGCTTATATTCTAGTTTCTTCAAAATAGCCGCCCTTTGCTCTGATTACTGCTTTGCACACTCTTGATGAGCTTCAAGAGGTCGTCACCTGAAATACTTTTCCAACAGTCTTGAAGGAGTTCCCAGAGGTGTTTTGCACTTGTTGGCCCCTTTGGTTTGGCCCCAAACCATCTTGATTGGGTTCAGGTCCGGTGACTGTGGAGGCCAGGTCTCCACTTTTTGTTAAGTACATAACTCCACATGTGTTCATTCATTTTTTTGATGCCTTCAGTGAGAATGAGAAGGTGTGACCAAACGTTTGGCCTGTACTGTATGTGCGAACTAAGTATGAATGGGCACATGGGGACTCAAAGCAAGACATGAAATTGTCACACAGCAAACATGCATACATGAAGACCTAGTCTGCATGCAGCCAGTACAAAATCTCACACAATGACACACAGTCGCATAAAGTCTAAAACATGTATAATAGTTCAAGTAAACCGATTCTCCCCAATCATGTGTGTGCATGAGGGCGCACCCATGAGGCAATCTCTGAAGAAACTAGCATTAACTGCAGGGCATTCCTTAATATACAGTCATCCTCATGACTTCACTCACCACCTGCAAATGACCTTTATCAAAGAGGGCTGACACACATTCCTGTGCATCAATTAAACCAGAATAAGGCATTATTATAAGAGTATAAGTATAAGAAAAGCAACAATTAAATGTTTAAAGATGTTTTGGCATTATTAAATGAATTAGATTTCTGTTACTGTAATTTTCTAGTTTTAAGCATGTTAAGCTGCTGAGAATTAAATATGCCATTTCATGCATTATTTGTAGTTTGTTAGAGAAGTGACAACCAGCATGAGCCTGGGCCAAACTGCAAGTCTGATAATTAAAGTCTGTGTTATGGTGACACTGTATTAAGCTAGAATAAAGCTTCATATCTGGGAGGACCAAACTTGAAAAATGTATAATGCAAACCAGAGAAAATGTAATTTAGATATAGCAAATCTTTTTGGTAATAATGGGATAAACTTTTTAAAGGGTTGAGAACATAACTCTTTATACCTGAGGGAGCAATTCCTTGATCTTAGCTATATACGATAAACTCTGCACTTTGACTGAAGTTTGGCAGTTACATTAGATGATTCATTACTCAATTATTCTACGTGAACGAGTTGTACGAGATGTTGGCTTTTAAAGTTAGGGGCAAATCTTAGTATATTAAAAGGCAGAAAACTCTCTCCAAGGAACTAATCATCTAAGTGTAGTTTTCCTGAGGAAGATGAGGTATGAGATTGTGGCTTTCTTCAAACTCTAACTGGAAATAAATCAGATGGCATCACAAGTGACCTTAGAGGCCTTTATACCCACAATGCACTGGTCTGGCTACAGACCAGGCCAAGATTTGCACATTCAATCTTACAGTGGGGCAAAAAATTATTTGGCATATACTGATTGTCTCAATTAAAAAGTTGAGAGAAGTCTATCATTTTCTTCATAGATACACTTCAACTGTGAGACTGTGAAAAAAATCCAGGAACATTCTAAGATTTTTTAAGAATATATTTGTATAATGGTGCAGAAAATAAGTATTTGGTCAACAGCAAAAGTTCACTTCAATACTTTGTAATATATTCTTGGTTGGCAATGACAGAGGTCAAGCGTTTTCTGTAGGTGAAGACATTGTAGCTGGCATTTTGGGCAATACTTCCATGCAGATCTCAAGAGCTGTGATGTTTTGGGGTTGTCGCTGGGCAACATGGACTTTAAACTCCATCTACAGATTATCTATTGGATTGAGGTCTGGAGACTGGCTATGCCACTCTAGAACCTTGTAATGTTTTTTACGTAGCCACTTCTTCATTGCCCGGGAATTGTGTTTGGGATTATTGTCATGCTAGAAGATCCAGACACTTCTTTAATGCTCTTTAATGCTCTCGCTGATGAAAGGAGGTTTTTGCCCAAAATCCCATGATACATTGCCCTATTCATCCTCTCCTTAATACGGATCAGTCATCCTGTCCCCTTTGCAGAAAAGCAACCCCAAAGCATAATGTTTCTAAGTTCTATTGTGGTCTCATCTGACCACATGACATTTTCCCAATCCCCCTCTGGATCATCCAGATGGTCTCTGTCAAACTTTAGACTGGCCAGGACATGTGCTGGTTTAAGCAGGGGACCTTTCGAGTGCTGTAGGGTTTTAATCCATGACGACATAGTGTCTTACTAATAGTAACCTTTGGTCCCAGCTCTGTTCAGGTCATTGAGTAGTATGTGCATGAATGGTCCTAGCCACACACACACACACACACACACACACAAAAAAACATAAAACATTAAGAATAGAACATTAACTGTTTGTAGGAACCATATTGAGTTTAACCAGGTAAACATATATGTTTTACCTTTTCATGTCCATCTTTCATTGGTGTTAATTTCAGTATCAGCATCTATCCTCAAAGGATCACCACAATGTAAACTAATAGTGAAAGTGAAGTGATTGTGAAACACTGCAGCACAACATACAGTGCACACAACGAAATGTGTCCTCTGCTTTTAACCATCACCCTTAGCGCTCATGCTATTATGACATAAGTCAATGCCATAATGTCTGGTGCTTTTGTGTTTGTTTGTACTTTTATTTGAAAACCTGGTTATTTGATGCCGCTCCAGCCAGCCAAAATGTCCCCACACCCCTGCACTCCTCCCCGCAAAAGGGGGACGCCTTTTCTCCCCAAAAATGGTGATAAGAATTATAGACTTCTTTCATCTTTTAAAGTTGGAAAACTTGCACAATCGGTGGCTGCCACATACTTTTTTGCCCCACTGTAACTTTGGTCATTCTAAAAAAGCAATGTCTAAGTTTTCAGATATTTCTGCATTAACGCCTGGTGTTTGTCGGCACTGGACTGCATGTAATACAAAGTAACACAATAATCCGCATTACAGTACTTGTTCTGTTCCTGATACTTTAGCCTGCAAAATGTTATTAGCAGCTTCTCGTCATTCTCTTTTGCCATCCCTTTCCTTCCACAGAGGAGAAAGCTCCAGGGCAGGGCTGCTGTTAAACAGTGTCTCTCTTCCTGAACAGGCCTTGCATTTCCTTCCTCTTCAGTAAAGTCTTCCTTTCTTGCTTTGTTTGGACACACAAAGCCGGACACCCAGTCAGTGCTCATGCTGCGGTGGCAGCCTAGCGGGACCGGGCTATGCAGAGTCCTTGCATATTTCCTTCCGGCAGCAGGACATGCCCGGTGACCCTGAAAGAGCCTGCTGTGACATTCCATAGCTCCATCACACTCCTACATGATATTGTCCAGGTTCACAACACCTAAAGTCTAGGTGAGAAAGGCCAGTGTGTATTTGAACATTTCAGGCACTCTCCATGTGTTTGGCAAACCTTCAATTTCCCAGAAGCAATCATAAAGCAAGTTGTCACACCATGCCATCTTAAAATGTCTGAAGGAAATTAGTGTAACTGAAGTACTTACTATTGTAGCTACAGCCCTTCAGGCTTTAATTTACTTAAGGAATTTAATGAGGTTGCAGAATCTGCTCCCTCTTTGAATAAGTCAAATATTGAATAAGTTCGAATGATATCCATCCATCCACTGATTTATCATGTTGTAAATGTTTTAACTCTGCAAAATTCTTGCAGATTCTTCTTGGAAGTCTTTTCCTTTAAGGACTATTCTGATCGGTTAACTGTTATCATTATGTTTTAAATGCTACATTTTCACATTTTCATCTGTAAATGCAGTATACAGCTCATTTTCAAATAAGCATCTTCCAGTGGAATGTACATATATAATCATTCAGAGATCAAACCTTCCCCTTAATTAAAAGTTTGGGACTAGACATAAGCAGCCCTTTTGTGCTGAGCGACCAACCACTTTGAGATCTTGCCAGCTACAGCTTAACCTAGCACAAAACCTCCAGTCAGACCATCAGAGCTGTCTGCCTCGCCCATAAAGAACACCTGGCATCTTTGCCGGTATAGGAGCCATGTAAGGAGGAGTTATCAAAGGCAGCTTTTTATTACCTGTTTATTAAGTTTGGCTTAATAGCATGGTCACAATGTTTGAAAAAAATTGTGTCAATTTTAAGCATATATATCAGGAATTCATTCACAAGGTCATTCAAGGTCTTACCAATAATTAAGTTCATATTCAAACAATGATTAAGGTTGATAAAGAATCATTTATAAAATGTTAACAAGATCCTTCTGAAGAGTATCTCAAGCTTTCTAGCAGGAAGTTGCTAGAAATATTTGTAGTGCTTCCAACTGATTGCTATGTTTTTATGTTTATAGTTTACATTATAACAACATAGAAAATTTGTGATAATATCCATATCCACCTTTACAACTGAGAGTAAAAATGGGCCTGAACATGATCCCTCCGATTTGCACAAGTTCACATATTGGCAATATTTTTATGCTGTCAAAAGCTTGCAATACAGGCCAGCTATCATATTTTGTGTAATAACCCACTGCTCACTGCTCCCTCAGGCTATGGGTTAAATGCAGTGATGTAAATATGATGTATCAACCCCATAGTGTGTCCCCACAGTGTTCAGAGAGGCCTGGGTCTTCTCAAGCCTCTCCTCAAGATTTACCTGTGGATGGTTCGAGGCTACATACCAGTATGCACTGTAGCAGTAGGGCCCTATCTGATCCAGTGTCAGGAAGCAGTCCAGAACACTCTCATTTTATATAATGAGGAAATCCTGCTTTATGCTGTTTTATATATTTTTGGAGAATGTCTTCAGCAGTCCAGACAGTTAGAATAGTTGAAAATTACACAAAAAAATTATATTAGAAAAAAAACTAGTGTGAGAGATGTTGAAAGGCAACCAGACAGGGAGCAAGTAGCAATATTTTTTCCAACCTGTTGTATTGCTGTCTGAAAGTTTGGTTGTGTGACATTTATTTTCCCAAAATCCCACACAGTATGTCTCAATAAGCTCAAGTATAGTGCAAGACTATGCTATTAACAACTTGCGTGAACACCTATGGACAATTAGATAAAACCTGGAGCCCAACATATTTCTGGGTGGGTTAAAAAAACTACAAACCAACAACATGTGCTGGCCAGGGATGGAGAAGAACACTCAACTTTTTAATCGCATTTCATTTTAATTTAATGGATTTTTTGTCTAACAAATTGCAATGAAGTGTTTATCTAGTGGCCTAAAAACTATTCAGTAGAGTAGATGGCACTTAAAATTCGAAAAAGAAGCAAAAAGAACAATTATGGGAGTGTCAGTACGGATAAAGCACCTATTACATAATGTGACCTACTGAAAAGAAAACCATCAAAGCATACTGAATGCAAAAACGTGTTCCGTACAGACTACAGGTGTATATAAGAGGAACCTCAACGGTTTCACAAGGAAAGCAAACAACGGTTTCCTCTGCAGACAACACAAAGGAGCAGAGGAATTTGACCGCTATAAGAGCTGAAAACATGGCCTTCCTCTGAAAACAAATGTAGGGGAGCGTAGAGCAACTACAATCCACCTGCCATCTGTAAAACGTTTAAAGATAATGTGGTAAACAATTATAGACAAGCAGGGTCTGACATTGGTAAAAAAAAAAAAAGATTTCTTGATATCTCCTAGTCTATCCACCGAGACGGTGAATGTGTGGAATGTGTGAACACTGCATATTTTTGATTGTTTATTTATGAGCCATACTTTTGGTGCATAAATTAATAAAAGAATGACCCAAGTCTTAACCAGGAATAAGGGATTATCTTTAATGACAAACTGAAGTTAAGATTTTATGTTTATGTGTGTGTGATTTTATGGCTGGGTTAGGACAGGTTTGGTGAAAAGAGGCAAATGTTAAAAACCGCGTCTTATGTCAGTCATCAAGAGTAAAATGGCGTGCCCAACTACAATCCACCTTCCATTCAGATATCAGCAGCCATGATTTCACCAAACAGGCACGGCAAAAGGCGCAAGAGGTGGAAGGCAAGCAAAAAAAGAACTGTTGAGATGACGGTTACCCGTTCACAGAATTCCTCCAAAGCATCTGAGGAATATAAAGGGAGTCACTGCAAATGTTTCTATTTTCAGCACATGCTTACATCACGATCTCCCTTTTGGGGGGGGGGGGGGGTGGGGGGGGCAGGATTAATACGAACATGAAGGCGCCTCCACAGAAATTGAAATGAAATGACTCGTCCATTTTATTCTCCATCCAAGGCAGGCGGTTAGAGAAGCCAGTGTCAGAATATTAACAGTCCTAATCTTAATCAGCGACGAGACACCCAGTGATGAGAAAGTCGGCTCGTTTTATTACTTCAATGGAGGGTTTTTAACAACCCTCTGCAATTTTACAAACTCTGACGGTGATAGATTAGGGTCCTAAACCTCATTGATGGATTAGTGATTAAACCAACTCAGTGTTAATGATTCCACAGGTCGACAATTGCACCTGAGCGGGACATGTTATAAGTAGACAGGCACGTTAACCAACCCATTCTTTACCTCAAAGGCCGGTCATCCACCTACGTTACGCACCGTCCGTTTTCTTTCACTCACTGGGCCACATTCCGGTTTCTGCCGGTGTATTGGGTGTTGAGAGAACAGTTTAGCTCTACCTTCCTTATCAACAGATTTGCACATTTCTCAACTCTCTCATACCCTTGAAAAGGGTTTTCTTTTCCTGCAGCTCATGTGAAAGTCGACTGTTTACATAACCCTGAACCTGTGCAAAGACTTCATGGCGCTGGCTCCATTTCAACGTCACTGGGCAGTGTGGAGCAGGTGAGTTATAACTGCTATAACCGTTCATTCAGCTTCCTTTTGTTCGCCCCAACAGATGGCCATTTCACTAATCCAACCACAACAACTCTGGTTGAACTCATGAATCAAATAAAAACACAAGTTAACAGCTAGTAATTGAATGGAGTGGGACAACATTGTGTTCAATGTAATACAAGAAACTGCTCATTAGTGGGGCTGTGATTGTCATTGTGAAACACTGCAGCACAGCACACGGTGACACAACGAAATGTAGAAGCCTAGTGGGTAACACACTTGCCTATGAACCAGAAGACCCAGGTTCAAATCCCACTTACTACCATTGTGTCCCTGAAAAAGACACTTAACCCTAAGTTGCTCCAGGGGGGGACTGTCCCTGTAACTACTGATTGTAAGTCGCTCTGGATAAGGGCGTCTGATAAATGCTGTAAATGTAAATATGTGTCCTCTGCTTTTAACCATCACCCTTGGTGAGCAGTGGGCAGCCATGACAGGCGCGCCGGGGAGCAGCGTGTGGGGACGGTGCTTTGCTCAGTGACACCTCGGTGGTTCAGGATTCGAACCGGCAAACTTCCGATTACGGGTCCGCACTGCCCCGTTTGGTATGCCCCGTTTGTAGCAGCCCTCCAACATGGTTGGAGTGTGTTCATAACCTGTGCTCAGGTCGGCGCTCAGGTGCTCAAGATGCGAAATGGATTAAAACCCAGTCAAGACAGGGCACAGGGTTCGTGTTCCCCACAATACAGATTTCACAATACTGATGATTAGTTGATATTGCATAGAAGGGCCTACAGTCATGATGGTGAGCAGTTGGTTCTAAGAGGTGTATCACTCATCCGATTCATTTTTATCGGCGCCTCATCGCAATAAGCACGTGCAAAATTTTGGAACTTCATACACAGACCAAACACAAGTGATTTTAGGGGCGTGTCTAGGGCCAAGGCAGTGTTTTGGGTGGTTACTTTAACATTCAGAACACTGTAGTGACAAGCTACCTCTTGCATTTTTAATGTGTGAGGGCATGCACATTTCTTCCAGGAGATTCCTCTGCGGAAAGAGCACGGACCGGCCTACCTATGCACTTGATCTCGAACCCGCGGGGCGGCTTGAGGGCCCTCCGGGTCCAGCCCTCCCGCAGCACCTCGAGGTGGTCCTCCTTCCCCTGGATCAGCAGCACATGCTCGTCTATCCAGCCCAGGAAGAAGGTCTCCGATATGGCGTCGGTAACTTTCTTATTCCAGAAGTGCTGCATGTTCTCGGCTTTGAAGTCGGCGAAGATCTCGTAGCCGGTGTGGTGATGCTGGAGCTTCTCGGTGACCGTGGGCGAGTCCTCCGCTCCCACCCGCGACAGCACGATGGCCAGCGAATGCGGGGCGATTTGCAGAAACTTATCCATTCCGCTAAAGCGCGCAAGAAAACGAATTAAAACCTAGTCCAGGGTCTCTGCCTTTTATTGCGCACCTTGTTGAATTTCCAAAACGAGCACATTTTTATCCCCCCTCCTCTCCGTCGTCGTCTTCCCCCGCTCGACCCACGCTGGCTGCTAGCGGCGGTCTGCGTGGCGCCCGGCGCTCCGTCCGCGTCTCGCACCGGCGCCGGCGCTCGGCTCTCCACGCGCGGACCGCGGCATCGGATCGGGGGGGACGGGGGGACGGTGGGGGACGGGTGGAAACGTCGAGACGCCTCACCTCCCGCGGCGAGAGGGCGGCCGCGTCAGGAGGCTGCCGCGCATCCCGTGACCCAGATGTCGAGGCTGCTCGCCGATCGCTGCACCGGCAGCGCGGCCGATGACTTCATCCGTCCTTATTCACGTCTTCATACGGTGCGCAAAGACCGGCCTCCCTCCCTCCCTCCCTCCCTTCCTCTCCTCTCCTCCCTCCTCTCCTCCCATTCACATCCGCATGCACCGGGCCGGGGCGCGCAGTGACGGTGCCTCGGGCATCTTTCTTTTTTTCCCCGCACGACACGTATCTTTGCAGTGGTGTCTGGCAAATTTATAGCCCCGACCCCACCCACACCGGAACCTTGCGCACGGGGTCCGCTCCGCGGGGTGGAAACCGGATCGCCAGATGTTCGCCACGACTCCACCTACAGGTGAGCGGGTTCAGGGTTCAAACCAAGAAGCGCCTACAGCGTGGACAAAAGTAGAGTGAATACCAAGATTCTGCTGTTTTTACTACTGTTATTAAAATACAGCCCACATGTAGAAAAAAAAAAGACATCATTTACACTCGTTCCACTGAGACAACTGACCTCCACCTGAAACACCACACTGGTCACCGCTGGTATACTGACTTCCATTCACAATACCAAAGACATTTATCACGTTTTAAAACGTACTGTGAATCACGTATACAGTACTGCTTTGTTCGTGGGTAGATCCTTTTTTTTTTGGCTCGGTGATTTAAAATCAGTGATGTGCCTTATTAAGTAGTTCAGTGTGTACTGACAGTTCCAAGGCAATAATTCAATATTTGTTTCCCAGTCCATTGTCCATTCAACCATTAGATGCAACAATGGCAGTGTTGTGTTACAGCAGGTTTCAACTCTGGACACTTGTCACGCTGGTTCGACATGGCGAGGCAGGTGATCTGGAATGATGGCTGGAAATGACGATGAAAAAGGATGCATACGTTTAATACATGATGAACAGGACCGGGAACCCCCCCCCCCAGTAACAAGTAAAAATGACCCGATGGTGAACAGACACAAACAGGGTAGCTTTATATGATCAGACACAGGTGAACACGATCAGGAAACATTACACAGGACGAACATGAAACCCCGGTCTGGATCCCGGACCCGGAGTAATCTCTTCTGGACCGGATCATGACAACAAAAAAACATCTAGAAATTTTCAGCCAAATTGGTAGACCAGCAGCTGAGAATGAAATTATTTATTGGTGAAGGGACAATTCAAATCCAATGGTACCCTGGAAATATTGTGTTTATTTGATTATCTGAGCACATAATGCTTGCTTTCATATGATTTTCATATTGCAGTCTCACTAACTCACTTTCCATAGCTACTCACATGTGCTGCTGCTGAAGTGTAGGCCGGGCCACAGGGTACAAAAACAGACACACACCATTCACTCACACTGTCACATTTATGAAGTCGTCAAGTTGTCAATGACTTTGGACAGAGGAAGGAACCAGGTTTGTGTGGAGCAAGAAACTGGTTTGAAATAAGGCTGTTAAAATGCAGTGAAGCCCCACCAATGTTCCAAGAAGACCTTGATCCTCAGCTGAGTCTCAAAAGTTCAGATTTCGCTTTGGAGTACAATGCCCCCATGGAATGTTCCTGTCCTGTTGCCCATTTCTATGAGATGTAGGAGGAAGCATTGTATTTCGCACCCACAGAGTGGAAAGAATGCATGTGCATGCGCATACGTGCACACCCACACAGGCGCAAACTGAGCTAGGCTCCTAAACACCTCCAGAATAGAAACGGTATGCAATATACAGAATGTACACACAATACATTCTACAGTATAACATTATAGAATGCTGACATTCCAGTTAACTCCACTCAGTCTTCTCCATAAGTTCTGTATTTATCTTTTCCCTGATCAAAGACGTGGAGTTTGCCTTTAATAAGATCAGGAGATACCAAAAGAAAGGATCACAGATCCAAACTAATAATAGATACAAGAAATGTATTTCAGCTTTGCCATATATTTACAAATGGTCACAATTTTAGCAAAAAAGAAAGACTGCACGCTTTTACATAATAACTAACATAATAATACATCTCAAGATATTTTTTTGAATGTATGAAAGGCTAGCCTCTTTGTTGTGTAACTATGTCTGTGAAGATTCTCAGTTATCCAGGTGAATTTGTCTGAAAGTTGAGTCGTGGCAACTGGACTTTCTTTCTTTAAGGTGGAGACGTTTCATTCTGCATCCACAGAACTTTGTCAATCTGAGGGAAGTTGGCTTGAGCCCACAAGTTTATCCTCCAGGTTGGTTTCACCTCAATCCCGCCTTGAATAGGCTCGCTAAGTGTTGTTGTGTTGTTGTTGTGTAACAAACATAAAACACAAAAAGTTTAAACAATTAAAATTATTTGTTCTGTAAAATGCAACAAGCAATGTGAATGTCAAATGCAACATGCACATTTTAAGAAAAAAGACAGAAATAAGATGTCTATCCCTCTAAAAAAAGTGAAGTGATTGTCATTGTGAAACACTGCAGCACAGCACACAGTGCCACAACAAAACGTGTCCTCTGCTTTTAACCATCACCCTGAGTGAGCAGTGGGCAGCCATAACAGGCGCCCGGGGAGCAGTGTGTGGGGACGGTGCTTTACTCAGTGGCACCTTGGCGAATCTGAATTCGATTACGGGGCCGCTTCCTTAACCACTGCCCCTGTAGTTTCATTTGTGTGCAGAAGGATTGTTAGTAGTGGTAAAGGAATTAAGAGGTATTAATGCTTATTACATTATATAAATAATTTGTATTGCACCTGACATTATAAATCTGGCACTCATTAAAGACAACGGGTGAACTTAAAAGCATTAGTAAAACACTGACCCCTGGTGACCACATAGATGTTTACACTCTCCAAACATTTTTGGGTGTCTGTACAGCAGTGTAATATTCTTATTCTTGTATGAAACTTTATGCCATTCGTTCTTACTTTGTCAAATTGGGCATGCATTTCAGTTTAGTCACATTTGCACATGTATGAGTGACAAGTTCATTGTTGGAATAGACATGCTTGGCTCTTAAACTAAATGGACTGGAGACGGAAAGAGCTTATTCACAGATGACTGCACCACTATCAGCGTAAGCGAAGTTCCCCCAGGAAAATACCTGCGTTGATGTTTCTGTGGCTCCTTTCTGAGTAGACTTAATCATGCTATGCAGTTTGAGACATGCTTTAAGGACATGTCTTTAAGAAATATTTGCCCCTCTTGAAGCCAGAAAAAGGGCAGAATGTGACGTGTAGATTCCTTTACAATGACCTTGGCTATTACAATTAGTCCAGAGAAGATGTGATTGATGAAGCATTAGCAAATAAAAAAGAGAAAATCAATGAACACACATAGACACAAAATACCTTTTTTTCCCCTGTTGTCCATGCCATATTTTCATATCGCTGCTGTGACAAGGGGGCATTCATGAAATAAAAACACATTTCCAATGCTTCATGGTTTACTGAAACCACAGCCTCAAATCTTAAGTTAAGACTCGTTTTATTTTCCCGACTTTCATATGTGTGTTGTGTTGCTAGAGAGGAGGGGGGGGGGGGGGGCAATTGCATATGAAAGAACACATACTAGGTACCATGGAATATGACAAAAAAAAAAAAAAAAAAAGTCAGATGTTGAGCAGTCAAATTTACTTTCCTCTTCTCTGTACATGTTTGGCATCAATGGCACTGCTAAATAATGGTAAGAAAAATAAAGTACACTGTCAGTACAAGCACAAGTTTATTAAATACAACAAACATAAAAAAAGAATCTCTCACAAATTTACACCACACACAAAATAAACTGTAATAGTGGAATCAATTTGTTTGGAAGACCTTAAGATGAATAATTCCACTTTGTTTCATAATCGAGGTGACTGTCTAAATCCTGTGAGAAATTCAAAATGTCATGTGCTAACTCTTAGAACTTTCCAGAAATCACTGTTAGTTCGCTAAGTGACCAGGTAAGAGTCCAAACAAAGGATCATATTGTGTTAAACAAACGTATCTTGGTGGCAGTACTTCTAGCATGTGATGGGTCATGGTCCATGTTCCACGGAGGAGGAGAAGGAGGAGGTCACTTAGTTCATTCGGGAGGCAACGCACCCCAAAATGTCCGTGACAGCACCTGTATGAAGGAACTTTGGCTAACTGCAGCAGCAGAGTCAAAATAAAGTTTCATTGTCTCTGTTAATATTTCCAGGACAGCACAGTTCGGCCAACTATGACATCGAGTGCTGTTGCTTCTTTCAGATCCTAACGCTACACACACACACACACACACACACACACACACACACACACACGTCACCCTCGATGCACTACCTCGATCGGCGGTCTTTTTTAGGCTTGTCGGTAGTTTTGTCCATGGTCTTTTCATTATCCCCCCTGCACTTGGGACAGTACCACTTGCCCTTGGGCTTGTAAGTCAGTCCAACGCAGGTGAAGTGAAACCACTCGATGGGACACTGCTCATTGTCGCAGCCGATCATCTCGCCATAGGACACTTGCTCACAGAGGCAGTATGTAGGCTCGTTGGGGTCGATGGCAAATTCCACAGGCGAGGCTTCGCGCTCCTGCTTGGCTTTGGAGCGCTTCTTCTTCTTGGCCGACTTGGACCTCTTCTCACGGGGTTGAGGCAAGTCCTCGGAGGGATCATCCATGGCCCCGTTGGCCCCATGGCAGGAGTCGCGGCTCTCGCTGTTGCGCTGGCGACGAGGGCGGCGCGCAGACGAGCGCTCATGCAGTGCGCTGGAAGACGCGGAACCTCCCCCGCCGACATCGTGGCGAATTTTGTCCACGCCAGAACGATCGGGCTCAACGGAGTCAGAAAAGCAAGGCGTGTGGGAGTCCATCTGGCGCGAGCGGTTCTCCACCACCTCCAGCATCTGCGTCACCACGTGGATCTTCTCGTCGCCCAGCTCCTGGCTGCTGATGAGGGCACGCTGCAGCTGGACCTGGAGACGTTTGCGCTGTCCTGTGTCCGTCTCATGCTTATAGCGCTCATACACTTCGTCCACTTCATTAAGAATTTCTGCGGGGGGACACAGGTAAACAGTTTAAACAAAGACCTGCGCAGAAACTAATGTCACGTCAAAAAAGAAGAAAATACGATCCAGGATGCTGCCAAGATAGCAGCTTCAAGCTCCTCCCCCATTTCCTTACCAAGCTCCTCCCCCGTTTCCTTAGTCATCGCATTGTGACGTCACGAGGAAACAGACCGTGGTTTACTCGCACTTAGGTACTTTCTGCTGCGAACGTCAAACGCTTCTCCCCCCCCCCCAGCGCAATGTGTGCGGGTCACACGGGCAGAAAGAGGGCTTCTCGCGGCCATTCTCATGGCTACTTTGCGCTTCCCGGACAACTTAACAAACGCCGTCCGCCAAATTTCGCGAGACGCTTCCTCCGCGGTTCCTGCACGCAAAGTGTCGAGCGGGGGGACGAACGAACAAAGCGAATCGTCAGGCGAAAAAGAAAAAAGAAATAACATCCGAATTTAGTCAGCGGGTCAGCTAAATGTCGACACTAAACAGGCTAAACAATCAAAATGGCTGATCAGCCGGCGTGATCGTGCTCCGCGAAGACAGCCCGCATCTGTTCAAAAGCTCCGCACACGCTACACCGCCGATTAGGTCGAACGTCGAGGACACGCACTCAAGTTTCCCAGGGAAGTACACATTGTACCATGTTCGCGGCGCGGAGCGGAGCAACGCTGGGTCTGGGAAATTAACTTGACCACCGGGGAACCGAAGCTTCGATCCTGGACCGCTTTCCGCAAACGTTACCTTGATACTTCGTGTCGATTTCGCGCAGCAGTGTTACATTCCTCTGTATGTCCAAAGGCAGCGACTCGACACATTCGAGGTAATCCTCCACATAGCTGACGAGTTGCGATTTCTCCACGTTTGGGTAATGTCCTAACATTGTGGTGCATATGCATGAAGCAGGCTTCTAGATTTTCTGTAAGGGGGGGAAAACTATTTAGCCAAAACTGCTTGAAAAAAAAAAGCACAAAATACAGAATTTTTCTAACAGCGAGGGGACTGGGATCACCAGTCCAACCCTCTGTGCGGTTGTAATTCCTTCCAACAAAACTGACGCGTGTGCGCATGCGCGGGTTTCCTTATAAGGCGCTTCGCACAACCCCGTAAAGAGGGGGCTGTGCCAGAGAAGCGCAACACCGAGCTGCAGTGCAGACGTTTGCCTCGTCCTGCCCCGCCATCTCCTCCTTTAACCTACCAATGATTTGCCTGCTACGTTCAATTGCATAAATACTGCCTAACACTAGAGTTATAAATCTCTGTATCAATGTTATAGTACAGCTGCGTACTGGTTACTAAGAGTAGCTAGAACAGAGCTAATTTTCATGCAAACACCTCACATATTTGATTAGTTTTCATAAAACAGATTAATCATTTGAAATGTTAACCAGGGTAGATTTAACATTGTAAGTGCAACTGTTACAGCAATAGCAGGCAATTCTTCACCGACTTGTAAAACACATTTTGGTTAACGTTTACGCGCGCCACGTCCCGCCTTAACCAATCGCATGAGGGCGTTTACGTCACGTGACTCACAGCGCGGCGAGAGCGGGAGACAGCTAGTTGTTGTTCTTGTATTTCAAGAGCGTCTTTAGCGGAACTGCTTCGTCACCGCGTTGCCTTCTCGATTCGTTCGCGCCAAGAAATCAAATGTGGTATGAGCGTTAAGTTCGGATGCTCGGTTTGTCCCAGAGCACTGTTGCCGTCTGGAAACTTGTGGAAACCTTAAAGAAAAACCTCCTGTGTGTGCACAACAGTGTCATTAATGTAAAACCGCTACTGTTAGCTTTGCTATTGCAGCTTTTGTACAGTGAAACAAAGGTAGAGTCCAAAAAAAGAAGAGTGCTAACACCTATTGAATATAATACAATAAAGAGTACCGCATTTGAAATTTTATTTTCTTAACACATTAGTGTTATCATTTTGCAAAATATGTTATATACAAGCATGCACATACCTTGTGGAATAGCTGACTTTATATTTCAAATAGCAGCAAACAGTATGACATCCTATGGTTAAGAGAGTAGTAAGAGTAGTGGCTCACTGCTCCTGTTATGACAGAAAAAAATAGGCAAAAGACTACGAGCAATTGTAGTTTGTGTGCAAATACACGGAGTTAAATTAAAACATGAAACAAGTGGATTTGAAAATGTATCTATAGAAATGATATATTTTAATCTGAACTCCTCCTTAAACTACTTTAATGGTTTTCCAGAAATTGAGTACACTAGCAGTCTTTACAACTTTAAGAAACTAGGTTCAGGTGGACTGCAAACCTGCAACTAAAGACAATCAGATGTGTGAAGATGTAAGAAAACAGATGCTGAAGTTAGCTGAATATAAATTCATTGTTCAGTAAGCTCAGCCTCTGTCTCTAGATGCCCCAGTTCATTCAGACATACAAAAATAAAACTAGTCTAATACAAACACCAGATTTTATAACGACAGTGAAAACTGTCTGTGCTTCACAAATAAAATGCACATAATATTGTGTGAGATCTTGGATGCAACACTTTAGAAACAAGAGCTTGTACCATGCAAAACACTGAGGTACAGTTATGGAAAAAAATATTTTAACCCCTGCTATTTGTAAGTTTGCCCACTACCCAAAAAAATATCATTCAATAATTTCAATGGTAGGTTTAATTGAACAATGAGAGACAGATCAATGTATTTTCATGATAAATAGTGATAGATGTATCTGTGATAAATAGTGACAGAAGTGATTGTCATTGTGACACACAGCAAGCAGAGTACACACAATCACCCAAAGTGAGCAGTGGGCAGCCACGAGAAACGCCTGAGGAGCAGTGTGTGGGGACGGTAGGTTGCTCAAGGGGACCTCAGTGGCACTTTGACGGTTCGGGTTTGAACCTGCAACCCTTTGATTTTGAGTCTGCTTCCTAACTTCCTCCCAAGTAGTTCTGGACTGCTTCCACATCGATCTCATTGTCATGGAGATCTTGCCTGGAGCTCCAGAGTGAAGGAGATTGGCATTTATTTTACGGTTGTTCCATTTGCGAATAATCGCACCAACCGTTGTCACCTTCTCACACAGCTCTGTGGTCTTGGTCATGGTCATGGTGCAGAGTTTAGAATGTGGGTAGACTGATTACTTCTATGGACAGGTAACAAGTAACAAGTTGAGAAATACAACTGGGAGCCAGAAATCTAGCTGATTTATAGGGGATTAAAAAAATACTTCTCATTCATGAAAATGATAATTAATTCACCATTGTTCACCACTGAAATTAGAGAATGATCATTTCTTTGTTAGTGGCCAAACTTTTAACAAAACAGCATAGGTTAGAATATTTTTTCCCTGACTGTTATACTCAAATTTTAGGAGAAACTATGAATTCAGTTAAATTCTGTGTGCACATGACAATCTTTAGTTGGTTTGGCCTCTCAGGTATAACACTGTAGCTTTTTCCATACATCATGGTCTGTGGTCTGAATAATCTCCTACCCTCAAGTCTTTGTAAAAGTGGGTGTGATGGGCAGTGAATCACTCACTGGACCCTTCATCCTCTTCTGATAGCACATGACTTACTGTTTGATCTGACCCGCACCCGTCCTCTTCAGCAGGGGAGCAGATATCTGTTCTGACCGACATCTCAGTTTCTCCAACGTGGCAAGTCCCTGTGCTGTGACTGTGAGGATGCTCAGTCTCCAGGCTGTCCTGTGATCCATTTTCACCATCCTCATCGTGTAGGGACTGTACATCTGTAGCTGGTGTTGTGGATGGAATGAGATCTGAGGAGCTGCAGTCAGTTGTGACTACATTTTTGGTCTCCTGTGACTGGTCAGCGAGACAGTCCTCAGCCTTCTCTGCACATTCTGCAAGCAGCTCCTCACTGAGAGGTTCACACCGAGCATCACGACTGTGAGTCACAGCCTCTGCAACGAGGAGCGGTGTGTCATTTTGGGGAGAGTTGGAGAGGTGCGGCCTAGTGCAGACATCAGGGATCACTGCAGTGGGTGAAGATCTCCCTGCTGACACCAGTCCTGGTGCAGATACGTCATCACTTCCTGTACCAGCCTCTGATAAGCCTGAAACAAAAAGTGTTGTTCTAGCATGGATGTGTGCTGATAGTCTCGTACATTAGGGCTAGTGATCAAATTAAGACCTTATCTGGGTAACGTGATTATAAAATGACTTTTTATAGTCCTTACAAAACCTTTCCAGTATAACAGACATTAATTAAATAATTCAATTAAATTTTAACTTAATTGTCTGCAGACCTGTGAAGGGTATCCTTCCTGGTGCCTGGTTCAGCTGCTCTGTGGACGACTGAAGATGTTGTGCATCACTGAGAATAATAGCATCTTTTCCTCCTGTTAATTACAAAGTAGTATCACATAAGATAACAACTAAAATCGCAACCAATATTAATATTAATTGCATGAATATTAATGATGCTCTAATGTTCCAACAATGTTATAGATGGTTTGGCCAAGGAAGATCTTATGTGACACTAATTTGTGTTTAGTCTTTACTACTCTTGATTGTATGGCATCTCAAAATGAACACACAAATGAACTTATTAACATTATAAAAATGTTCACCTCAGCAAGTGTCTCAAAGCAACATGCATTATTTCAATTTCAAATATTGGATTTTGCTGAGACAATGGGCATCCAATAAATAACCTATCGAGACACAAACAAAAACTCTGACCCCATGGGAGGAAGGACATTTGAGGATTGGATTTGTAAACAACTATGTCAAGATAAATCATTCACTAATTTGATGGGTTTAATTCATAGATTAAAATTCTCATCTACTTTGTTTTTATTTTCAATATAAGATGCATGTATGATTATTACAGGGGAAATGGTAGTACGTGAAGCCTCTCCTAGCAAGAAAGTGTCCACCTTGACCGCCCCATCTGAATAATGACCAAACATTTAACGAACAGCCAACATACTCCCAAGTCCTAGCGACACGTTGTAAGTCAGGCCTTTTGCAGCAAAAGGGAAAAAAAGAAAAAGAAAAAAGAAAATACGTTATTATGAAGATCATGCCGGGAAACAGAAAACCTGAAACTGAGCAGGGCAGCGTCCCTAGGAGTGAAGAATTAGTGATACTTATGTAGTTTTAGCTCATCCCTGCATATAAAAATCATAAAGAATCAGAAAATTCACAAACAACATGGACATGTGGAATTACCTGGTAGGCTCCATAATCCTGAAACCTCAAGAGTCTTAAGTTTCTTCTCCAGTTCTGCCACTCGGTTTCCTAAAATTCTAATAAAAAAAAAAAAAAAAAAATCCACTTGCATGACCAGGGTGCAAGCGGTACAAGTGGGCGGAAAACAGAGCGGGAAACCGATCCACTAGCGCAAATAGGCATGTAGGATGCCCATGACGTGATGAAAAAAGGATGTAAGACACAGATATGACACAGACTATATTAGGTGGGGAGACCAAATGTCCTCTTTTCCCTGGACATGGAATTGTCACGTCATGGGATTCCTAAACATCTATTCTCCCCCCACAACCACCCCCAACTGTCCTCTCTCAAGGTAAACAGTGACTAACTTGTTGGTTTGCCGCTGGTGCTGGATGACCAGGTTCTTCTCGTGGATGGTTTCGAGCAGGGCTGTTGCGAGGGACTTCAGGTCTGCAATAGACTGCGGCGTGACTGGGAGGCTGCAGCCGTTGTCTTCAGAGAGCAGCAGCTCTTGCACTAAATGTTTGGAGAATCATTACAAAATGAGTCAACCAGGTGAAATTGTTTGAAAGTTGAGTCGTGGCAACTGGACATCTTTCTTTAAGGTAGATATGTTTCATTCTGCATCCACAGAACTTTGTCAATCTGACAGCCCATGTAATCCACATGTAGTCCAAGAATGAAGCATGCAAGACAGGTAATGTAATATCAAATGGTACACTGTTCCAGTACCTTCCTTTGCTGAAAGAACCCCGGTTAGGGCACTGCTGCTGGCCCTGCTGTACATTTTGCAGTTCTTCCTGCTCTCCAGAGCACTCTGCACACAAATATACATTAAAAGGTCACAGCAATGTAACATCTGCATGCAGTGATATCGAATCAGAAGTTTATAAGTCACCTTATACTTCATGATGTTACTTTTGAGCAGATTAACCTCATCTTGAAGTTGCTTAAACCTTTCGTGCAAATACCTGGCAGGAAAAGGTCAATTAAAAGTGATTAAATTGCAGTCAGAGAATCAGTTGTATCAGTCATAACTGCACGTGCTCTGACCTGTTCTCCATGCAGAGAGCATCCACATCAAGTATGCGTGTCTCGTTGCTGCCCAGGATGTGGTTGATCTCCAGGTTGAGGCGCCGGGCCTTATCCTGGAACACGTCTCTCTCTGCCCGGACATCCTGAAGCTCATCAGTGGCTGCCTTCAGACTGTGCTCCAGTCCCTCATTCTACAGAGAGGATTTCCTGTGAGTGACATACAACTTCTCCACACTGCAGACGTTGGCCAGTAGGAGGCATAAAACATTGCTAATTTAATCTCAACGACTGGTTCTGTTAGAATAACATTTATTCATTAACAGCATATACAATAACATATACAATAAAAATGAGGGGTGTTGGAAAATATTGTTACAGCAATATACAGGGGCATCAAATATTGATATTTTTGTATACAAATTTAGTCCACTGGGTGATGCTTTCGAGAATTTTCTCTATTGTGGTCAGAAGGGACGGTGGTGGCCTAGCGGTTAAGGAAGCGGCACCGTAATCAGAAAGTTCGAATCCCTATCCGCCAAGGTGCCACTGAGGTGCCACTGAGCAAAGCACCATCCCCACACACTGCTCCCCGGGCGCCTGTCATGGCTGCCCACTGCTCACCAAGGGTGATGGGTTAAATGCAGAGGACAAATTTCCCTGTGTGCACCGTGTGCTGTGTATCACATGTGACTTCACTTCACTTTAATTTAATTTAGATGATGAGTCTTCATGTGACTACAACCTCCGAATCCTGTAGATGGCGCTGGGTACTTTTAATTACTGAGTGAAATCGCAAAACATGACATACTGATCACAGCGTCTTGTATTCCACGTCTGTTTTTACATATTCATGAACTGTACATTGGTCGCAACATGATTATATCACAATGTATCATATCATTGCCAAATACACATAACATAAATCTAAAAATTTGGTGTACATAAAAAGTTGCGCCAGACTTTCTCTAACATACACTAGTGCATAAACACACCTGCTCTCTGCCTTTCTCCAGCTGCTGAACCAGGTCCTCCCGTTCATGGGCAGGAAAGTGGCGAACCCCCACATCATCATCTCCCAGACGCTGCTTGGCAATTGTCATCCTTAAGAGCTGTGGAATCAAAAGTTCATCATGTTCTACGTGTAATATGCGAACACATCTCACATCCATTGTCCAGTGATGCCACATGCACAGATAAAATATGCTCAAACTTGCTTTAAAATATGCTCAAATACACTTTAAAATGACTCAAAGAGGACACTGGATATACGGTGTATCCATTGTTTCAAATGAATAGATGGAAATTAAATGAGATATGGGGAGATTAGCATACCTTGTTGTCTCCTTGAACCTCTCCCAGACGTTGATTCAGTTCCTTCACCTCCTCAGACAGCTTGACGTTCCTCTCCTTTGAGTCCCGGAGCAACTGAGCCAGGTTCACCTGGTAAATGAAGTTGCCAGGAAAGGGGAAAACACACCGCAACACAACAAGCATGACACGGAGTCAGAAAATATCACAACAATCACAGTAACAGGGCAAAACAGTTCATAGGACTGTGATGTACCTGGTTTCTTTTCTCAGGGGGTAATGAGGGGTCACCATCCTGTAAGAGAGAAGAACACCAATCACTGATGAACACATCTGGCTCATTCAGCTTTCCCCTCCACACACTTACGATCAGCTCCCTGTACTTCTTCTTAAGTCCTTGGTGACGTTCTCTCAGCTGGTTGGCCATCAGCTTGTACTGGTCCCTCTCCTGCTGACAAGTGTCCAGCTCCTTGGACAAGATCAGCAACGCTTCCTTCTTGCTTTCCAACTTCCGCTTGCACACCAGAAACTGAACGAAGGAAAAGGACGAGACCAAGCACGGGACAAAGTCCACGCCATTTCAGTCAAAAAAAGCACAACAGTACAAAAGCCCCAGTAGTTAAAAGTTCACTGCAACCACAGACTTCTAGCATGGTTCAGGGGAAGTGAGTTTTAATCTTGATTGACGATAGATTAGGTTTTAGCGGCCTGTATTTTGGCTGCTGAACTGTAATCCTCTGACCCGCCCACACTTTATATCTGCGTGAGAATAAGCACGGCCACACAAACATAATGGGTTATATAGGCTCTCTCTCTCTCTATCTATCTATCTATACACACACACACACACACACACACACACACACACACATATATATATATATATATATATATAAATACACTCACACATACATACATACATATATATTACACGTATATATATTACACACATAGTGGAATAAAAAAAAAAAGAAAGAGTAAAATGGTGTTTATATAGACACGCGTTTCCACCCAGACTCAGTACAACTGACAAGGACGTTAATGGCTGCAGCGAACCCACTCACTTCGTTCACCAGCCCTTGCCAGTCGCTCTCGCTCCTCTGCAAGGAGTTCATCTTCGTGCACACGTGAAATGTACGCGTTCGTCAAAAAATACTGCTGCTGCTGCGAATCGCGTCAAATGTCAGGAAACGAGCCCATCCTTGGAAGTCCCGAGACGGCCGACTGATCCCATAATTTGAAGCAGCGTAGAGGCACGATGGAAACGTCACTTCCGGCTCGTCATCAACATCATCATCGTGTCGTTCCGCTCTCTGCGCGTCCGGGGGACTTTAATTTTGAAATATTTGGCCTGAAACGGCATCGCCAAAGAAACAAGATGATAGAGTGGCTAGTTTGGGGTGAATTAGATCTGGGCCGTGCTGCCTCCAGGACTCTAAAAGATGCATTTCCTTGCAGTTACCTTGTAATTTCAAAAGAAACGATGTACATGCGTGTAGAGTAATACAGCGAGCCCGTTAGAGTCTGCATAAGGAACCATTCTATCGTTTTATTTCTCCGGCGCCGCCTCCCTGCCAGCCTGCCCGCCCGCCCGACTCCGCTCCAGGCTGGACTCCAAATCAGCAGCATGGCCGCGGAGGTGCGCAGGGTAATCGTGTACGGGGGGAAGGGAGCGCTGGGCTCGACATGCGTGCAGTACTTCCGATCTAAGAACTGGGTAAGAAGATAAATAAATGCTTTTTGCACGCAGCGATCGTGTAATGTGTGCGCCCGAAGACGCCTGACAAGCAAATGTGCAGAATTGTTTCGTCCACTTTCCTGCCTGACTCGTATAAGACAGATCGTGGCCTTTATTTAATGCTTCTTTAAATTGTAATGCGACATTCGGTTTAAGGATTCATGTTTACTCTTATTCGACATAAAGTGGATAGCGTGTATCGACATTGCGCCCAACGAAGAAGCCAGCGCCAACGTGGTGGTGAACTCGACTGAGTCCTTCACTGAGCAAGCAGATCAGGTTACAGATCATGCAGCACATCGCCAATAGACTAATCACAACCACAACTCTTCAGAGGCGGCTTTTCTCACTTTTCTGTTCATTTTTGGAGGTGACCGCGGATGTGTCGCGGTTGTTGGGTGACCAGAAAGTGGACGCGATCCTCTGCGTGGCAGGAGGATGGGCTGGTGGCAGCGCCAAAGCCAAAGGTTGGAAAGTGAACTCTGTTCCATGTACACACAGGCTCTTGTATAGTGATAATGTGTGCAATTTTCCATGTTTCCGGCCTCCTAGTTCTATATAAGAATGCTGATCTCATGTGGAAGCAGAGTGTCTGGACGTCCACCATCTCTAGTCACCTGGCCACGAAGCACCTGAAGGAGGGCGGCCTTCTTACATTAGCTGGGGCCAAAGCCGGAGTATCTGGAACCCCAGGCAGGTCTCCCAGTAAACCAACTTCCGAATTCCAGTAACGGAGCACAGCCCACTGGTGACAAAATTGTGCGGTTGCTATAGTGATAGTAGTCACGTCTGCAATAAGGCTGAGTTTCTAATCACAGTCATCATTTTGAAGGATATGAGATTTGTGATATCAGAGCATGAATGCAGGAAATGAATCCCTGCCCTTCCTGTCAAGAAACAAATTAGAAGTAATTCTTCAGAGTAGACCTCTTGTCTCCACAGGTATGGTGGGTTATGGCATGGCGAAGGCTGCGGTGCATCAGCTGTGCCAGAGTCTTGGGGGAGCCAACAGTGGGCTTCCACCTGGCTCTGCCGCCGTCGCAATCCTGCCGTGAGTAACCGTGGCAACTGTTATCTATGTACGATGTAATGAACGCAGAAGAGCTGATGACAATCGTTTATGACGTTCTTTATTAGAGTTACCCTGGACACACAGATGAACAGGAAATTCATGCCTGATGCTGACGTTAGTTCCTGGACACCTCTGGAATACGTGGCTGAGTAAGTGTGTGTTTAATGGAAACTCGTTTACATTCAGACGCTACACAGAAAAACACAAGTGGTCCAAAGTGTTGTCCAAAGATGGTCCAAAATGTGGCAGCCCGTCTCATCGTCAATCAGCCAAAATACACCCATGTCACGCCTCTTCTCACCTCTTCTCACCTCTCTCCACTGGCTCCAGGTAGCTGCTCGCATTGAGTTCATATCTTTGATGCTGCCTACAGGGCTGTAAATGGAAGTGCACCCTCTTATATCTACACACTACTAGCCAGCTACACTCCTGCACACCCTCTCAGATCTGCAAATGAAATGAGACTCAAAATTCCCTCTTCATGGGGTCTCCGATTCCAATCAACTCTGTTCTCCTTTGTTGTCCCTGGCTGGTGGAACAACTTGCCCTCCTCCACTCAACTAGCCGAGACTACCACCACCTTTAAGAAGCAGTTGAAAAAAGTATTTCAGACAAATCTAACACTTACACAGGCACATGCATACACACTGCACAAAAATAAATAAATAAATAAATATTCGTCTTGCACTTAACAATTTCCGAGCATGTTCTTTTTCTTACAAGTTAGGCCTTGTCAGGGCTCTTAGTTTTATAAACTCAAAATCTATAGAAATCGAACGAGAATTGCTGGTGTCTTCCTCCTGTAAGTGGCTTTGGATAAAAGTGTCTGCTAAGTAAAGTAAAGTATTTGAGCCCTGATCATGTAAACAGTTAAACAAAAAAAAAGGGTATAATTGAAAATGTTATACTTTTAATATAAACCATGCAACCAAAATACTCCTCTGAGATAACATTCTGCCACCCGGTTATGTAACTAGTTTAACATTAGTTAAAGTAATAATAAGGGTTTTGATATTTTATTAAAAGATTTATATTTATAGCATTTATCAGACGCCCTTATCCCAGAGCTACTTACAATCAGTAGTTAGGAACAGTCTCCCTGGAGCAACTCAGGGTTAAGTGTCTTGCTCAGGGACACAATGGTAGTAAGTGGGATTTGAACCTGGGTCTTCTGGTTCATAGACGAGTGTCTTACCTACTAGGCTACTACCAGCCCAGAAAAAAAGATCTGCCTTCAAAAGTAATATTGGCATAATGTTTTTAGCATAATTTGTCTGATGCCATTCCTGCATCTTAGTTCAACTTGTCTCATAGTTTCAGTGTCTCTTCTTAATTCATCTCATTCTGGCAAAGCATTTTGGGAAAACTCACATAACAAAAATGATTACAAGGTGCAATCATAGAAGTTTTTTCCAGTTGTTTTTTTTTTTTTTTTTTTAGTGGTGAAGGAGTTTAGCACTGATTTCGTCTTTTTAAATATCCTTTAAACATCAGTAGTTTCCTGAAAATGCACATTCTTTCATTTATTGCCTCTTTCTAATAAGCATACTAAGCCATGTTTCCCATGGGATTACATCCAAACGAAACAGCTGCTGGTCTCCGGTCCTGCACCAATCACAGGTTTACATGGATCGTCCTCATTTATGAATATCTCTGAGGTTTGAATTGAAATGTACTTTATTCTGCCACCAGGGGGCTCACATTCGTTCTGTGTTTTTGCTATGTTTTTATATAATTGCGAAACAAATCTATCTCCAGTGTTTCCTTTGCAATCCACCAGATGGTCATTATGATGCTTTTTTTTTTTTTTTAGGTTGTTCTATAAGTGGACAACAGGCGAAGGCAGGCCAGCTTCAGGGAGCTTGGTGCAGCTTATTACCACAGGCGGCCAGACAGAAGCTACAACACTCTGATGCATCCACCTGTGTGTGTTTGTGCACAGTGTACTTTTACACGTTTAGGGACCTTCATTAATACTGTAATTGGTGGCCTTAACCTGTATGTGTTTTCTTTGTGTTGGGGATTTTTCTTTAATGTCAATTAATTTTTTGCTACAAAATGAAAAAATGTTCTTGTGTCTTCAGAAAGTTGCAACGTTGACCAGTCACACAGTCTCACACATTATTTTCAATGACTGCACCCTTTTTGTTGTCCATGGTGTATCAATTGCAGAACGGTTAATTGTGTCTTAATTGCAAACAATCTGTGCTCAGATAAAACAGTGTACGATTGTGTTATTCATTCTTTCTCAATTGAGGTGTAATTAATTAAATGAATATAAACTTGTTTTTTTTGTACTTGATGATATTGTAATATTGTACACTTTATGCGAAAAGGGGATAATTTTGATACAGAATCAGGAAGTGGCCACTGCCAGCTTTGTTGTCTTTCCGCATCGTTCTAGTAAATCGGACGAATTGAATTGCTTGAAGTTGGTCGGGCTTGCCAGAAGGGGGCAGTGTTGCACTCTGATTTGAATGCAGCGCCAGACCTTGAGCGCTTTATTAGGCACATGATTTTACTCAGACGTTTGGAAGGGGGGTAACATGTGGCACACACACACAAACACACACATCTTAAATACAAATGTGACGCGCATGCCAAAGACCTCCACCAGTGTGAGCAACATGACAATTTGCTGCTGCACCCATGTGAAGCATAAATGAGGAAATAGAGAAGCGCCTAATTAACCAAGAGCTTAAAATTGAATAGTTTGAAGAGTTCTTCCTTCCCTAATGAACTCTTAAGGGGCTGTGTGTAAATTGTTGTACTTGTCTGTGAGTGTGTTTTTGTGCATGAGGCAGTCTGAGATGTCCACAGTGATTTATAGCCTGTACTCGGGTGCTGAGTGTGTGTGTGTGTGTGTGTGTGTGTGTGTCTCTGTCCAGGCTCTGGGTCATGGCCACTGCAAATGCCTGAGGACAGAGTCTGTGATTATAGAGAGTCATCTTGCTGTAATTCTTTTGGCTGGGTACAGACTAAGGGTTGGGGGTTAAGGTGAGTAGTCGCACACGCACCTACATATACATTTAAACAGGCAGTGCAGACTAACCTCTGTGGACTGTGCAAGGATAGACATATACATGAAAATTACAAAAAAGGTTGTCGTGTTATATAATAAACACTTGGGAAATGATCCCCAACCAAATATTTGGTGTACAAGCTATCAGAAGTTGTACATTTATGTATTGACTCATTGTAGATTTTAAACATAGGAGACAATGAAACAATGTCATCTGGTAAAATTTTCATCATCCCGTCACCTCTTGGTGGCACTGTGACTACATTGCCTCAGTTATTCCGTACTTCCAAATACTGAAAGATTAATTGAGTAAATACGCAGATGCCCTGAATGAGTGTGTGAAGGTCTGTGTATGTGTGTGTGTGTGTGTGGACTTGAGGAACTTTGGCCATCTGAGTGTGATGGAACTCACCCAGTGAAGTTACCATGGCTCTACAGTGAGCAGCCCTTGCTGTGCTGTGTTTTTCTCTTTTTTAAATGAGCATAATGTGACATTCCAAAGCAAGTAAGACTGTCTCAGTTAAATGTTCGCGCTGTATTTTACCCAATAGCTTGAGTTTAAAAATTCCAACATCTGCATACCTCTGGTGTATACAGTACATTGGCGTGCTTCGCTGCAGCAGTTGCCTCGGTTCACCTTTCAATCTGCGCACACTTCCACAATATTGGAGGGCTTGAAAAATAAAGACAATGCAATTTTTGTTCCCAGCCTGACTGTTAGTAAAGGGAGGACTGTAACCATCCCTCTGTTTTATTCTCCCTCCATCTTTCTCGGCTGTGATGGTGTTATCAGGCCAGCCAGGCAAACGGGCAGGGCAGCCCATAATTTCAGTGTGGGATTAGGTTGAAATAACGAGGTCACCAAGTTGAGGTTGCCATGGTGACGCCACATCTAAAGAACAGTGGATGGTTGGTAGGAGCGAGAGAGGAAGGCAGCGCTGGAATAAGGTTTATTTATTTATTTCATTTTCTCTTCACCCCCCCTCCCCACCTTCTTTTACCTTCTACCTTCTAGCCCATGATTTGTGTGTGTGTGTGTGTGTTTTGTACCATCTTCAGTGACTCCCCATATAGCAATAAACAACAGCACAGAGTAGCGGTACACAAAGCATGCAGATGTATTTTAGTGCTGCTGCAAAAAACGGTGTCTGTTTTAGGGTAGAGCCGGGCGCAGGAACGTGTCTTTTTTATTAATAACTCATCGAGTGGAGATTAGGAGAACTGCATGTTCCCTGTGCATTTATTACAAACTCACTTTCCTGGGCTAATTAGTCATAGACTAAAAAAAACAGCACTAAATAGCATAACATAAAAAAGGTATTATCAGCACACATATTCAATATAATTTATAATAGAACACAAATAATTATTAACAGTCTAGTTACACAGGGTTGTCTGGCTAGAAAAAGAATGCATGTAATGCATGTACTATGTAAAATGTTTTTTTTTTTGTGAAAAAAAAAAAAAAAAACAATTTTTCTCAGTAACTTTGACCGGGGGGGGCAGTGGTGGCCTAGCAGTAATGGAAGCGGCCCCGTAATCAGAAGGTTCGAATCTCGATCCGCCAAGGTGCCACCGACGCCACCACACGCTGCTCCCCGGGTGCCTGTCATGGCTGCCCACTGCTCACCAAGGGTGATGGTTAGAAGCAGAGGAAACATT
Organism: Denticeps clupeoides; assembly: GCF_900700375.1. Taxonomy (NCBI): domain Eukaryota; kingdom Metazoa; phylum Chordata; class Actinopteri; order Clupeiformes; family Denticipitidae; genus Denticeps; species Denticeps clupeoides. Next base: position 20,562,951 of record NC_041710.1, read on the forward strand.
TTGCTGTGTGACCATGTAGTGTTTCACAATGACAATCCCTTCACTTTCATCTTCAAAAAGATCTTTAAAATATTTAAACTGGAATATGACCAAATATACCCAAACACATCTAGTGAAGAGTAAACATGGATGGCACAACACTGGGTCATGGAAACCCCAAACTTGTTGAGTCTTCTGTTCTGCAGGGGAGTGTTTTTAACACAGGGCCATCAGACGCGTGCAGTGTTCATTTATGAAAATGTAGGTAAATTTTGACATCAGTTCCCCTCAGCTCTGCATCTAAAAATTTATTTTTAGCAAAGTGGCGCCAAATGAATATTTCATCAAAGGGAGAATGACAACAATGGGGTCTGTTGTGGGTTCTCTCTCTCTCTCTCTCTGTCTCAACCCCTTCCACCACCCCCTCTCCTCTACGCTCCCAGCTCGCTGCTCTGTATGAAATATAAAAATTACATTTGCAATTAACCAGTGGTTAATTCAGGAGGCCATTGGAAGGCACAGTGAACTCCATACTGAATTGAAAATGTCGCATTGTGAATGCTTCATATATTCAGCTTATCTCTGATGGCCCCTACTTATTTTGTCTTGAAGTGTGTCCAGGCGCGGAGCCGCCACCTCTGTTGCTGTTCTCCTCTCACGATGATCCACTCTCACTGTGTTTCACTGAGCCAGATGTGTACTAGTGATTAATTAAATACTTAAGTACTTAAATGAATATTAATCTAAATCCAATGTTAGCTGCAAAATGAACAACACAAAAAAAAATCAGCAACCTTTTAATTGTGTTGGGTTTACTCTCATCCTCACAGCACCCTTCAGTGGACACATCTGCACATTGCAGCTGGGCAGCAGCAGCAGTGGGGTTGAAGGATCGCGAGTGTAGATGAAGCATCCTGCTGAGGCATACATGCTGTCCATCTCGCTATCTCACGTTAATTTGACCATCTCACACACCAAACGCATTAATTTCTCTCTCTCTCTCTCTCTCTCTCTCTCTCGCATGCTCGCTCCCCCCTCTCTTCCTCTCTCTCTCTCGCTCTCTAATCAGTGAAATGAGAATCTGTATCCCATGGGGAAAGGGGCAGCATGGAGCTGACCTCAAAAACAACCCCGCCGCCTGTGGAGAAACGCTCCCACAGAGACACACAGACCTGAACACGCAAACACACACACACACACACACACACACACACAGGCTGAAAAAGAGAGAACTGAATGAAAATGAAAAGAAGGAGGAGGGGAAGGCAGCAAGAGAGAAAGATGAATGAGCGAGTGATCAGACAGCAGGGATCTTGCGGAGCAAGAACACGGGTAGAATGAATGTCCTGGTGTTCTGAAGCATGTGAAGACATGTGTTGCTCTGAATGCCTGATTTCCCAGCTGCCTCTGCTGCAAACACGCCACGGCTGCATCCATAGATTGGAGCATTACAATACAATGTAGATAGGACACGTCCAAGTGTATTTTTCTTCTCTGCGCCACTTGCTGGACGCGTGGTGAGGATACAGAGCCACTTCTAATGAGGCTTCCTCTCCTGTCCCTGCTATAATGATGAGTACCACGCTGCAAACCTTAACCAAAGCATCAACGCCGCCGCCTCTTATTCTGTAACATTTTCTTTCTTCCTTTCTTTCTTTGACGACACCATCACAAGTGTTAATTACTGTTCAATTTTATAACCCAGTGGCCATCCTGAAGTTGTTTGGGCAGATTAAGTGTTGTGAGGTTTCCTTATGTGCAGTGGCAGATGGGGGGCTTGTGGGGTATTCTTTTATTTTGCTCTTTAAGAAATTATTTTTGTGCTGTTTTTTAAACAGTGTTGATTTGATGTAGATTTTTTTGTATGTTTTGTATTTTGTAATATTGATTTTTTCCTCCCTTTTTTCAGTGTGTAGCATGATAGCTCTGTCCTCCTGCTTTTGTATTTCATACATTTAGATGGTATTGTACAGTATAAATGATAATAAATTTTTGTACATTAGCATATAATAATTAATAATGTGTACAGTAAATTTTCCCTAAATGATATTGGATGGTCCGTATTGCATGTGTGCTTGTGTTCTGAATGTAGAGCACTGAAACCCATCCTTTTGTTTTATTCTCCCTTTATATTTCTTTGTTATGATGGTGGAGTTTCTTTCTTTCTTTCTTTCTATCCTGAAATGCACTAGTTTGGTATGCCTATGGTGCTCCTGCTGCCTGCCTTTGAGCTTTTCCTCATGAATTCTGCCTGCACGAATGTGATGACTTCTGATGGGTGAGCTGCTCCCCAGTACCAGCATCGTCCAAAGCAGACTGTGCACATATGAATCAGTGTCAGCTAATTTAATTTATTGAGCTGCTTTTAATCACGCTCCACCACAAGAGAAAGAATATATATGTGCTATCCATATATTTTTTTCTTCTTAAAGGAAGGTACTTTTCTTTTTTTTTTTACTGGGAGCAAGTTCATATCTATTTTTATCTCCCATGCCTTTACCAATGCCAGCATGTACTGATAATAAGCTGCAGCCAACAGAAAGCATGAAGTGATACTTGTGAGGATAAGTGTAAAATGTTCTGAACATACCTGAAACATACCCAAGTCTAGATTTGTTGAAGTATTTTAATATAATTTTTATTACTAGACTGCATTGGATCATTCACATGAGATTTTCTTTCCACTGGGTATTTATTACAGGGCTGTGGTTCTCAGTCCCTCTGCTCTCATTCACCTCACTTAGAAAGCATTTTTCTGACACCCCTGGCTTCACGCTTCACAAACATTACTGTTATTTGGCTTGTTGGACCATTTCTGCTTTCCTTCAGTTTCTAAAAAAACCCCACGGCCCACCCCATGACTCAGCTAGGCTTGCTCGACTGTAGTATGGCTGTGCTCGCTGCTGGATGAGCTGGGTGGCTGAAGGAGGAGATCAGTGCGACTCTGGGCTTTGTTAAGGGGCCATGCTGAGGCTAAGCTCTGGAGCTCAGCTGACACCTCGGCTCCCGTGGGCTGGAGCGCACCCAAGGTGCCAGAAGCCACAGCACATCCCACCAAGAAAGGATCAGAGAGGGGAAACAGGGCTCAGTCCAGGGAGGGACAGTCCCAGTGCTGAGCTGAGGTTGACATTCAGTTTAGTGTAATGTATCATGATGGATTTGTTCATGCTTCCTTGTGTTACATATGAGTTGGTATGTGCTGATGTGTTAATTAAGTCTTAAGTAATTAAGTCTTTGGCCGCACATTAGACACTCATTTGGTACAGCAAGGTCCATATTTTCCCAGTGCTACATAAAACATAGCTCATGGGGAGTGTTCACTAATGTCACATCAGGAATATTATCAGGATTTACACAAGGAAATACTCTCAGGGAATTCTAATTTCTTGAAAAATGTGCTTTTTCTTGTTAGTCTAATTATCATATGTGCTTTTAAACAAGCACTGTTTGGAGTGAAGGAACCCCCCCCCAGCCTGTTTGGTTTGTATTTAATTATTTCCTAGTTGTCAGACTGTTAATCCTATATTTACCAAAAAAAATATTCTATCCTTATACAATTGATTGACAGCTCTTGCACACTTCCTCATTCTGGACAATGTTATACTCTTCCTATCAATATGTCACAGGCACAGGCATAGCGTAGCATCCATCACCTTTCTGTTTCCCTCCATTCCCTCTGCTTGGCCCTTATGAACAGGGGCGTCAGCGAACGTCACAAATATGATCTGCGCTGTAGTCATCTTGTAACAAAAGCCATTACCAAGACAAACATGCCAACACTTTAACTCATGCATTCTCTTGGATTAACAAGGAACATGCCTTATGCATTACATATTAAAGAGAACTATTTAAAAATTGCTTAAAATCTGCATAGAGAAAGAGGGTGTCTGGTATTGCAACTATTTGGGATGACCAATGTCAGTTTACACAACTCATGAAATATTCAAATAATTAGGCACTTGCAGCCAAAACCCATGTACACATTTTGCCATAACATGTGCTGCCCCAGCACCAATTGTTCATCAAAGGTCATTTTTTGGATGGCAGAGAATGGGCTCTCATCTAAAAAACAGTTTGAAACTGACCACTTGGCCAAGAAACTGTGCTACCTTTTATAGAGTGCGTATAGATTAGAAAACATTGTTATGCATTGTTCAGTATTTAGTGCAGGTTTTTGCAGTGTTATGATTTATGCACTGTGATGTGCTGAACCGGGCTATAAACATGAGGCAAATGACTGACATCGGGGTGAAGGAGAGGGCACAGGCACACAACATGGTGAAATAAACTACACTTAACAGTATACACCAGTGAGTTGTAAGGATTGTAAAGCAGTGAATTGGTGCCACCTGGTGAGTAGATTATCAACAGTATTTTTTCTGAAAGCAAATGAAAATACATTTTTATACAATAATTCTGATTTGTGTATTTTTCATTTTCATATAGCCCTTTCTGGAACATTTTCAGAAATACTTTTGTGATAATAAAATACACATATGCTGTTAGTCAAATTGAATTTATTGTGGGATAAACAACTGAAGCGTTGCAGCAAATGACTGTCAACGCTTACCCTACTTTAGTTTATAATAAGTCCTGTGAAATACCTTAAGCGCAATTATTTTAAAGTGGGCTATAATGTGCTCAACTGTGAGCAGAGCTGATGAGTGATACTATTTTCTGTTTCATGTGTTTGTGTATGTCTATATACACACACAAACACACACACAACTAACACAAACGCAACAGAAAATAGTGTATACTGATGCATAGCCCCAAACATTACCTTAATGATGCTGCTCAGTGAAAAAAAAATACTTGTGGACTTTTATTTGTACAAAGTGATGGTCATCTGTGTAATTCCTCATTAGTTATCTAAAACACTTGCAATGCTTTTGAGCTGCTTTAAATCCTCTTTCCTCAATGGTTATTGGATAATCATGCTGTGTGTAGACTTCACAGGTTTTCATGCTGTGAAATTGTTTGAAATTATTAAATGTTCTTTGTGTAATATGATATTAAATGAGAATAATTTTAGATAACTGTGCCAACAAAGAAACTACTCCTGGTGGTTGCATTCAATTTGTGCAGTTGTCACTATCCTGGCAGCACCCCGAACACTCATACACACACACCCCGATCAATTTAGCACCTCTACTTCACCTAACCTTGTCCCTATGGGAGCAAGCCAAGAACATGATAAACATGCAAACTTTACACAGAGAGTAACATGACCACAGCTTCAGCTTGGTTCTTTTCGTTACAGCAACCACTGAGCCACTTTAACTTATTCACTCAATTTAAAACATGATAGAATCGATTCCAAGTAAGTGGCCCAGTTTGTTTTAAAAGACCCCTGCCTTTTTCAAGTACTACCACCATCATTTTGAATGAGCTTGCATCAATGCACACCCTTACTATGTTTGCCTTTTGCTATTAGCCCATCACTGCCCAGTGACCAAAGAGGTATGATTGTGTGTTCTCGTTAAACATTTACATAAGAAAACTTATTTGTTTGATTCATAAGATTTCTTTTTCTTTTACATTTCTGCATATGTCTTTTGGAGAACCTATGCAGCAGTCAACCATTGTTGTGTTTTGACTTAAAATCATTGAACCTGGTCGTTTTTTTTATTTTTTATAAAATTATTATTTTTAAGTGATTTAATGTAATTCTTAAAGCATTTGATTAGATAAGGTCAGAGTTAATTAACCCCTTAGCATGTCAAGAATCAGCACCATAGACAGCACCTCTTTATTTTTCAATTGTGATATGTTATTATTAATCCAGTCACTGATATATACAGTGGGTTCGGAAAGTATTCAGACCCCGCCTTAAATCTTTCACTATATTGCAGCCATTTACTAAAATCATTTTATTGTTTTTTTTATCAAATAATTAATGTACACAGCACCCAATGTTGACAGAAAAACACAGATTTGTTGACATTTTTGCAGATTTATTAACAGAGAAAAACTGAAATATCACATCATCCAAAGTATTCAGACTCTTTGCCCAGTATTTAGTAGAAGCAACCTGTGGGCAGCCATGACAGTGTGTGGGGACGGTGCTCTGCTCAGTGGCACCTCAGTGGCACCTTGGCGGATTGGGGTTCGAACCGGCAACCTTCTGATTATGGGGCCACTTCCTTAACTGCTAGACCACCACTGCCCCAATAACTGCCCCAACCTTTTGGTTTACTACAGCCATGAGTCTTTTTGGGAAAGATGTACTAAGTTTTCACACCAGGATTTGGGGATTGCCATTCCTCCTTGCAGATGCTCTCCAGTTCTGGCAGGTTGGATGGTAAACGTTGGTGGACAGACATTTTTAGGTCTCTCCAGAGATGCTCAATCGGGTTTAAGTCAGGGCTCTGGCTGGACCAGAACAGCCATGAAGTTGTTGTGAAGCCATTCCTTCATTATTTCAGCTCTGTGCTTCAGGGTCTTTGACTTGTTGGAAGGTAAACCTTCGGCCCAGTCTGAGGTCCTGAGCAGTCTGGAGGAGGTTTTTGTCTAGGATATCCCTGTGCTTGGCCGCATTTATCTTTCCCTTGATTGCAACCAGTCGTCCTGTCTCTGCAGCTGAAAAACATCCCTACAGCATGATGCTGCCACCACCATGCTTCACTGTTGGGACTGTATTGGACAGGTGATGAGCAGTGCCTGGTTTTCTCTACACATACTGCTTAGAATTAAGGCCAAAAAGGCCAGATCTTACATTTCAATTTATGGAATTTATCAGACACCCTTATTCAGAGTGACTTACAATCAGATGTTACAGGTACAGTCTCCCCCTGGAGCAATTTAGGATCAAGTGTCTTGCTCATGGACACAATGGTAGTAAGTGGGATTTGAACCTGGGGCGTCTGGTGAGTGTGTTACCCACTAGGCTACTACCACCCTATAAAACATGAATGGGCTTATTTGGGGCTCATCATACCAGAGAATCTTATTTTTCACCCTCTTGGAGTCTTTCAGGTGTATTTTACCAAACTCCATGCAGGTTTTCATGTGTCTTGCATCGAGGAGAGGCTTCCGTCAAGCTTCCCCATAAAGCCCCAACTTGTGGAGGGCTGCAGTGATGGTTGACTTTCTACAGCTTTCTCCCGTCTCCCGACGGCATCTCTGGAGCTCAGCCACAGTGATATTTGGGGTTTTCTTTACCTCTCTAAACAAGGCTCTTCTCCCCCGACAGCTCAGTTTGGCTGGACTGCCAGCTCAAGGAAGGGTTCTGGTTCTCCCAACCGTCTTGCATTTAAGGATTATGGAGGCCAGTGTGATCTTAGAAACCTTAAGTGCAGCGGAATTTTTTTGTAACCTTGGTCAGATCTGTCTCTGAGCTCTTCAGTTCCTTTGACCTCATGATCCTCATTTGCTCTGACATGCATTGTGAGCTGTAAGGTCTTATATAGACAGATGTGTGGCTTTCTTAAAAGTTAAATATATGAGTGTCACCGCAAAGGGGCTGAATACTCAAGACCATGTGATATTTCAGTTTTTCTTTGTTAATAAATCTTCAAAAATGTCAACTATTCTGTGTATTTATGTCAATGTGGGGTGCCGTGTGTACATTAATGAGGAAAAAAAAGAACCTAAATGATTTGATGAAATGGCTGCAATATAACAAAGAGTGAAAAATGTAAGGGGGTCTGAAGAATTTCAATACCCATTGTAAAACCTGAAACTTAGGTCTGCTATGAGTCTTAAGGGTGGAGTTTAGATAAATAAAACTGACATGAATAGTATGTATACAAATGTAAAAAAAAATCTAAATTAATTATGTACTTGGACAAATTCTTATCAGCAGCTATTAAAACTGCTCAGCATACTAAACCATTTATAGACAAGCAGATTAATCATGACTGACCCCATGTTGCAGAAGATTAAAGTAATATAAACAATAAAAAATAAAGATTTGACTTTAACTTTGAAGAAAAAATAGTAAAAAAGCAAGCAATCATGGAAGATCCTAACACCTAAAGTGGAGGACCATAAAAACGTAAAAAAAAAAAATTATTTATGGAGACTCTCTATTAATCCATGGGTTTCTGGTTAATTGCAAGTCTAAGGCGCATACAAAGTAAGCATCACCAGACCAGCCTTGTGTATTTCCTTTAGTCTCATGTGTATAGAAGAGCATTTACATACATTTACATTTACAGCATTTATCATACGCTCTTATCCAGAGCGACTTACAATCAGTAGTTACAGGGACAATCCCCCCCAGGAGCAATTTAGGGTTAAGTGTCTTGCTCAGGGACACAATGACAGTAAGTGGGATTTGAACCTTGGTCTTCTGGTTCATAGGCAAGTGTGTTACCTACTAAGCTACTACCACCCAGAGCAATGTTCAAGATATGCTTTGCAACTGGCCCTGAAGGACTCATCCACATGATGGTTTAAAAGAAATGCAACAGCTAAGAACCTTGCAACATACAAAAAACAGATCATGCATTTCGAATGTAGAAAGTTCTTCTGAGCATTAGTCGTAACGTTTATTGCCTCAGCCTGTCATACAAAAAACCTAAACATGTATGTGAGTGGAATTTCTAACGAATACCCCATTGATATTCCATTAATCCACCTTGGAGACTTCAGTATTCCACAGGACAAGCTCCAGTCCTCCTTTCTTCTTCATTTCCTTCACTCATTCAATCTGACTAGCAACAACTGGTCTTCAACTCACAAAAAGCGAAATATCTTAGACCTTGTCTTCAGCCACCCATTATCAACTACAGGCTTCATTACACCCCACTTCATGTCTCTGACAACTTCTTCCTCTTCTTCTGTATTACCTTGTCCTCTCCACCAAAACCCAACAACATCACCATCTTACTAGAAATGTCTCAACTCTACCTCATCACGTCCTCGCACTTCTTCCCAATCCTGACTCCTTCTCCTCCCTACTGCTTGAATCAGCCACAGACACTCTTATCTCACCATTCTCTTTATCAATTGACTTCCTCTGTACTCTATCCTCCAAACCCAAGAGGACATCTCCTCCTACTCCTTGGCTCTCTAATGCAATACGTAGCAATTGTGAGGTGCTGCGAGCAGAAGAAAGGAAAACGAGGAAATCACAATCAGACTCTGACTTATTGACATATTGCAATCTTATTCAAAAATTTCAATTTGAAGTAACTTCTATAAAAACAAACTTTCCAAACAATTGGACTCCTCAAGGATCCCCAATTCTTTAGAAATCCACCACCAATCCCTCTGACATATACAATTATAGACCAGTCTCTCTCCTACCTAGAATGTAGCATCTATATTCAGCTCTATCTCCCTTTCCCAGAACAACCTTCAGGACCCAAATCAATCTGGTTTCAAAACCATTCACTCTATAGAGAATGCTCTTCTGGCCATTACAGAGAAATTACATGCTGCCAGGTCAGCAAAATTATCCTCAGCATTCATCTCTCTGGACCTTTCAGCAGCATTTAATACCATCAACCACAAAAACCATCAACCTCTTGACCATCCTTTGCGAAATGGCGGCTTGGAGTGGCACTAGGTTGCTTCCTATCTGGAGGAAAGGTCTTACCAGGTGACATGAAAGGAGACCACATCTGCACCTCACAAGCTCTTGACTATTGTCCCTCAGTGCTCAGTACTTGGCCCTATCCTGTTCACTCTTTACACCAAATTTATTGGTGAGGTCATATCTTCCAATGGGTTATCCTATCACTGCTATGCAGATGACACCCAACTTCTGGCTGGTCTTCCTCTTAGTGCTACTCAACCTCTTCAGCTGATCCAGAATGCTGCAGCATGACTTGTTTTTAACCAGATTCTCCCACATCACTCCATTGCTATGTTCAATCCACTGGCTGCCCGCATCAGATTCAAAATGCTGATGTTTGACTACAAAACCAAGGAACGGTCAGCACCCTCCACCTCAGACCTCTCATCTCTCCTCGCTCGGCACCTCGAACTCTCCGATCCTCCGAAACTGCTCCACTGGTACCACCATCTAACAAGGTACAAGGAAAACATTCTTCTAGACTCTTCTCTGTCTTGGCTCATAGGTGGTGTAATGAGCTTCCACTAGATTGAAAAGGCTCTAACATACACTTTCTATATTCAATGTTTATATAAAAAAAAAACACGGTTTTGTTCTGAGAATGGTATCTATTGATCGGGTTACAGTGAACCAAGACAGGGTTTTCAATGATGGATATTTAAAGCACTTATGTAAGTCGCTCTGGGTAAGAGAGTCTGCCAATGCTGTAAATATAAATGTAAATGTAATGTAAAAGTCACATTGGCTGTTGCACTAGTTCTTTAGAGTTGCATTGTTCCATATTTGAATGCAAATATATTATAAATATATATTTTTTGTAAATATATTTTGAATTGATCTGTTAATTGTTAGTTGTTAGATCTGTGATCTAATTGTTGATATTCCTACTCTATATTGTAAACATAATTGTGCTTACATGACCCGCTGGTATAGGCTTGGTTGTGTAGTTGTGTGTAGCTTTGTGTAGAAGTGGAGTGTTGGTAAAATTCCACTCTCTCAGTGGAGCTGTGCCGTCCCAGGAGACACTGCTCCAGCAGCCAGCAAGAACCCCAGCAACCACTCCTATTAACTGACCTGGAGGGGGAGGGGTGTGTGTGTGTATGTGTGAGGAGGAGAGCTTGTGATGGGTGGGTGTGGGGAGTTTGAGATATTTGTTAACCCTTTCCAGGTTTGCAGTGCATTGCAATGAGAAATGCACTGACTGTGGAAATCTCCTTGGATGCCGAAGAAGCTGGCAAGCCAGCAGGAAGCATGTGAAATCTGTGACAGAAATAAACCCACGCTACCTGCCACTGATTAACGGTTTAAAAAATCTCTAACACGGCCCTTCCATACTTCACATCTTCATCGAGGAATCCCCATGTTCTACAATCAGCGATCAACCTCAGTTCCCTCCATGAAGATCTGTTCCCCCACACCTTCATCAGTGCTTCTCTCCACCAGACCACAGCACATACTAAGTGTCCTCCAGATCTTTCTGGCCCTTCTTCCCTCTGTTGAATGGAGAAACATCCATGTGATGAAGGAATGGTTTAATGTGAACCCACCGGAGAGTTGGCTTTTTCACTTCCTCTTTGAAAGCCACAGTCTCCAGCAACTTATTGAAGACATGTAGAATAGTAAAGGTATCTTGTCTAGAATCACACCAGGCATGGGAAGCTTGGGTTTTGGCCTGAACAGAATGTTACCTGAGATTTTTCGGTGCTTCCTTGCCATATAAAATTTCATTTCTAAATTCACCCCCTGCATTTTGAATGAGAATTTAATATTCACCCTGCATGTTTTAAGTCTGTTGAACACTGTGGGTCTACAAGTGCATGCCTGTAATGAATACATGACTTTCAGAGCACTGTGTAAGTGAAGGGCACTTTAATGATGTGGGTTTGCATCGGTGTGTTATATAGAGACAATTTGGGGAGTTTTCCATGTCAGTGTTTGTATTGTTTTCTGGATTAAGGAGCTTCCTTCTGTTTAACCATGGGAAAGGAAGGAGACACACATGCACAGACACACACAGCGATATTTATGTACAAAAATTCATACATTCTGTCTGTCTTTTGCTCAGACGCACACACCCACACACACTCACTCCCCCTCTTGGGGCCCAAGTCCCCTGAAAGCAATGTCAAGCGGGAGTGGGGAGGGGGGTTGGCAAATCGGGGGGTGGGGGGGGTTGAGTGTAATGTATACCAGATGTTGTGGGGCTCTCTCTCACCTTCTCTCTCTCTCTCTCTCTCTCTCTCTCTCTCATTTATTCATCTACTCCTGTATTCTTGGTCTTTCTACATGCTCTTCTCGATCCCAAAATATCTCTCTTTAACTTGCTTTCTTAATAATTCTGACACACCATCATGCCAATCCCAGTTTTCTCTCTCTCTGTCTCTCTCTCTCTCGTTCTCTCCTACTTGCTCTCTTCATTATGGTGGCCAAATAAAAGCGTCTGGATGATTTGCAGAGGATGTGGTGTTCTCTCCTTCCCCTCTCAGACATTAACAGTGAAGGTGTGGTCCACTGTGGAGCATGTGTGTGTGTGTGTGTGTGTGTGTGTGTGTGTGTGTATGTGTTTCTCCCGGTTTGTGTGTGCATGACTGTGGCTCTCTCACTGATGCATGACTCATACAGAGAAAGAGTTGGATAGAAAACAATAAAATCCCAAACTTATACTCACACACACACACACCTACAGGGCAGACTCTCAGCACAACCATTTATTGCAGTGAAATAAACACACACAAAGAGAGAGCTGAAAGAGAGAAAGCAAGAGAGAGAGGGCAGGGGATTGATCTGTGGTAGATGGTTCTGATGAACACAGTGGACTGAAACACAATCGATGGGAAAAACAAAATCTCAGGGAGTTATTTATTATGATCATAGACAATCAGAGCACAGGGCATAGATTCCTCTTTAATATGCTACTCTCTCTCTCTCTCTCTCTCTCTCTCTCTCTGTGTGTGTGTGTGTGTGTAAGAAGCTGATGAAATTTCCCATTTCTTGAAATTTAGCCACTGCAGAGAGCAGAACAGGTTAAACAGCTCAGTGTCTGCTGCAATATTAATGCAGGAAGGCAGACAAAAAAAAACAAACAAAAAATTCAATGCAAGTTCACTTCAGGACATGCACACACACACACACACACACACACACACACACACACAAACTGAATGTATCCTAACATCAACTATCCACACTGGTACTGGACCAAGATCATCTGCTGTTTAAAAAAACTCGAAATAAATCATATTCACTGCATAGGCAAGGCGTCACTCAAGCATCGCCATGGAAACTGCCAAAAGAAGTGACTGTGTCTGTGATAAAGACCCTTCATGACAAAGGAGCAGGGGTGCAAATAATCGATGACAGTGATGATGAGGATGGTGAGCACAGACCACCTTGTTCACCTCGTGTCGCTGATTTCCAACCTAGATAAACGTATAGGGAAGGGGAGAAGGAGCCTAACCCACAGCCCTGGAATTTATTGGCCTGGTGGAGTGTGGGGTGAGGGGGTGTATATGTGTGGGAGGGAAAAGGGAGTTGGTGGTGGAGGTGTTTTGGGGGTCCTTTGAATGGGGTGCGGTTTTTATTAATATCTATTATCCATCTGTCTACTGTATATGTGTTTTTTTAGGGTGGCCAGCACTGAAGCTGGTGAGCATGTGCCAGGGTTTCACGGGTTTCGGGGGCCTTCTGGACGAGTTCGTGAGACGCCAAAAATTAAAACCAAACTTGGGGTTTCGGGAAAACACACACACACATTTGGCCCGTGTACCCGAATCGGACAGGATGTGACCCTTCAGCAAACTCCTCCACCAACACCGAGAACAGCCTGGAGCGATCCGACCCCCTCCCTCCCTCCCCAATACCCCCCTCCCCGCCGCTTTCCAGCGGAATGGTCGGCAGCTCAGAACGTGTGTGTGTGTGTGTGTGTGTCTGCGTTTCGCCCGGCTTGACTTGACAGCAGCGCAGTTCGGCTGCGCGAGCGTGCGTGCGTGCGTGCGTGCGAGCGAGCGCGCGTGCGTGTGCGTGAGTGCGCGCGCGCGCGCGCGGAGCTGGGTCCATGTGCGCTGCATGGACACTGTTGTTACTGCGCAGTGTGAAGTGAGCACCGGCAGCAGACGCGATGTCCGGCTCGGCGCACGACCCCTTCTACTCGTCCCCGTTCGGCCCGTTCTACCGGAGGCACTCGCCGTACATGGTGCAGCCCGAGTACCGGATCTACGAGATGAACAAGCGGCTCCAGTCCCGCTCCGAGGTCAGCCGCCAGCCGCGTGTGTGTGTGTGTGTGTGTGTGTGTGTGCGCGCGACCGACTGCTTCAACATCGAATTCCACGGGAATTTCGTTTTGGGGTTCGTGGGGTCTTCTCTGATCGGAGGTCATTGGATCTCCACAAACTTCTCCCACGAACTCGTGCAGACGCTCCTTGAGGGAACTCCCAGGTGTGTCCGAGCATCTGCCGTCCTGCCGCAACTTCTGTCTCCGCGACTATGAAACTTCGCATGTGCCTTTTAGTAATTCCCGCGTTTCCACGGAGCAGCACAAAGTTGTTTGCGTGGAAAATCCACTCGCATTTACAGCGGATCTATAATTCAGGGCGTAAGCTGCAGTAAAGTTGGGGGATTTTTGGTTCTCGCCGATAACTGTCGTCACGCACGAGCTTCTTATCAATAGGTGCTGTCACGATCAAATAAAGATCTATTTATATTTTTACATATTTCACAGTGGTATGAAAAACGCGGCTTCGTGAATAGTTGGAACAAATGGATGGTCTGACCGAAACCACCTAAATTCAAACCATCGAACTGTTTTTAAAAATGACACGACTCGTCAACTTTATTGTGGCTGTGCACCGCCGCGCCGATAAAATGGTCTTTTCTGGTCGCGTGGCGTGTTGTGTGCCTTTCATTCGGATTACTATTCCACGAGGTTTTTTTGGCCGATGCCCGCCGCACCTACCCCGCACACCCACACCTCACCGGCTGCTCGGGCCCCGAAGGTGAGAGCCGGGGTGCTCCACCTGCTGGCCGACGCGAGAATCGCAGCGACCGGAGCACAGCCAGGACTGGTCATCCGGGTCCGGCTGTAGTAACACGCCGTGTGGCACCAGAACGAGGGCTCAGGTGGGCTCAGTGGGGGAATCCCCTCATACGTCACTCATTATAGTAATTAACGTAAACCTTACGTCCTTTCTGCCTCCAAATGTGCTGAATTACCTGGGATCATCTTTCAGTGGTGAAGGGGTCCAGACACATAAATTGTAATCATTTTGCTTTATTCAATACTTCCATTTCTGTACAGATTTTTGGCATAAGTAAGACAGTGGTTGCAGAGAACGTCCTTCATTTCATTAAAGGTGACGAGTTTGCTGAGTTTGTATGTAACTAGTGTGTGTTTGTGTGTGTGTGTGTGTGTGTGTGTGTGTGCTTAAATGCTACACATGTATTGTGTATCAGTATGTATGTCCTTGTCGAACATATTTGTGTGTGCATGAACACATGTGTGTGTATGTGTGTCTGAGTGCATACTCTCACACTGCGATACCCCACTTACTCCCCTCTCACACCAGATCGGTATAATTACTTCCCTGGGGAGTGCTGTGAGTACGTCTATTATTCCCAACCATGTATTTTTATAAATATTCATTAAATA
Organism: Denticeps clupeoides; assembly: GCF_900700375.1. Taxonomy (NCBI): domain Eukaryota; kingdom Metazoa; phylum Chordata; class Actinopteri; order Clupeiformes; family Denticipitidae; genus Denticeps; species Denticeps clupeoides. The sequence goes on from NC_041710.1 coordinate 20,578,100, forward strand.
CTAAACAGATGAAAGAAGGAACATGTCCCTTTCAGAGGAGACAACATTGCCACGGCTTAACCAACCGACTGTTCTTAAACACCCTGTCTGCATCACTCAGTACACATATGTTCAGTATGATATCAAACACTCTTACATGCAATTCGCTCTTCTGCTCAGGTTGCATATACATTACATAATATGTCATTAATTACTAGGATCTAATGTCTAATTAAAAGCATATTTCATGTTTTGTCAACATTCCAAATTCACACCAAATAAACCCTTTATTCCCGTGGTCCATTCGACAAGAGGATGTAGGGGAACTGGGACAGTGCTATGACGCAGCTTAAGGTCAGGTCCCCTGACCAGAACTACAGGAATGCAGAAACAAAATGATCACACACAGATACACACACACACACACACACACACACACACACACACAGAAATACAGAACAATGAGCTGTGCTCCCGATCACAGGAAACCTGGACAATGCACCCACCTTTTTCCTGTAGCAGTTCTCACAGCCCCTCCCTGCACGCAATTCAGCACTGATAACACTGCACAGACCTACCGTGTGTGTGTGAGGTAAACACAGGCCATTTTTATGTTACTGCTGTTGGTAATGTATGTGGTATTTCATAACTCATTTTCTGTGTGTGTGTTTGTGTGTGTGTTTGGAGGGTGTCTGAATCTGTGTGCAGTTTAAAGAGTGCTATAAAGTCATATTTTGGTCTTTTGTTTGGTTCTCACTCTCAGGTAGGAACAGACAGTGAAACACATTTTCACCCACATACACACACACACACATATGCACATATACTGTGACCAAAAACAGAGAAATGCACAACATACACACGCTCAAGCACACACACAGTGATCCATGACAGTGGCTGGAGATTATTTCAATACTTTATATAAGCTGAAGAAACAAGTTGATGCAGTGTGTGTGTGTGTGTGTGTGTGTGTGTGTGAGAGAGAGATTGTGTTAGTGGAGTATCCACAGTAAAATGCAGTGATCATGACAATACATGCTGTACATGTGCACACACACAAACACACTCACGTTTAGAGAGAATAATGAATAAACATGAGATGATGCAGGTTTGCTGGAGTAATAATGCAGTAATCAGAATTACAGTATTTAAATGATATAATGAGATTTGACTATGAATGTGCACTCCCTAACGTATACTGTTCATAGCTTCAACATTGCAAAGTTTAAGTATAAAAAATATTCTGTAAACTGAGAAGTGTAAAGAGCATTGAACATTGCCAAGAAGAATTGGGAGCGTGAGGAAGAGAATTTTAACACTTCCTTTTCCCATCCACGTTCGTCTTACAGGATTACATTGAAAATAAATACATTGTGTGCATACATGCATATCGACGTTTTTCTCTTGTCTTATCTGACCTTCACACTCATTGTTCAAAATCCCACATGCCGCTGTGTCCTTGAATAAGATGCATCAAAAGAACGGACTCAGTTTTTGTGATAGTAACAATTTTTTTAATGGAGACATTATGGATTTATACATGAGTTATTATGGACCTGCAGGTTGATGCTATTTCAAATGTGCTTGTTGAGGAAACTGAATTGGTGGGTCAGGAGTAGATCAGGGTGTTTCCTGACCACTTTTTTTCCCATAGTGAAGTGTAGGCTTTGTGTATGACTTTATACTTCATTGTCCTTGTTGGTGTGTATTAGGAAACTCATAAATCAGGATTGCACAACTCTGCACACTTTGCACATGTAAGTGCATGCCTATGTAATGGATGACTTTGGGCTCAGTTTTAAATGACTCTTCTAAATGTAATCATGCAGGTAATCAGTAGGTGGAAACTGGGGGTAAAAATGACTGCTTTTTGAGAAAGGGAGTTAGAGGTGTAAAAAATGACTGTAGTGTGAGGTTGAAGAAATTTCAGTAGTGCAATTGAACTGTGAGACACCCATCAAGTTTAAGATTCTCATCACTCTCCAAGTTAATGTTATGATTCAACATTAGGTTAACTTGGCAGTGATGGCCAAGTTAGCGCTGAAGTTGATGGTTCAAATGAAGAACCACTAAGGTGCCACTGACAAAAGCACCGCCCCCACTGCTTCTCAGGCGCCTTACATGATGCCCATTGCTCACCAAGGGTGACCTGTTAAAAGCAGAGGACATATTTCGATGTGAAAGTGAAGTGATTGTGATACACTGCAGCACAGCATACAGTGACACAACGAAATGTGTCCTCTGCTTATAACGATCACCCTTAGTGAGCAGTAGGCAGCCATTACAGGCGCCCGTGGAGCAGTGTGTGGGGACAGTGCTCGGGATTCAAACCGACAACCTTCTGATTACGGGACCGGTTCCTTAACCGCTAGGCCACCACTGCCCCATGTGTGCACCATGTGCTGTGCTGCAGTTTATCATAATGACAATCACTTCCCTTTCTCATTAATTGTACAGTGTTGTTTTTATCACAGTTCATGTTGATTCAGTTATAACTGGAATATTTGTCAAAGAATCTTACATTAACATTTATCACAATATCATGACACAATATCATGACAGGATTTAACAAAAAGCACCTGAAAAATGGTTTTGAATTATGAAAACAATTCTGTAAACCTGCTGGAAGCTATTGATTGAATGATCAATATCATGATATTTAATTTTCTGGCATAGTACTGATCAAGTCAAAACTAAAAATATGAAAAATACTCACTTTAAATAGTCACTTTATTCTATATTGTGTAGGCCTAGAATTCTATATCAGGACACTAAATGGAATGAAGATGGTTTTTGCAGAATCACAGCCTTCTGCAATGGCTGGACATCCACTGCATGTGAAATCGTTCACCACTCCAGCTCTCAAGTCTGATTGGTCTGTTTCCAAATGGAGTTCTGTCTACTGATTGGCAGACCTGTAGCACACCTGTGGCACTGCTCTGATCGGAAGACGCCATTCCCAGCATGCCCCGGTGTGTGTTTAAGCCCGAGTGTGTAGGAAAGCGGCCGCATTCAGCGCGTAGCACACTCCACACAGAGTTATTGTTATTTACACGCAGAGTCGCACAAATCCCTGGGATCAGACACAAATCCCCTCAGCTCTACCACCGTTCAGCCGTGTTAAAGCGAGGGCAGAGAGAGGCAGTGAGAGTAAGAGAGAGAGAGACTGCAAGAATGTCGGGGTCCCTTATGCAAAAATCAATATCACCTCATCACTGCAGTGTCAGTATCACTACTGTGAGTTCACTTTTGGTCATAACCTTTACCCTAACATAACCTTTTCCTGCACTCTCTCTCTCACGCACACACTCAACACATCACACACCAGAATGTTGTGATATGTAAGTGGCCAAATTACAGGTTAATTATTAGACATAAAATGATGTAGGATAAAACAACTTTACTGTAGAAATGTGGGTTTTGGTGCAGAGAGCAGAGGGCGCTGGTAAAGCAGGTGTAATCCATTACTGCTGTGAATGAATGACCCGGTCCAGGTTGGAATGTTTTTTTCGCTCAGTCTGGACTTTTGGGAGTTTGGGAGTTTGGGATTTCCCAGAGCTTAAGGACCTGGGTCTCTGCCGCTTTCTTCCTTTTGCTGTCTCTCTCTCTCTCTCTCTCTCTCTCTCTGTTTCAGTCTGTGTGAACCATAGGACCTGGGTCATTGCCCGCGGTCCTCAGGCTCTATTTCCGTTTCCTGGAAGTCGGCTTTCTTTTCTCAAATTTTGTTTTTAACCCGACACAGACAGCAGCGTCCACTGGCCAGTTGTTCTAAATTAGCTGCAGGGTTACAGTCACAGGTGGTGGGTGGAGTATAATAGAAATCATCATTCCCAGTAAGTGTGCATGAAGACAAAAGACAGATACCAAAAAGAAAGACAGGCTTCCTTGGTCTTTCAGATGTACAGTACAGGCCAAAAGTTTGGACACACCTTCTCATTCAATGTGTTTTCTTTATTTTCATGACCATTTACGTTGGTAGATTCTCACCGAAGGCATCAAAACATGTGGAGTTATGTACTTAACAAAAAAAGGTGAAATAACTGAAATCGTGTTTTATATTCTAGTTTCTTCAAAATAGCCACCCTTTGCTCTAATTACAGCTTTGCACACTCTTGGTATTCTCTTGATGATCTTCAAGAGGTCGTCACCTGAAATGGTTTTCCAACAGTCTTGAAGGAGTTCCCAGAGGTGTTTAGACCTTGTTGGCCCATTTGCCTCCACTCTGCGGTCCATTTTGATTTGGTTCAGGTCTGGTGACTGTGGAGACACATTGAATGAGAAGGTGTGTCCAAACGTTTGGCCTGAACAGTATTTTTTGTCCGTGTGATGTTTTTTTAAATGTATGTACACCAGTATTTTTATTGTACATACATTTTACTTTACTTTACTTTAATTTACTTAGCAGACGCTTTTATCCAAAGTGACTTACAGGAGGAAGACACCAGCAATTCTGGTGGCCCTGATAAGGCCTAACTTGTCAGAAAAAGAACATACTTGGAAATCTTTTGGATTTTTTGGATGTCTATGAATTTGCAATGGAAGTGTTTCGGATCCCACTGTGTAAAGGGAATTGCATCTGTATGTCTTTGCCCAGCAAACAGCATAAACATGCCACTTTACCTCAGATACTCACAACACAAAGGAAACATGATCAAGACAATCATGGGGCAGTGGTGGCCTAGCGAGTAAGAAAACTGCTATGTAACCAGAAGGTTGCCGGTTCGAACACCAAACCGCTAAGGTGCCACTGAGCAAAGCACCGTCCCCATACACTACTCCCCGGGCACCTTTCGTGGCCGCCCACATCTCACCAAGGATGCATTTCGTTGTCCAACAATGACAATCACTTCACTTTCACTTAATCATGCTGCATCAAGATTGTGGAACCTACTGGAGAAACTCCTTAGATTGGTTCCCAGGAATATGAATATGATTGGCCATATGACATGTTGTCAGTTTATGTTCCTGTCTCTGTTTCAGGAATGCGACAATTTGTGGTGGGACGCTTTCTCCACTGAGTTTTTTGAAGATGATGCGACCCTCACCCTGTCTTTCTGTCTTGAAGATGGACCGAAGCGATACAGTAAGATTATTGTTTTCATTATTATATTATTACTCACAATCATCTAAGGTTTCAAGGCCCAACAGCTGAAACATCATCCTTTTAAGCTGAACTGTTTTATTGGTTTAGCTACATTGTCTGTGAATAGGAGTTAAGGTCAGGGTGTTTCACCCATGCTTTTGTGAAATATTTAGTCAGAGTGAGAGGCCAATGGGTTAACAGTTCATTCTTGTGGAGCACAGCGAGTTTAATCATCGATTGAATAGAGAGGGCCATTGATATTGCTGTATTGACTGTGTGTGTGTGTGTGTGTGTGTGTGTGTATACCCATTTTGCACCCATTCAGTGTCAGTGCCCCAAATCTTTTATTCTCCATTGTGTTGGGCAATTTGTTAGCAAATATGAAGAGACTCTCAAAAAGAGTAGTGCATTTACAACGTTTATTTTTTAACATCCCTTCTCTTCAGGCATATGAAGACAGAGAGAAGGTTGCAGTGTGTGTGTGTGTGTGTGTGTTTGTGTGCATGACCATGCACATGTGCATGCATGCATGCCTATATATGTTTATCTATATTTTTATGTGTTGTATAATGTAAAACTGTGGGTGAGTCAATGTACCATGCTGTGCAGAGGCAGAGTAAAGAGGCGAGAAAGAGAGATGGGGAGTAGAAAGAGACACAGTGGGGAGACGGAGTGAGAGAAGAGAGGGGTGGTGGGGGATGGGAGTGATGTTAGGGTGCGGGTTGGGGGGGGGTGCAGTGCTTGCTGGGGGAGGGGAGTTGTAGCGCTAGTGAAACACCGCATTGCAAAAATTAGTCATAGTTGAGGCAGTGCAGAAGTAAGCTGTTTTTGAAGTTTCGATTTTCACTCCTTCCAGAGAGCCAGCCTGTGTTGCGAGGCTCAGTCTGTCTGAGTAACAGGTGACTGGGAATAATCCACAAATAGACCCAGCCAAGCATCTGTCTTCACTATCACTGAGAGTGATACAGACCTCATGCATATTGAATTAGTTCTAATTGCTATGCAGACTGGTGTTTAGGCCTTTTCCTTATCCGTGGATTAAGGATCTGAACTACAACTTGAGACAAAAAAAATTGTCCAGTTGGTCAGTTATGAAGATTGTGCATAACCCCCTGGGGGCCCCTGAAACTACAAATAATATTAATTAGACATGTTCCAAATCTTGTTGTCTCATTGCAGTACGTAACCTAGTTCAAAGTTTACATCAAGTGACAAGATAACATCCAGTAAAAAGAAGAGGAACATGATAAAAAATCATTTTTTTTCAGTTGTTTGTGCTTGAATCCATTACGCTAGCCAAGCAGAGGTGACATTCAACTCCTAAACACCCAGAGCTTGCCAGCAAACCAGAGCTCACCCATCACAGTAACTGATCAGATCACCCACATCTTTACTATTACATAGTTTTACCTTTTAATTTTAAAAGTTACATTTGAAAAGTTCCATATTTGCATTGAATATTTAATTTAAATCAGTTTGAAAAATGTCAGGCTTTGTAATATGGCAATTAATTAATGGCATAAATTAGGTTCATTGTTGATAGGGTTGAGAACCACTGCCTTAGATATCAATTAACCAAGTTCTTATGCAAGTGCAATGTGAAAAATCTTACTGATATGACCCAAACTGAAAAAAAAAAACCGAATCAGTTCAGTGAGCTAGAAGGTGACAAATGGCATTTTGCCTATGACTGTGAGTTGTTTTCCAAGAGACAGTGTCAAATGCTCAGAAAGAAAATATTTTGCTGGGGAGCAACTCAGTCTCAAATCTGAGAACTTTGGAGGAGGAATGTCCCTTTAAATATGCATGATACCGCCATGACTCACACTTCCAGCCCAGGGGGCGATGTATCATGTTAAATAATGTGGAATTTATACTTTTCTTGTGCTAACGAGCACACGCGTCTCACTGTAGCGACAGGTCCAACTTTTCAGAACTATGGAATGAAACAGGTTTTGTAGAAACATGCTGGGATGAAGCTATGGACTAAGATTGCAGAGCTGTTATTTACAGAAAGTGCACCCTATTCTGCAGTGTAATTCAAACAGTGATTTCAGTGGCCAAGTTATAATTTTGCATATATGTTTGTAATATCCATATGTCTTGATTTCAGTGAAGAGTTATTTTGGGTAACTTACTGTGGGGACAGTAGGGACATTTCCCTTTCTCTTATCTAAGTACCTAGATCTGATTTTTTAAAATTAATTTAATAGTGTGTTTAAAAAGCACCATACACCACAATGGCTGTAGGAGCCAGCATTAAAGCATTAAATGAATATGCACATCATTGCAATATGGTAAATTGTCTTCTGAAATAGTTGATTATGAATTGCTATTATGTAAAATAAACCTGGAAAAGCAGAATTTAGTTTAATATGAGTTAGTCTTGTACAGAATTAATAATATTCAAATATTCTCAATGCATTTTTCTCTGTATTTTTGAGTCCACCCAACCCCCTGCCCAGCACACATAATTATCACATAATTATGAATTGTACTGGGCTGCTATAGAAAGAGGGAGAGATGGGGGGAATAGATGAGGACAGAGAAAGAGGGTTTGATAAGATCTTTCTAATTTTAACTACATGGGCTATGGATTTTTGTTACGCTTGAAATGTGTTTTGTATTTTAAAAAAATCGACACACTAAAAATTCAATTGATAACATTTGTCATCAGCCTCTTTGAGGCTAAAAAGTATCAAGTCATGCCAGGGCCTGGTCTGACATTTGTCTTCTTTTCACAAAGATTAGACTGTATTACATAGTATTACATAGTAATTACATACTATTTTTTTTTTTAATACACCAAAACTGAATCTCACAAAGCTCTGGTAACAAATTGATTCATTCTTTTTGAAGCACACAATTTCATGAATTTTGCAGATTTTGCTCTTCATAGCCACCTGCACAAGTATCATGAAGCACAGTTAACCTCTTGAGGTACAGGTTAATACACTGATATCTGCAGGTAGGGGTTGATAAAATATTTGTTCTGCTGTAAGGGCTGGTGCTATTTGAATAGGACATTTACAGCTGAAAATGTAACAGGATAGTATTCTTAACCCAGTGGTAACCATGGCAATGATAGTAAATGGGTAGAGGTTAATAGCAAAGAAGAAAAAGAATAAACACTTTTCAAAAGTAACAGATACATGGACCGAAGGAGGCATAATCAGGAAACAGCAATAACAGTAAAAGAGATGGAGCTTAAACACATTAATGTAATAACTTTGCACACGGTCCCCAGAGGGACTAAAGCACATTTACACTGAAAGCCTGATGCACAAACTGCAAAGCACAAAGGCCCAAAAATCCACACGCTCTCATTTCTAAAGAGTTTGCATGTGGGGCTTTTGTGCACATGAAGCATTTTCTAGTGTCCTTTTCACACTGACATTGTTTTAAGGCTTTAATGCTGAAAGCTTTTGGCCTATATCATTGACTTAAAGAAAATAATTACCGCAGTGAGCAAGGTTTGCACAACTTGTCCCTATTTTGTAATTGAGGTTATTTGATTGAAAGGTCTGATGGCAGTCGCAGAAGTGCTTTACATACGTTGAAGCACGTGCCATTATTCAGTTAAATGAATTCAATTCAAATGAAGGTGAGCGATTATGTCAATGTGAGTGAAGGCTGTCTGTGATCAGCCGTGAAGATCGGCCAGCGGGGACCGAACACGTCTCCTCCCGCTGCGCAACTCACCATGGCAACAGAGAAAGCCCACACAGGAAAGTGCATGGGTACACCTAGGCACGAGATGTCACCTCGTTGCAGAGGAAGAGGGTGATTTCACCGAAACACTGAAACTTTTCTCAGAGTAACAGAGCTAAACGGAGTCGCAGTCTCTGCCACACTCTGCCCTGAAACCACGAACACGCTAATAATTCATTCCGCCTCCCCAAAACGCAAGCAATCCGGAGAGCTTGTTATTGCAGTCCAGATATTTCTTTTAGTGATATGCATTTTAATATTCCTAATTAATACACAACCTAATAAAATTTATATGAGTGAATATTAAAAAATATCCTTTATGCTACTCTGGTACATTGCAGTGTGTGTGTGTATTTTTATTGGCTTGCATTATGCTGATTAGTGTCACAGTAGGGTTCTGTGTAAAATACTGAAACATGATGAAATCCTTGAGCAACATACTTCCTTCTTATTGCATTAGTGCATTTCAAAGAAATGAATTAGAATATTTTTATTTCGGTCTTTGAATAATGGATTATACGCTTTTCATGTGCTGTAATGGGTGGCGGCGAAAAAACAACAAAACAGTAATTAGTGCCGTCTTAAGAGCTTTTGATCAATTTAATCTATAATTGTGAAGTAGGGCTCAAGGCTAGCACTGAACAAAACTACCAACAAATAGACCGTTTAAACAATGTGTCAGCAGCCGGAGTGAATAGATAGAGTTTAATCTGCGGTCCAAGGACACTCACCTTCATTAAAACTTTTAAAAGGCTTTCCTACACCGTCCGCAGCCATGTTGTCGGCCTGGTTTTTCCTGTTTGTTATTATAGGTGTAGGTGTCACTTGCCGGCCCTGCGTTGCAACTTCTCTTGTTGGAAGGACAGGTGGGGAGAGGCGGACGGGGATGATGACATGGAAATGGAGAGGTGGAGGAAGCCATGGATAAAGAGGAATAGGGAGACGGGAGAGAGCGGGGAGAGATGGGAAGGGAGATAAATCAGCGTGGGGTGGGGGTGATTGACAGTTTTGAAGCGTGAATGAGCGAGGGGAGGGAACGAGGAAGAGAGGGAGTCAGAGAAATGTGTGTGTGTGTGGAAGGGGCCTGGCATTATCGGGGACTGAAAGAGTGAGAGTGCTGTCGGTGCTTTCAACACAATTTTCTTTATTCCTGATGCCATTTGAGCAAACATCCTGTTCCTAATACCCTCCCGAGAGTGCTTAATTCAATCTCAAAGCTAAATTTAATAAATACATCCTTGAGGACCATAATTGCAGCATGATGGTGCACGGAGAGAAGGATTTGAAAGAGAGCATGAGTGACAGCAAATCTACAGGAAGGGAGAATAAATAAACTACCATCAAATCAACCCTCCATAACACAGGAGAGGGCTACCTTACCCTGCACCTCACCATTCATTCTCTCCTCTTTTTTTATTCTGTATCCACCGCTGTCTGGCTCCAGAGCCCTTGTTTTGTTCAGCTGCATTTTCTCCTCCTCTCTTTCCATTGGTCTTCTCTCTCACTTCCCCATGTGTCAAGGCTCTGCACAACAGAGAGGCCAGAGCTGTTTCTGAAAGCCGTCTGCTGCAGCCAGCCCCTCCGTAAACTGCAGCAGACGCGAGGATGCAAGACGCCGGCATGATAAAAGGTGGCCGTTCCACACCAGCCTGGTGCGGGCGGCTGTCCTTGCCCTCTCAAAGAGGGCCATCATTTACTGGTGCGCGTGGTGTGGGCTCACAATGCTGCTTGCATTTAGTTCTGCTGAGCCATTTAAAGCACTTATATCGGCATTTATGACACAGGAATGTAAAGGAGGATGTGGAATGCAGGGCCTGAAAAGAAACATTTTACGTCTAGAAATGGTAGAACAATAAAGAATATATATTAAGAAATTCCAAAATTTATAAAAACCTATTCTAGTATACATATAATAGAATTGAATAGATTAGATTAGAACAGACTAGAAAAGACTAAAAAAAAAGATCAATATGGTCTTGTTAAGTAATGTTCGTTTGGCAGAGCAGGGCATTTGTATACGGTTCCCTTTGCTGAGGTCAATGATAATGACAAAGCAGTTTGCTCTATTTGTCTTCGCAAAATCCTTATCAAAACGTAACTTAATACCACATTCAACTCACCACAGGGAGGAAGAAGCAAATATTTTTGTTCTTATATTGATAGTAAATTATATTTATATGGGATACAGGGTTACAGCCAGGACACCAAACTGTAGGAGAGAAGTGACAGATCATTCATTTTTGTCCGTGCATACATAACAAATAAATTGCAAATAAATACATTCATGAAGACATTCTAAATAAAAAACAAGGATTTTCAAAATAAAAAATAATATAATTAATATATTATAAATTATGTATAATAAGAATATTATATATAGTTTGAGTATGTGAATATTGTGAGTTATGAGGCAAATAATCACTTATAACAGTATATTACAGAGTTGCAAATCAAATCTGATAAAACTTCAGTGTGGTTGTTTAAAGTGCCTTGTTATGTGGCTTTGGTTTTGTCTTCTAATAAATGGAAGACACTGGTAGAGATGGTGTGCAGAGGAAGAGGGGTTGGCTATAATATTTCAATTTACATGGCTAGGATTTTACACATTGTATTACATTATAAAATTATATTATCAGTTTCATATCAGTATTAGTGACTGGTGAGTACCGCCAACCATTATTATTTTAGAATAACCCCCTAACTCCTGTACAACCAAAATAGATTGTAGATCTATTTTGGTTCTCACTGAAGTTTGTTAATCAATAGAAACCCCATAGAGACCGCTGAATTGGCTCTAATTGATTTTCATAATTAGTGCTGATTAGGTTTAAGAGCTCTAATTGATTACTAATGCAGCCTAATTGTTCCATTCTTACATTTGTTGACACTTTTAATGCTGAGGTGAAGTTGAGTGCATGCACTCAATCCATTGATAGAGAGAATGAAAGAGATTATTTTCATAAACCGTGTTCAGTCTAAATGTGAAAAACTGTATTTATAAAATGCTCTTACTGCTGCAGGATAAATCAAATGGAATCCATCAAATTCCATAAAGATGTAATCTAATGATGAAATTTGCACAAGCCCCGCCCCATTGCTGACTTCATTGGGGATTGTTTTCAGAGCGGCGAAGCGTTCGGGATGCGCTACGCAGCTGAGGTTAGCAGAAACACGGAGTTAAAACTGAACACCACAGCTAAAAATGGTGGGAGGAGGGGGAGCGATGTAGGGAGAGAGGACGATGAAACTTTTATGAGGGTGATTCATATTTTATGTTTTAGGGTATGAGCAATAACACACACCCTGATTTTGTGGGTGGGTGTGCATGCATTTTTTCCCTATATGATGTACAAGTTCAGTTATATATCCTGCTGTTTTTCATGGCAAATTCCACTCAACCACACATCTCGCCAACCAAGTCTAGACAACAGCTAATGCTAGTGATTCTGTGCTAGCAAAGATTTATGTGCACAAAATATCACAATTTTGACATCGTAACCGAGCAAGCAAACAATCTATAATCCATTGCTCAGTTTTTCCGCACATCTCACACACATGCAGGTGTACATTTGTTTCCAGGAGATGATTTCAGCACAGATTGATTGACAGTCATCACAGTCTCTTCAGCCTTACTGGATGTCAACGCAACTTTTAGAAATGCATGGCTGTACTGCATTTGAGTGAGGCAAATGTTGGTTTTGATGTAGAATTACTCATTTACTCAACAGTTCACTTGGGCTGATTCAGATGATGCTCCAAAAACCACATGTTAAATGGCACTGTGTGTGGTTATATATTTATTAATTAAAACAAAGATGAATTTGGATTAAGATATTTGTGCTTTACACCAATGTACTGATGAGAGAGAGCCTGGTAGTCATCGGGAGGACATCGCCTGGATCGTGTCCAGCCGTGGGATGGATAGATTAGCATTTGGAAAGGGCATCAAGGGAAAATTAACCTTCCCAAAAGACACTTATTAAAGGATGATGATTAAACCAATTTCAGTATTGATATACTGAACAATGAAAAATAACAAAGTGTTGGGTTGAGACAAGTAATTAAGATGTTGGCCTAGAGCAGGATTTAACACCACAGCTTTTCCCATCTTGGGATTCATCCTGACCATACACTGTATGTGCACATGCACATATGTGTGTATTTTGACACTTGAGTGCATGTTGGTATGAATCACAGCCGTGTATTGGTGAAGAAACACTTATTTCAACATATGTTTTTTTATCAGTGTCTCTAAATAAATTATTTATTATTAGTTTTTCATGAGCAACTCTAGATCAGTCATACAGTTACGAATAGAATTGTGGGAATACCTCTTAGATAATCTCTTTATCCCCAGGTCCATTTGAAAAGTCAAATTTAGAATTGTCATTAGCTGTTTTACTTTAGTGTACAGGCTGCCTATTGCTTGTCTCCCCTCTCCCCCACACCGCTCTCTTTCCACTCCTTTTTTTCCCGTTTTCCATACTGCAATAGGGCCAATTATTTTCAGGAGCTTTTTTTTGTGTGAAATGAAAGAAGCAGCGGAGTGTGAGCTTTTACTGAAGTGACAGCGCGAGGCTTCTCAGGAGTGAGTCAGCATGGCCGTGTCTAAAGGCTGAAATTAGCCCTGTTTTTGTCCTGTTCTTCACCCCAAAATGCAGATTTTGATAAAACTATAGTAGTAGGTGAGGGACAGCTCTCACATCAAATGACATCAAATGGTGGAGGAACATTATGCACCTCATTAAGGAAGAGAAAAAGTCTGTAAAATAAATAGTTCCATTCCGTATGGAGTCAGGTGTGTATGGAAACCTATAGGGGTCTGTGTGTTATCTGCATGTATGTGTTTTGGTGTAGTCATAGACTGAATCATGTCTTTTATTCCATCAAAGGATGCTTTGAATGTCAGCTCTCTGATCACATTTCCACACATTCCTCCCAAACCACACCTCCAGATTTCAGACACCCAATCCCCGCCATTCTTTCAAATCGTTAATGTAACAGTGATGGTGGTGACCCGACTTTCCTCTGTGCACTTCCAGCATGTTTATTAAGAGCAAAGCACGTCTTCTTTTTCTTCTAAAGTTGAGCAACTTGAAGTCATGTCACTTTAAAATGAAGGAATGGTGTACAAAGCTCAGTTGCTCTAAATACGATTTCAGTCACCCTTACCACACAGACACACATGAATGGTTGGCAGAAATTGATGCAAATTAATTAAATTAATCTCAGAAAAATATACATTCTAAATATTTCAGTTTGCTGTTTATTATTTTAATATTAAAGTTTCTGTGTATTGTTACTGGGTTGTTGAACACAGGACTGAGGCGGATACAGTTTTGAATCATGTAGGGATGGGGAGGTTTTGCACATGGGAATAGAGTGGTACATGCTGGTATCTAAGGATTTAAGGGACCTGATATCAGGGACAGTTTAAAATTAGTCTATGCATAAAGTCTGCGCTGGCAAATATGGCTGCTCACAAATCCCACCTCTCCACTTTAGTCATGTTGAAGCTGACACAAGTAAACATTACACATGCACGGTAGAAGAATAACCTCCTCTTTTTAGCTTTTAAGCCTCATTTTAGAGCAAAACATCCAAATACTTCTTCATTCTAGATTATCACCCATCAATATATGACCTGCGCAGACATCATTAACAATTGTGGGGTTCATTCTTGTTTTCTTTTCGATTTATTTATGTAAATACTTTGATCTTACACTACTGAACAAGGCCCACACATTTAGTGCATAGCACTGTGCTTAATGCCAGTTTGAAAATAGGGCCCTTGGTGTTTCCATCTTGGTCTTTTTTCTTTCTTCCTGTCTTTTTTCTTAATTTCTTTTTGGCTCAGACCTCTGGCACAACTCCACCTGACTTTTCTAAGAGCAAAATTCTCTGTCTAAAGAGCAATGAAATAATGTGACTAATTAAAGGAACATTAATTATTTGTAAATTGCATGTTTGGATCCATGTAGCTGGAGAAACATATGTTGTTTTCCAAAAAGAAGCTATTTTCTGATATTCAGAATACCTTCAGATGCATGTCCAACTCAGTTTGTTAAAAAAAAAAAAAAAAAAACAGAATTAGTCCAAAAGGGATGTTTTGTGTGTGTGTGGGTTTTCAGTGTCTCTGGTTTCCTTTGTGGACATTTGGTGACTCTGGTTATGCTTATATTCCTTCCTTGGTGTTGGTTTGTGTGTCAAGCCGATGAGTCTCATCTGCACTGTGGATCTCATAGGTGTTTGTGATTCTGAATGGTCAGGAGATTGCATTTGATTGACAGCTGCAGACAGAATCGGGGGGGACATTGAGTGTTAAGATAAACCGGCTACATTTACACCTTTGAATACTCCTGTGCTGCGACCATTCCCGTACATCTCTGGCCAAGGTGCTCTGATTTACACATACACTGGGTCATGGGGGTCGTCTGTGTGTGTGTGTGTGTGGGTGTGTGTGTATGTGTGTGTTGAGAATATTTTAGCAGTCGAGTTCTCTGGTGTGGGTTTGATGCCTGCAGGCTTTACTGTGCTGCTGCCTGTTTGTTTCTGATCCACAGGAGATTCTGTACACACACACACACACACGGATGCACGCACACACAAACCATCACACACACAACTGCAATGATTATGGCCTGTATTTCCTGGCCAGACTACCCAGCATCATTTCAATATTTTGTTTTTCCTTCAGTTATCAAAGCTATGCTAACTAATGTAATAGAATAAATACTTGATATTTTGAATCAAATTATAAAATGACACTATACGGGTAACATTCTAGTAGAAGTCAATTCAGATGGAACAAGACTCAGGTCTCCATAAGATACAAAAAATTATCATAGCTGAGAGCTGTGTGTAATGTCGCCTCTGAAGGTGGTGGGGACACATATTTTCATATCCTCAAGACTGCTGTCCTCATTTTCTCTCAGTCCTTTCAGAATAAAAGAGAGAAAATGAACACAATATAGAGGAAGAAAGATAAAAATCCTATTTGAACAGGTTGTACACAAGCAATAGCTGTAGCTATTGTATGGCACTAATGTGGCCCTCTGCAGTCTCTCTACAGTACAGTGGTCATGCATAGGCTGCAGGCAGCAGTGGAGAGGTTAACTGATCATCACCCACACCAAGTGGCCATGTGGGCAATAAGAACAGCGGCAGTGCTTTCTTATTCAGCTTGGTTTAGCCTGGCTTCCGCCCCCCTCGTGCATACACAGTTAATGCCATGCAGCATTGGCCCTTACATTAGTTGTTTAACATGTTCTTTCTTCCTTTTATTTCCTTAATACTGTGTTAAGCAATTAAATCAATGTGTTGTCTACCTCCCTCCTTGTAAAAGGTAAAACTATGAAAAAAATATTATTTGTACCAACTTGTACTGTATAAGAATATATACATTTCTTGTACTGAACACAGCATATTGAGAACAAAGATCTGCCTAATTATTTCACTTATTTCTTGCTCTCTCTCTCTTTGTCTCTCTTCAATCCTTGTCTTTCAGCAATCGGTCGTACGCTGATCCCTCGTTACTTCAGCACTGTTTTTGAAGGAGGAGTGACGGATCTCTACTATGTGCTGAAACACTCCAAAGAGTCCTTCCACAACTCCACCATCACTGTGGACTGTGAACAGTGCAGTATGATCACCCAGCATGGAAAGCCCATGTTCACCAAGGTAGCTGAAGAACCAGCACAAGCTAAGCTACACAATTCAGTACAGCACACTTCCACACAGTGCAAAGTGGTGCAACACTGCAAATTGTTGTCCACAAACCACCTTTTTTATTAAAAAATTAAGCTTTCATAACTAGCCAATAATCACAAAGCAGATCCTCCATAAACACTGACCTGCAGCTGTCACATGTTACTTTTGTAGTAGTGTTAATAATGATAGCACGTTAATAACACGTTATTGTAGTGCATTTAATGCTACTATTTTTTCCTGCTCTAATTAATACAGTCTGCTCTAATTAAATAATAGTCTGACCCTTTGAACCAGATGTAATGAAACTGCCCATGTTCTTACATGGTTTGCTATAATGCAGTAGGTATTAATTAGAATTAATATATTAATTATATTTTCCTTTCCTTGTACAAGTAAGTATGATGCACTATTATTCAGACATAAATGTCTTATGAGTGAAGCAAACCACGTTATCACATATGGTGTTTTCCATTCCACTGCAGAATTTTGAACTTCAATTGATTCAAAGCTTCAAACCAGGATAAATAGTAGAGTTAGTAGAGTTAATGCATTATTTAGCCATTAACTTTATTTATGTCCTCATCAAGTCTTCATTCCATTTTTCAATAATGTCTAGAGCTGAGGTTGAATTTTTTCTCCCTACTGGAATTGTCCTGGTTTTTTGAGCTCCCTCGCCACTACACCAGTGTGTCTTTGCATTGCCCATTATGATTCCATGAAGCCATCCTCTTTTGGGATGCAATATAAGCTTTGAAGCAGATTGGGCTTTCTTGGACAGGTTCACCAGCATCTTCATCTCACAAATCAATTCAAATCATGGATCTATCTTCTGAACAAAAGGTCTGCATGCACAAATAAAATGATCACCTGTGATCCAGAGTCCTTATGAATTTGGCTTTGGTTTGCATTTGGTTTACTCCTTCATGAGCATGCCATTTTACAAAGGCTGTTCCTGCCAATCACATCCTGCCAAGTCCTAGTCAATATGAGTGTTCTCCTGAAATGTCCCACATCTCCCTAGGCTGAACATCTTGGATTGTTACTGGATAGAAATAAATAATCAACTGTTGTCCCATTAGCTGCTTGGAGTGCCCATCTTTCTGCCTGAGCTGGACTCCAAGAATCCAGTTTGGCACCTCTCCATCTGCAACTCGTAAATAAGGAAGCGAACAACCCATAACAAGGAATATGATTTTCTTCCACATGCATGCTGTGGAAGTGAGCCCAGCTACACCAGGCAACCACCGCTCCTGCTTGTGCTTCCTGGCCGTAGGGCATTGCACCCGGTTCTTACCACAAATGCCCTACATTGCCTATTCAGAATGTAGCTGGCAGGTTATAGTTGTGGCCTTGGCATGTTCTTATTTTCCCCAAACCTCAGCCTATTTTGGCTTTTGATTCTGGTTCATAATTCTGGTTATTTTATGTGCCATTTGTTTGGTAGTTTCATTACTTTAAGCATTATAATTCATTCATGGCTTGCATTCATATGTGTAATATTGTTAAATTATATATCTTTATGACTGTTGTCTGTACAGCTTTTACCATTGTTTGTAATAGCAGTGGTTATTGTTACACTATTACTCCATGTTACACCATTGCTTTGGCAACAGTTTCACGTATTTCATGCCAATAAAAGCCCTTTGAATCTGAGAGGAAAACTAACAGGAGGAGGGAGAACAGTGGATAGATACAAAGAACAGTACACTGAGTGAAAAATAAAGAGAAAGAAGCTAAGAGTAAAAAGTAATAGATAGATAGATAGATAGATAGATAGATAGATAGATAGATAGATAGATAGATAGATAGATAGATAGATAGATAGATAGAGTGTTTTTTAATAGAGAGAGATAATAGAGAGATAGATACTCTGCTGCAGGCTGAAATGTTCTCTCTCCTCTTCGGCGCAGAGCTGTAATTTATTCCTAATTGTGAATGCAGAGCTGTACTGTGCACAAAACAAAAAAGAGGAATCACCCCGTCTTCTCTCTTCTACCTCCTCTCTCCCTCCTCTTCTCTCCACCGCTCTCTCTCTCTCGCTCACTCTTTCCAGCATACTCTTTCTATCTCCATTGTATCTATATGTATTCTTCACCAATTTTTACTAAATCACTATGGATGGATAGGGAGGGACAGGAGATTTTGTTTTAAACATGACTCAAGGTAAAACACTTCTTACATATTAAACTTGCTCTCTAACAAATCGCTCAAATCACAGTCAGATAGTTTAACACTTAAATGTTCAAACTCCGCATACAGTACACTACTGAATAACTCCACTTTCCCAAAGTAAATACAGGCCAATTACACTCACTCCAAAATAATGTTGCTATTTATACTGAATTTAATAGTCTTAATACAATGATGGCGGAACCAGCTGTGTAGTGTGTGTCTGTGTGTGTGAGAGAGAGGGAGGGCGATAGAGGGAGAAGAAGGGAGGCGAATGTGTGTTTTCATTGTTGTGTAGGGAGCCCACGTGAGCCTCTGTGTTCCTGCCAGCCCCTTTCTTGTTGGTCCTCCGGAGAGCATAGGTTCGATGTGTGTGTGTGTGTGTGTGTGTGTGTGTGTGCATGCGTGTATCTGTGTGTGTGCACGGCGGTACTGGGGGCATTGATTAGAGTGTGTCTACCGGGATTACATCCCTCCCGTTGCCATGCCAACTAATCAGCTGCTCTCCGTTTCCCAGGCAACGGAATGTCGGGGCTCAGAGTACCAGAACGAGAATTCTGCACAAACAGAAAATAACAGCTTAATTGGGAAACTATTCTACTCAAACATTTACTTTTTTATTCCCAGCAAAAAATAAGCACAATTAATTAGATATGCTACTGCAAAAACATTGGTTAGTTTGGTGTAGCCAGAACAATTAATTTGTTATTAAGTTGTAGATCATTTTAACATGAATTAATAAAAACTCGTTTTAGTTCTTGTCTTGACAAGAACAAAAAAAAAAACACTTTTTTTAGTAATCCTCAGCAATCTGCAGTGCGCATTATGCTTTAGTACATTAGTACTTGAGTACAAAGTTTTTGAAGCCTTTTTCATTGTGTCAAGAAACTGGGGATTCTTTCTTGCTGTGAAATATGTGCATTTGCAATGGCTTCAGCTGTGTATAATCCATTACACATATGGAGATATAATGTATTGTACCAGATCTGTCTACTTGACTAAATTACAAATACAGTCATTAAATGAAAACAGCAGCTACAGAATATTATGCTCATCTGACTATTTTATGTTTTTAGGTGTGCACCGAGGGTCGTCTGATTCTGGAGTTCTCGTTTGATGACCTCATGCGGATAAAAACATGGCATTTCACCATCAGGCAATGCAGAGAGCTCATCCCTCGCAGTATTCTGGCTGTTCACGTGAGTGTGAAAATCTCCTTTGTGAGGCCACTTTATCAGAATAGGGCTGCAGAGCAGTGCAGGGGTGAAGCAGCATAGGTCTGTGCTAGACTGCAGGGGGGCTTGCATCCCAGCTCTACTTGCTTAGGGCACCCCCTTCAATTTAATCTCCCATTCGTCACCTCTGCTGGCAGTGGAGTACCTACCCGGTCTCCTCTAATGTAACCTTCAAGACATCTAATGACATTTGTCATTCATGGGAACTAAACGGTACAGGAACAGTTCCTAATCCTAATGCATCCTACTTGTAATCCATGTAATCCTACTGCACATTTGTTAACTTTTAAAAGCTATTTGTTTTAAATACTAATAAATGAACTAATTACAGTACATCTAGCTGAAAGACAGGCAATTAAGTGATTCTGGGGAAAATCGTCTGTGTATTGAATTCCCCTGCTGTACGCATACAGCAAAAAGCAGTGTCCACATGTCTATTTCTGCACCCCAGACAGCGGTGGTGTGTAATGTGATTGGAGCGGCCGAATTATTTGAGCATTAGTCATAGCAACAGCAGAGCTCCAACCATGCGCTCCCTCCCCAAACAGTATCTCCACCCATGGCTGCTGTTAGTGACCTTTCAAGTTCACTTTCAATGTGTAAGAGATTGTGTGTGAATGAGTATGGTCTGTTTAATCCAATATGTTGTAGTTGGGCTTGATGCTGGTTGTGTGCGGAGCATTTTTGTCATGTTTTATTTATTTATTTGTCTGTTTATTTATTTATTTATTTTTATCATGAGGACCCATTCTTTTCCCCTCTCTATCAGGCACAAGACCCCGGGGTGGTAGAGCAACTGTCCAAAAACATCACCCGAGTGGGCCTGACCAACTTCACCCTCAACTACCTCAGGGTAAGACGCACGCAGGCAGCCTCATACGGAGCGCAGAAAAGCAGCACCAGCCAGCTCAAGATGCTGACGTTTGGAACGCAGATATATGCAGCATAGAATCGCTTTCCTTTCCTGCCAACCGATTACAGTGGACGAAAAATAGCGAAAGGAGGGAAACTGTGGTAATTTAATCACAACAGATCAGCCTCTTATAATGCTATAAAAAAAACGCGGTGTGGGGTGGGCGAGTTATGTTAACTCGCTTTCATTTAGAAAACATGCAAACAATTCCCATTGTGTCTGTCTGTCAGTTGCTGTATTGAAGCTTTGCTTGAGCAATAAAGTCGCATGTGATCTAACATGTCCCACCCAAAACAGCACGAGTTCCCTCTTGTTCGCCTGTTTTGAGAGGCAGAGAGAGAGTAAATGAGATACTGTCTCAGTCCCTGTGGATCGTGTGTTTCTGTTCACATACTCTCTGTGTGTGTAGGTTTGCATTACATTATAGATTAGTAGCAGCCTAGTGGTCAACAAACCTCTCACATACCATCGCACGTAACCTACCATCGATTGTGGGGGTGGCAGGCCGGGGCTGTGGCTTGCGGAAAAGAGTTCAGATATGCGTGACGTTGTTAAGCGGTTGTGTTTTGTTTTGTCACCAGCTGTGTGTGATTCTGGAGCCGATGCAGGAGCTGATGTCCAGGCATAAGACCTACAACCTGAGCCCTCGAGACTGTCTCAAGACCTGTCTCTTCCAGAAATGGCAGCGGATGGTGGCACCACCAGGTACGGTCATTGCTACTGCCGCATTAAACAAACTGACCAAGTTCAGACCTGGTGAATAGGCTTGATGACATATTGTGACTCACACAAACACACACACACACAATCATCTCCTCTGTGTCTTTCCTGCAATTCTTCTCTTATCTGAACACTCTGAACATCCCTTCTTTCTCTTTACAAGGGAAGGAAACGCACAGCCGAGCTGATAACCCCCGGTTTGGCTTCTATAGGGTTAACCCGGCAACACACATTTCCCTTCCATTTATTCGTCCTGTATCCCCTCTTTTTTTATCTGTTATTTTTCTCCTTTCTCGAGGTAAACAATACCATTAAGCTTACACCACCGCAGCGTGTTTTCATACACAGCAAACATATTTCCCATTCTCAATTAACATTTCAAAGACAGCACACCCAGCGTCTGGGGTATTGTGGATTTCAGCCGAAACAAATGTGGACTAATTAATTAAGTAGCTGACCTTGAGTGGAATATTTTATATACTTTAGTTCAAAAGAATATATGTCTTTAAATTCCCTCGGGGGTAAGAGTACATGAACATGATTCAGAAATCATTCCTCCTCCTTAAACCTCCTCCGGAAAAGGACAAAAAAATCTATTATGTGTTGGTGAAACAAACAAAGGAATGGCATGTGAGCACCACTCATTTTACCAGTCCATGTGAAGAATGGGCACGTTAGTGAGGACTCTCCATGTGCTGAAATGATCGCAGGTTAGAGTTGCCGGTGCCCCGCAGTTGAGATGCTGGCAGTATTGTGGGGTCCAGTGGTGACCTAGCGGTTAAGGAAGCGGCCCCATAATCAGAAGGTTGCCGGTTCGAATGCCAAACCGTCAAGGTGCCACTGAGGTGCCACCGAGCAAAGCACCGTCCCCACACACTGCTGCCCGGGCACCTGTCATGGCTGCCCACTGCTCACTCAGGGTGATGGGTTAAATGCAGTGTATCACATGTGACAATCACTTTTCACTTTTCACTTTTTTTATTCTTAATACCCTGTGCCTTGTTATGTCTAGTAAAAAACTGGAGACAGTACAAATGGCTGTCAGCGTGTATGGCTGAGATTTTGGGTCAAGTTTTCAGTGGCATGTCAGTGCTTTAATGAACTCTGTGTGTGTGTGTGTGTGTGTGTGTGTGTGTGTGTGTGTGTGTGTGTGTGTGTGTGTGTGTTTTCAATTACAAATGTAATTTTTTTTTCTTGTCCACAGGCCACCCACCCAATTTCAAATCCGAAATATTTCCATCCAATCACAAAAAAGGTAAATTATTTCATCCTCAGGACTTCCGTCCTCTAGTCAGCTAACTTAAAGTCAGCACAACACTCATCACCATGTGTTGGATTCTGAATTTATTGTTCTCTTTGTCTGACAGCAGAACCAGCCAAACAGACAACAACAAAACGAAGGAAAAGGAAGAACTCAGCCAGCAGCGCGTCCAATAGCAGCGTAGGAAACAGCAAAAAGCGCAGCCCGGCCAACAATTTTAATCTATCCACGCAGGTACCTGTAAGCATCCCACTTTCACTTTTTAACATTCCTTTACTAACACTTCTCATGCACATAAATAAAATAAATGGTGTTTTTTTAATGTAAGGGAAAAGTCCTCTGGCAATAGTTTAGTTTTTATAGTCTTACTCATACTACAGACTGTGTGTGTGTTTGTGTCCGTGTATGTGTGTGTGTGTGTGTGTGTGCATGAGGATGGGGGAGGTTCAGGGATAGTATCAACATTGCCCCCTGCTGGTGCTTAAATGGATATGGCCCTCTTAGCAGCATGTTCTGCACACTGATTCACTGCTTTGAGTGCCAACTTTATACTGTGGGCACTTGCAAATAAAAAACATTGACAGCAAAATACCCCGTAGAGCCCAGAAGTAGAAAATATTTCTTTTAATTACTGAAATGCTTCTAGGAACAGAAAATATTGGATCTTTTTTTCTGTTAGTGTAAGAGCTACATTGAAAATATCAAAACTGCACCGTGTACCAACAAGCAAATAGTTCCCATTAGTATGACAGCAGATTTCACACAGTTTTTGAGCTTGTTTTCTCAGATGGTTCAGAAAATAGTTTTTTTATTTATTAAATAAATAAAAGTATTTTAATATCCGACATTTATCATTTTAAATTTGTGAATCATAACTGTGTGTGTGAGTGAATGAGTGTGAATGAGTATTGGATTTGCCAGTTACATTCATTTACCCCCAAACTCTAAACTTATCTTCAGAATTTTGGTGTCATTGAATGATAATTGAAATAATTTTTCTAATTCTGCCTCTGGACTTTTTAATTCTTGCCAACATTTGAATCTTTTGCTGGCCTGATAATAATTAATATTATTAATGTCACTATTTCTATTTACCATCCTTTACTGTAATAATTACTTTGAACCTAATCTGCACACTCTATCACTCTTTAAGTGCTAATAATTATTATCAGAATTAGCTGGGCTGCTGACTCATTTTGTTAGCGCTGGAGTATTTTTTTCTGTAATTAGCGACCTAATAGCCTTACTATTAATTCCTTAGCTTCAAGACACCCCTGTCTTACTGTACAGCTTTGTTCCTAGTACCTAGATTCAATTAGACATTTTACAATTGCTAATTACAATTACAGTAGCAGCAAATATCTTCATCTTAACAGATCTCCTGGTTATGCTTCTCTGTGATGTAGCTCTCTGCCTCTGCATATGAAAACAAGAAAATATGAATAGCTTAAGTGTTTTAATTTTCATGTGTATTATTGTCTCAACAAATATTCACTGAGTAATTTTTATTGTGTGTATTATAGTAGGGTTAGCCTGTGCTAGCATGTAGCATTTCTGACTCTCTTTCTCTATGTGATTGTAATTAGTGCTCTCCGTCTCTGGTTCCCCCAGCCCAAAGCGGCCGCCGGATCGACAGGGGGGTTTTCCGCGGCGCGGGGCGGCGGGTGGCCGGAGGCGGAGCCGGGGTAGGTGTGACTGACAGGCGCCGTCAAACAACAGATGGCAAAACCCAGAGCCTGCTGTCAATCAGCACGTGCTGTACTAACGACTCAATTAGCTATGCAAATGAGACTAATTACTGGGCATATTGTCTTGTACCAGACGCCTAACCCTAAATGAATTGAAGTAATTAAGATGCGCAGAGACGTGAAGTGAAGTGGTTTGGTGGCGGCCCGGGTGGCACAATTTCAGGGAAAAACCCAACAGTGTGTTTGTGCACATGTGTATTTTGCGTATGTGTGAGACAGTGCATGGAACAGAGGTGACAATTTCACTGACAATCAGTAATGGAAGAGAATATTAAGGTCTTTATGAAGTCAGTCCAGCCAATGTGACTCATGTGACTCCTCTAGGCTTTGTTAAGTTAGCTGACATGTTCAACAGTTTATCTCCTGCATTAGTTATCATTAGACAGGAGAAGCTGCTGTGAGGTTCTGCGATAATAAGAGGTTCATTTTCTCTCCTTCCCCACCACCTACTCCTCTGTCTTCTCTCACATTCTATTCCTGCCTCTCCTCTCATTTCCTTTTGTCATCTTCCCTTTCTCCTCCTCTTTTTTTATCTCTGCCTACTGTCGCTGTCTTTCCCTCTGCCTCCACCTCGTTGTACTTTCCTCCTTCCTCTCATTTATTCTTTTCTTTCTCATCCTTCTTTGTACACTCTCCTCCCTCTGCTCCCTCTCCTTGTCGACCTTCTCTCTGCAGGATGTGATGGTGGTAGGGGAGCCCACTCTGATGGGTGGTGAGTTTGGGGACGAGGACGAACGTCTGATCACACGGCTGGAGAACACACAGTATGATGCTACCAATGGCCTTGACGATGAAGAGGACTACACCTCTTCCCCGGCCCTTGGCAACAGCCCCTGGAGCAGCAAGCCCCCTAACAACCAGGACAGCAAGCCTGATACTACGGCAACACAATCTTCCCAGTAGCACATTTTGACGACCATGGATATCAATGCACCCTTTGCAGATCACCTAATGAAGTTCACAACCTGAACAACATGGACCTCCAAGGCAGAAAATGCACTCTGAAGAACAAACATCAATCTTAGTCACCTGGAAAAGTGCTAAATATGCATATGATGAAAATAAAAAACAGAAACCCTCCCAAAGCTGTGGCTTGGCCAAGAGACCCTGAGTTCTCCTGAGTGCAGAGGATTCATTCATCTGATCAGAACCTTGGCCCCAAGCTCTAAGCATCAACACCTTCAAATGCATGAGTGGGACTGGGCCAGATTGCGGCCCAAAGCAGAACTCGCACAGCCTACACTGGCTGGACCGCAACCAGCCTTGTTTATATAAAAAGAAGGAATAAAAAACTCTTGACATATCATATCTGCATTTTTTATTAGACATTGAATGCATATTTGTTATTTTTTCTGTTTTTCATTATAATATTGCAGGTCCAGTCTGTCTCTGGCACAGACTGCAGAATGAAAATCATTTTGTAAGAAATGGCCGCATTAGCAAATTTCTACTCATTTTATACATTGGCATGTACATACATTATAGCATCCCATAGACCTCCCTCAGTCCCATGTGTACATGTATATATAGCATCTCACTGTTTCCCAATTTTGTACACCTACAGTATGTACAGCATCTGCTTTTGCGGTCCACCTCTTCCTACCTGATGGCTGTAAAATATTTTGTGGATGAGAAAATGTAAGACAGATGCTTGTTTGACCTGTTGAATTATGTTTTTTTTTTCTCTCTCTGCTTATAGACTGTCATAGCAACCATTATGTTTTAAATACAAAAATACAAAATGTTGTTTCATGTTTCAGATGCAGAACATAAATAAGAACATGACCACAAATAAAACAAAAAAAAAAAAAAAAAAAGGTTTCTAACTGCATTTTATGAGCACATTTGATATGGTTTATCTGTTGATTTAATTTTTAGTTAATATTATTTGTGAAAGTGAATTGTTAATTTCATGACAGTTGTATTTCCAAGCTGAAAGACATTCTGGATAAAATTAATCAAACAAAATAGAGGACATATTACAAATGCAAATCTATTTACGTTCAAATGTTAGGTGTTTGACTGTAAAAAATAATATAGATCTCTATTTCAGGCAGGGCAAGGTTGGTAAAACGATCTTGTTCACCAAAAAGTACTTTTGAACACGAGTGTTTCCTGTGCATTTCATCTTAAGCATTATGCACACAAGTGTGTTGGTTTTTTGTGCAAGAGTGACTGAAAGGTCAGCGCATGTCTGCCTGATCGTTCCTGACATGTAGAGCATGTGATTGTAATTACTGGGGATATTATTTGGGGAGGGGAGGGTACTGTCCCCTCTTTAAAAAGCATCTGGCTGATTTCTTTTGAAATCTCAGCCCTGGTTGACTCATGGTGGCTTTACAGACTTTGCCTGAGAGAAAACTAAATGCAGTGTATTTTTCCCCCTTTATCACTATTATTTCCCTCTGTTGCATGTGCTTCATGGTGTGTGTGTGTGTGTGTGTGTGTGTGTGTGTGTGTGTGTGTGTGTGTGTGTGTTTAGAGGCAATGTTGGTGAGTGTGTGAAATTATTTATTTGCACACTCATGCACACACATTTGATACTCAGTAATCAAAAATTTAATACGGTTTCAGAATTCATTTTTATCACTTTACAGTGTCCAGAATGTTTCTCTTGGGATGGGAATATAAAAAGTCATTCTGTAAATATTCTGGTGGCTGATTTTAAGAATCACTGGGCAGCTGTTTATGCTTTGTGTTTTGACAAGGAAGTACCTTTATTTTTTATTTTTTTTCGCTTATGGTGTTGATACTTTAACTACATTTGCAGAAAAATAAGCTGACCTCAAAAATCTCCTATAAATGTTTGTACATATATATAAATATATGTCTGCTTTTGTAAGGATTCAAAAGCATATCTCAGATTTTTTGAGTACCAAGTAATCATATTGTTTTAAACAGAAAATGTAACATACTTGCAGAAATGTATGTGTGTGTTCTGTATGCTTTGCTCTTATTTGTGCTAATAAATTGTGTTTCGGCTTAAGAGGCTGTTTTGATGCGAGCGTCTCGTGGTAACCAGGTGCATGTGTAAAGCCTGGTTATGGTTGAAGACCGCGATGTTCAGCTTTATTCCGTGTGTAAACACTGCTGCTCTCTCACGCAGTTGAAATAAACCCCAGATGTTTGTAATTGGGGGGGGGGGGGGGGGGGGGGGGGGGGGGGGGGGGGGGGGGGGGGTAGGGGGGTATTGTAGCTAAAGGCTGCCCTCTGGTGGACAAAAACAGGGATTTATACCCGGGAGCGAAAACACGACGCAGTCTTTTTCGCTCCCATTTCGGTGAAAAACGGTGAAAATTTTTGCCACATCACTATGTTGACAGCCAGAGAATTTTTACCATGCATTTACCATACTGGCTCGGTCGAGCACTGGGTTAACCGGTGGCACAAGGTCGACAAAGTAGAACATGTTAACAAAGTTATGTTTGTTCAGAGCAATAGTGAAAAATAGTTAAACTGTTGTGACTCGTGACACAACTCAGCAAGCATTATGACTGGTGCCGTGTCCAATAAATTGCACTATACCTGGTATTAGCAGGATATAAGCTCATTATGCCTAGTTTACAGTATATCGGACTATTGTGAATGAGTGGGCGTGTTCTATCTTTAATTTTGCTCGGTAGTTATATACTTTCAATATGCCTCTGTTGGCCCGAATCAAATGACATCGCAATAAAGGTCTCCTGCGTCTGGTGACGAGCGAAGCGCAGTGCATCATGGGGGGTGTAGTTCTCGGCCCCGTGTTAGTTACGACCTGATGACGTAGGCGTGTTGCTGTCTGTTCGGCTACTTTCGCTGCGATCGAGTGAAGATGGCGGACTCGGTAGCGGCTGGTCCAGGGGACGAAAAAGAGACGGAAAACGAGGACAAGGATAGAGAGAAAGGGGCTTCAAATAATACGACGCGTGCTGAGATGAGCAGCGGCGCCTCCGAGGTGACGGAGACCCTGGGGTTTTACGAGAGGAACGCCAGTAAGAAAGACAAGAAGCGGAATCTCTCGGGTGAGCGCAGAGCCTGCCTACGGACCTGTCAAAATAGCTGTCGATGTTACCCCGATTCCACCACATTCCGTCAGATGGTCAGCTTCCTGTGCAAAGTGGCTGCACAGAAGTACGTGACACTTCTAGTCGTGCTTATTTTATATATCATTAGCTGTCAATATGCGTGCCGCCGTGAATTCGGACCAAAAGGCTAATAGTGTCGGATTTAGTCAGCCAGCCAGCCTGTAAGTCGCCGGATCGTTTTTTTTTACCGCACTGATCTACGGTGAATACAGGATAAATGTGAGGGGCTCCGTGCACAGTTTGATGTAGCATCTTACACCCAGCATGCCTGCGCAGACGCAGCGGACGTCTGCGTTTTTATTTCGTCTGCGAGGCTTCCGTGGCTGTTGCATCCTCCAGGGTCTCTGCTTTGCCATCGCTGGCGTCAGATCGCCTAGGAAGCACGGCCAGGAAATTCCGCCGGCAAGTCTAGCGCCGGGTCCGACGGGTCATGTGAGGTTCCTCTCTGACGTAAGCAGGACGACCGTAAACACTGTGTACTGCTGCTTTGCTGCGCCTGTTTCGACCTACACTTGACCTGTTTTTTTTTTTTGCTAAGGATGGATGAATCGGAAGAAAGGCGTGCCCTGCACCTGCTGACCTTCTTTAGGGATGAACCCTGTTGCAACGTGCATGCAAGGGCGCAATAAGGAGCATGTTAAAATTGCACCTAAACCCTGCAGGATCGGTGGGAGTGGGTTGTTCAGACCATGGCAAAGTTCGGTACTGCAGGTCCACCAAATGTATTAAAGAGGACCTGTGTAATTATCGGCATGAAACCGTTCCCTAGCATTTGTTTGCAGAGTGGTCTCAACCTCCTGACTTTTTCGTTTAAACTTGAGTGAGCAAAGAACTGTAGCCTTGGCTCATGCACCGCCAGACTCCTTATCATCCGCGGTGACTGTTTGTGATGCGTGACTGGCCAAAGGATGGCCTGGGGGAGCCCAGCAAATATTTGCCCAAATACAATCGCAGCGCAGCCTCTTGGCAGGTGTGTCTGTGGCTGCAGACAGAGGGATTGAGCTGTAGCCTGCAGTCTTAATTCTCTGCAGTTCATATTTTATCATGTTTATGATAAAATATGCATCGGTGCTTTACGGCGTCAACCTGAGAGCAAAAAGCAATGCGTATTAATCACTCTCAGCACAATAATCTGACTTAACTGCTGACTCAACCCAGACGTATGACACTGACATCATGAATGATCTCTAGCTGCACAGTTCTACTCTCGACCATCCACCCAGCACCAGAGCGAGGGACAGAAACTTTGTTGCTTGTAATAAATCTTATATAACAGTGTTGCATCAGATGTGACCTCTACCGTGGGTCAGATAAGGAACACTAAACTGGGCCGATAGTTGCTTCAGGTTTCCCATGTAAAGGTATTAAGATTTTGCTGTTGCGTGAAGTGTGCAATTGGCTCTCACCACACTGTTTAGTTTTGGATGTCTCCATAGTTTAAGAAACTGTAGCTGTGCAAACTAGTTGTGCAATGATTTATAGTTACAGTAATTAGCAGACGCTCTTGTCCAGCGCTTTCCAGTGTACCTCAGTGCTTTGAAGTCCTTATCTGACATCTATACCTGTATTTTGCTTTTAATATCGGTCTTAATGGCCCCCTAACACTGTATTTGAAGTCTCTTTCTGAAACTCGGCCACTTTTAGCGGGCCGCACTATGAGGTATCCCCAGGACGCGCCGTTTCGGTGTGTGTAGCTTTAAATGCAAATGAGGAGGAGAGAGGCATATAGAAGTATTTATAGAAAAAATACATTTGTGTGCATATTTACATCCAATCACCAAGCAGCTGCAATGCTTCACACGTTAGGAAGCCAAGCCGTTCGGTGGAGATAATTTTTTAGGGGAGCTCTGGGTGGAAAAAGCATGAGAAACGGGAGGTAACCTGTCCCCTTATGACAATTTCTAGCCACCGCAGGACCATAGACAGGCTAGGAGAACTCCTATTTTAATAGGGACTTGTATATATCACAAAGTGAAATTTTCATGATAGGGCACCTTTCAACCAACAAGCGCTCTTTAAGAGAGACTATCGGCTATGTTACATAGCATCACAAGTCCTATTTAGCCATATTACGATCAGATTGTTCTTCACGATTTCTTAGATTAAAAGTAGAAGGAAACGCAGCAGGAATAATGCCATGGGTGATCATATAATTCCAGTGCAGATCAAACTGCTTAGGTTGCCTGCTGCTTTTAAATTGGATTTTCAGGTCCCTGGGTCCCCTCTTCATTTTTGAAGCTTTAAATTCGGGCAGAATATGTGCCAGAGCATGCTCGCTACTTAAAGGCACAGGATGGAAGGAGATTTTTTTTTTTTTTCTGCTACGAACACTGTCGTGATTAGTTTGTGATTCATATATCATCACAGGGATTTGCTTCTGGTTGTGTTATGTTTGCTTTCCGTTTTTTTACAGTGTTGGAAGCGGTCAGGTTATGTTCGGCCTACAGTAGCATGGCATGCTGCTCATCCTCCACGTTTGTTATTTTGTGGTATCTATACGGCTGCGTCCACATGTCTATATTATGTGGAGAAGACTGATCATACACTGTGTGCGGGCTTGCTGTTCCCTCTATATTACTGAAGTAAATCAGGCCACAAGGCAGACAAGAGTGTGAGTGTCTGGATTCTCACTCTCATATGGGATGCCGTATGGGGTATGGAGAACACATGGTTTGTGCCCCCCTGAAATCAACAAGTCCCTCGCCGTGAGGAGTCCCAGAGGAAGAAGCTTCTGTCTCTGTGTGGAAAAACCTGGAGAGACGCAGCTGGTAGACAATTGACTGTTCCGATACAGGCTGTTCTTTTATGAAGAGTGCTGCTGGGTCAGACGAGAGTGTGTGTGTGTAAATGAGAGAGACAGAGACACACAATGCACGCACCGTTGGCATTAGGCACAGAGGAAAAGCCTTTGTGATCTGTATGGCGTTCTCTGTGTTGACGCTGTGTTTGTGTTTTTGTTTGTGGCTGTGTGTCCTGAAAGCAGATCTTTCTCTGGTGCGCTTCATCAGAGCTGAGCTGACCAGGGGGTACTTTCTGGAACACAACGAGGCCAAATACACGGAGCGCAGAGAGAGAGTCTACACCTGCCTGCGTATACCTAAAGAGCTGGAGAAGGCAAGTCTGTAATGGTTTTCATAGGAAAGAACGCGGGCTGTCCAGCGTTCTCACGTCCAACGCCCCTGTCTGTTGTCATGTGATGTCCAAATAAATACAATTTCCTTTAATGTTTCAGCAGAGCTGAGACCTCAGATAGTAGAATTTTCTACAGCCACTAGAGGGAGCAGGTTGGCCTAGTTTTACAACCGTGGGAGAACAACTGCTATTTGTTAAATGGTCATGGACCTCTGAAGATAAGAGGAACTCTTTAACATGAATCCCTGGAAAGAAATAAAAGAAAGACAAATTGCAAGATCATTGGACAGGTTGAGGTCAGCAAAGGTCCCTCAAGGTCCAAGGACAGCTGCTCTTCACTAGGAATCTTTTTCTCTTTTAACCGTGTTTTTCAGCCTGAAATTTCCATGTCTCCATTTTTTTTTGCCATCGCAATAAAGCCTGCAAAATTAGCAATTTACCGCATATTTTCCAAACCTACTGCATTATTTTTACCAAAATTACCAAAAAACCCTTCATGTAAAGTCACACCTGTTGTGCAACACCTGCTGGTGGCAGTATTTGCTCGACAACACTGCTGTCACCTTCGCAGCGTTTTAATCAATAATGCCAAGCACGGGATGTTGCCTGAGGAAGCCACCGAATCCACCCCCATCCTCTCACCCTCGTCCCCTGTCTCCCTGCAGCTGATGATATTTGGGTTCTTCCTCTGCCTGGACGCCTTTCTGTACGTCTTCACTCTGCTGCCTCTCAGAGTGCTGCTGGCCCTCATCCGTCTGCTAACACTGCCCTGCTGCAGGCTCAGGTGAGCATCTCCACACACGTTCACGCATGTGGAGGGATCAGGCCTATAAATGTGTAAATCACTCCTCATACGGCAGCACAAATGTAATCTTTCTTACCACTTCGCTGTCAACCCTA
The DNA here is from genome assembly GCF_900700375.1 of Denticeps clupeoides. Lineage (NCBI taxonomy): Eukaryota > Metazoa > Chordata > Actinopteri > Clupeiformes > Denticipitidae > Denticeps > Denticeps clupeoides. Next base: position 20,610,725 of record NC_041710.1, read on the forward strand.
CACTCTTCTTGTGGGCCCAGCAGCTGGGTTGTGTTTCACTGTGTGTCTCCCTGTCCGCAGGGCTAATATGCCCCTACTGCTGAATGAGCAGGTACTGTACACACGTGCAGAGGCTGTTCTGCCCCAGCGGCTGCTTTTTATTGTCGCTTTAAACAGCAGGGCTTTGTTTTATGACTCCAGGCTCTCAGACCGTACACCCACATTTATTCTTCAAGAATTTGCTGAAGCTTTCTGACACAAATGCACGCTTACTATTACTGTATGTTAATACACTGTGTTTATATACAGATGCATTTATAGTGCATCTAGACATATATCATTTTCCACCCTGCATGCTTTCAGGGATGATGTGTTGCCTCCAATGCATTCAAACACTGGGGTGGTAGTAGCCTAGTGTGCAAAACACTCACTATGAACCAGAAGACCACAAAATGACAGGTTCAAACCCCACTTACTACCATTGTGTCCCTGAGCAAGACACTTAACCCTGAGTGTCTCCAGGTGGGACTGTCCCACGCTCTGGATAAGTGCTGTAAATGTAAATGTGACTGTGGTCTGTGGCTATGACCGCTGGCTACCACAACTCCATGCACCTTTTCAATCAGTTTTCCCTGATTCATGACTCTGAGTCAGGAGCCAAGACTCAGATAGAACAATATAAGACTGCTGTTGCCATACATTATGTTCTCTTTACATTTCTGTATGCAGTTTACTCCAACTCCAACACACAGCGGCAGAATGGTTTTTACAATGTTTTAACAATGACAGGAATTAAGAATGGGTAATATTGCTAAATAATAAATTGTTTTTCTAAATCTTATGGTGTACAGGAATCACGTTTCTCTAACTATTTCTCACTTGTTAATACACTAATTTAAAATAACCTAACTGAATTATCCTTGTATTACATTACATCATGATCTTATGTATACTCTTCTGAACACCGTTCAGCACTGGTTTCTGTGCATGTAGTATCTCAATTCAGCCAGCAGATGGCATGCTTGCATTTAGGATAAACTGTAAAATAAAGATGAACAAATATTCAGTCATTGTTAACAAAATAAATAGACAAGTGGATAAAATAGACAAAACATGGTGGCTTTTTAATAGTAAAATATTATCGGACCGATTTATCATCTCCTGACTGAGGAATTTGCAGCATGATGCTTGTACAGGCTCTTAGAGCACTAACTGCTGTGAGTTCTTCTAACTCTGTGCACTCTGTACATGCTTAAACTCATGTGTTACTGAATGCGTGAGGGAGGTTGACTGACAGCATTTAAAAAACAAAACTAATCTATGTATATTTGACTGTGCATGTGGCCCTGCAGTGGCACACGGATCCTGCAGCCTGCCCAGGTCTGTGATGTCCTCAAGGGTTTTATTCTGGTGCTGTGTTACTCCATGATGCACTATGTGGATTACTCCATGATGTACCATATGATCCGGGGCCAGTCTGTCATCAAGCTCTACATCATTTACAACATGCTAGAGGTACGTTTGCCGAAACACATCACACAGCACTCAATTTACTGATTGTTTAAGGGTTTCTGAGAATCGTGGTTCTCAGTAAATGTTAAAATAACTACCTGGTAGATCAAAATCCATGATTGGATTTGGATTAGAGAGGTCGGATTCGTTTAGTCCTATGGTGTGGGTACTGAAATGTTGAAATACCTCAAGATAAATAATTTGCTCTCAGGTTGCAGATCGACTCTTCTCCTCTTTTGGTCAAGACATCCTGGATGCTCTCTACTGGACAGCCACGGAGCCAAAAGAAAGAAAGAGGGCACACATTGGTGTGATCCCTCACTTTCTCATGGCTGTTCTCTATGTGTGTATCCTTTTTCTCTTCCTAGACACAAGCAGAGGGGGATATAAGCTGTCCAGCATTGAGTATACTGCACTCAAACATGCAGCAAGAAAGACAAAAACCTACATTCAATTCTATTTCACTAATCTTATTGTCAATAAAGACAGCGAAGTCATTGTGAAACACTGCAGCACAGCACACGGTGCACACAGTGAAATGTGTCCTCTGCATTTAACACATCACCCGCAGTGAGCAGCCATGCCAGGCACCACTGAGCAAAGTACCGTCCCCACACACTGCTCCACGGGCACCTGTCATGTCAGTGGCATCTTGGCAGTTCGGGTGCGCGGACCTGTCCAATAACAGGTCCGTGTCCTTAACCGCTAGGACACCACTGCCCCACACAGTATTCCTACTCTGGACATATTTTTCACATTACATTTGAATGAACATGAAGCTCCCATTGTACTTCAGTTTGAGAACTGTGAACAGACAATGCAGATATTTTCCTGAGCCTTTGTCTCCAGTCCTGCATGCCATCCTTATCATGGTTCAGGCCACCACCCTCAACGTCGCCTTCAACTCCCACAACAAGTCCCTGCTCACCATCATGATGTCCAACAATGTGGGTACACGATCAGGGTCTTATACTACTGAGTTTGGGGCTAGACTTGTGACATACATGTTTATTTCCTGACACTACATGGTGTATTCACTTGAAGGGCCTTTATAGAGAATACAGACACTTTGTTCAAGTTAAATCACTTTTTTTTTTTGGTTAATCCTCACATGAGATGTCAGAACATTGTTCAGGGTTTTATTTGTGTGATTGCTGTCTGCAGTTTGTGGAGATCAAAGGCAGTGTATTTAAGAAGTTTGAGAAGAACAACCTGTTCCAGATGTCGAACAGCGGTGAGTCAGATGCTAATACACACAGACGTGTCAGAAAGAGATGGCTTGCACTGAAAAAATGTCTCATCTTTAAACTGTGTCCCTTTGAAATGGAAATTAGCCTCCAGCACAATTGAAAAGTCTGGTCTTATTTATTAATTCACATGTCATCATTTGATTCATAACTATTAATGTCTGCGAAACCCAGATTATTGTGTCTTTGGAATGAATGGCAGAGATGCCCTTTTCATTTTTGTGTGATCGTATTTATAATTTGCAGATATCAAAGAAAGATTCACCAACTATGTACTGCTGCTTATTGTCTGTCTCAGAAATATGGAGCAGTTCTCCTGGAACCCAGGTGATTAGCTTCCATTGTTTTTTCATACATGAGACATCTTTCATTTGTCTCTCATATCTGACTTTTTTGGTCTTTTTGTTCTAAAGTCAGACTACAATTGAATGGGTTCTCGGTTTGCATTCCTTGTTGATTTTGCATGTACCTAACATGATATTGTGGATACGTTGACTGCAGATCACTTCTGGGTGCTCTTCCCTGATGTATGTATGGTCATTGCCTCGGAGGTGGCTGTGGACGTGGTCAAACACGCATTCATCACAAAGTTTAATGACATTACAGCTGATGTGAGTATCCCAGCTCTTCAGTGCACTGCTGTGACAATTAACACAGTGTCTGTTATGTACTATCACCAGCACCATCACTTCTAATGCAGAAGTGGATTCACACCCAGACATGTGTGCTCAATGCTGCTTTCTAGAGCAGGACAAAACCAGGAACCTGCACTGGCAGAACCCCTGTGCACTCAGTTAATATGACACCAGGTTTTCTGTTCTACTGACTTATACATAAGGTTGTGCCTGATTCCTTTTGGCTTTCAGACTCTTGGCTTATCTCCCTTTCTCCCTATGCAACCCATGTTTACGAGTTTAAAAGCGCTTAGAGTTAAGCAAAGAGTAAATCAGACTGTGGTTATGATAACGCTCCGGTGCTTTGCCACACCACCTCAATTTTATCCCATATTGCAAAAATCCACAGCTACTCAATCAGTGAAGTCAGATGCCCTTCCTAGAGAAGAGGAGATGACCGGGAGCCTCTAGGGGAGTAGTGAGATTGAGATGGAGTTGGGGAGAAGTAGAGAGGATTAGGTTGTGCTACCTGGCAGGGATTAGCCCAGTGGGATCTCAGTGGTGTTACAGTGTCTTACAGGCAGGAGGATTTGTGTCACCGCAGTGAGGACCACCCACACAGACACGCATACACACATTCTTTCCCTGGTTTCTTCTTCAAATTAGTTAGGAATCAAGAATATGATAAATCTTAGCTCATAATGGTTTTTACCAAATCAACATTTTTAAAAGCCAAGATATAAAAATAACAACATTTATTCTTCATGGCTAGTTATTAGAAACCATGTGAATTGTGATTACATTTACATTTATGGCATTTATCAGAAACCTTTATCCAGAGTGTCTTACAATCGGTAGTGACAGGGACAGTCCCCATAGAGACAGGGTTAAGTGTCTTGATTAGCAACACAACGGTAGTAAGTGGGGTTTGAACCTGAGAACCTTCTGCAATGAATAGCATCTTTTTATTAGTGATCTTGGGTGAGAAGCAGCTTCATAGAGCACATATTTATATCCGTCATTTTCTTTATCGTTACACAAACAGTGGTCTATGTTGCGAATTATAAACTCATTGCATAACCTGGGGAGATTAACCTTCAGAGACCCTAGTGTCAATCGGTCCCTTAGTTAGTCAAACTAACAAATTTGTGGACATATATAAATATTACACTGAATTATTAAGAAATTTCTGTGCACCATTAACAATAAATCATGCATTTTAATATACAGTATTTCATGTTCTTGCCGGTACAACATGGAATGTTAACATTTTCAGTAATTTTACATTATGTGCTCCTGAGTGGAAAGACGGGGTATTTCTCTGACTCATCTTTACTTTACTTTACTTTACTTTATTTGGCAGACGCTTTTATCCAAAGCGACTTACAATGGGAAGACACCAGCAATTCTCGTTCGATTTCTATAGAATATCAAGTATACAATCTCTGACACAAACACACACACACACACACCAGCACACACAGCTAATTTAAGGTTCTTAATTCTCAACAGGAAATGTCTTGATCTTTGGAAAGCAGGCCAGAAAATCCCAGAGCTGTAACAAGTCACAGCTGTCACTGTCTTTGTGTGTGTGTTGTGCATGTACATTCTGTCTTCCATTTCAGTTTTATATCAGTCTGTGCTGCTGTCTTACAGGTATACAGCGAATACAGGGCCAGCCTGGCCTTTGACCTCGTCAGCAGTCGGCAAAAAAACGTAAGGCCATTTCTGAGGTGACCGTCTCAGTTCAGCTGTGCTTTTTACGCTTTAGTGTGTACTGGTTTATAGCGTTAGTAAATATGAGGCCTAGTGGACCATCATTGGGATTGTGTGTTCTGTGCTGCACTAGGCCTACACGGACTACAGCGACACTGTCTCCAGGAGAATGGGTTTCATCCCGCTTCCTCTTGCATTGCTGGTGAGTCGGTGATAACTAAGCAATAAGAAAGTGCCAATAAGAAAGTGATTAAACCTAGTCCTAAAGTAAAAGCGGAGAACTTAATAAAGTTACATTTATGGCATTTATCAGACGTCCTTATCCGGAGCGACTTACAATCAGTATTTACAGGGACAGTCCCCCCTGGAGCAACTCAGGGTTAAATGTCTTGCTCAGGGACACAATGGTAGTAAGTGGGATTCGAACCTGGGTCTTCTGGTTCATAGGCAAGTGTGTTACCCGCTGGGCTACTACCACCCTAAAGTTCTTCTGTAGTCTAGGATTGGTCCTAATCTTTGAATGGTAAAGAGACCCTTTATGTTGAATAATTAAATGTAAAGGCAAATGAATGGGAATGGGAATTGGTTTTACATTTGACTCAAAATGTCTTTATTTGCTTTAGCTCATTAGGGTGGTGACAAGCTCAGTCAAAATCCAGGGGTCGCTGTCTCTCGTCTGTGTGCTGCTGTTCTACCTGGGGTAAGCGATGTGTGTGTGTGTATGAGTGAGATATAACTCATATAAAAAATGATACTGGATTAATGTAATAACTGTGCTGATAGTACTGCTGTTTAGCCTGGGGATGTCTCCTCCTCTCTCCCCTCTTTATCTGTTTGGCACGTGTTTCTGCCCGTGTATGTTGTAGTATGATCACGCTGAAGGTGCTGAACAGCATCGTGCTGCTGGGGAAGTCCTGTCTCTATGTGAAGGAGGCTAATATGGAGGAGAAGCTCTTCCAGAAACCCCCGTCAGCTGCCCCCAGCAGAACCTCCAGCAGAACCAACAGAGTAAAATACAACAGCAGCCCACCAGGTAACGACTGCAACCTCACACACTCAAAACATCGTGCCAGGTAACACACACACTATAAATACAACTGCAGCACACTGGGTATTATTATACACATTCTCTTTATCAAATGGAATAAGTTATAACACAGCCAATACACTTAGTTATTAATTATAGCTATGTCTATTATAACAATAATAAGTTATTTTTAGATATACAGACACAAATACATTAGCAGCCTTCGAAGCAGTCTTTCATCTAATACACAAACACACAGACACACTCCATATTGATACTAATATTTTATTATGATTCCTGTATATTATTAACTGAATAAAGAACAAAAGCTACTATGTATGCACATGCACGCACTATGTAATTGGTTTAATGTGGATTTATGATGTCTAACTTTCTGTTACAATGTATTGCCTTACATTCCCAAGAACTCTGCTTTGTCACTACTCACACCCTCAAACCCTCTTATCACTTTTCAGAAGCTTCTGGGTATATGCTGCATTCATGTAATTCCCTGTGCTTGGTTCACTTTTAATTCTAAATCACATTATGATCAATCACTAAATCATCTTCTGTGTTCCTAGTTTTGTAACAATTTCAATATCTGGATGGGCTTAATAGTTCCCATTTGAGTCTATTTAGTTCTGCACTAGCCTTGCAGGTTATTCATATAGACACATTTATGTTTCCCTGTGCTCCTATGCCCTTCCAGGTGATCCAGTGGAAGAAGACATCGCTACATCAGTCACTTCTCAGCCCATTCATAATGGCGATCACTCCACCTCAGTACTGCCCAACAGCGAATCAGATCAGTTCCTCACCACTCCTGATGAGACAGAGGAGAAGGACCTCAGCCAGGATGGCATGGAGCTGACACACAGAGCGCCCAAAAAAGACTTGCTGGAGATCGATCGCTTCACAATCTGTGGCAACCGCATAGACTAATAAACTCGTAAATACACACACACAAAGAAACAGACATACTGATATATATACACACACGGTGCAGCTGCCAGAAGCGCTGAGAAGCTCTAGCTGCCGGGGGCAGAAGAGTGGAGCAAATCACCAAGTTGTGAGGTTTGACGAGGGTTGGCATTGTGGCATTGAACTTCGATACCCACTTACTGCCAACCTGAGCCCCACTATCCCAGCCTCTGCAGCGACTGGCAGGTTATTTATTAAGATGCAGTGTGTCTAATTTATTATAGACTGGATGGAGTAAAGCCTAGAGTTCTGCATTTCAGTTCTCCCAAAACCCCACCACAGCCTTGTCACTGCTACTCCCAGACACTATGGTCGCCATAGAAACGGTTGGAAGTGCACCGCAGAGCTGGAGAGTGATTGAGGCTGAAGTGGACCAGCAACCCAAGACAGAAGGGGGAAGATGATGATGATGGTGTGTCTAATCAAAAACCAAAAAAAACAAAAAACAATGAAGGGTTCATATACACACAATCCCACTCACACAAATAAAGAGGGCGCCAGCTTTTCAGTCCCATAGCCTGTATCTCAGGTGCATTGTAATGAAGACTCCACTGTTTCTGAGTTAAGGGGGGGAAAACCCCATTACTGCTTAAAACAAGCACAGGACCCGATGATGAAGTAAAGTCAGGACAACTTTTTTTTGTAATATTTTTAATTCAAACAGGAAAAAGAATAGGAAACATTTCTGTACTTTTATATTCCATCAAATTTAATTGTATTTTAATGGGTGACACCAGTAGATCAATGGACACTAATCTGTCACAGCATTAAGAGAAAAACATTGATTGCTATTGCTCCTCACCAGGGGTGGTATATAGTGGACAGACATTTGAACAGTGATTCTTGACTGGCCAAAATGTGATTCCCATGTTTTTATTCAGTTGAGCATCTCTGGGGTATGTTGGAGAACCAACTCCATGAAGGATCTGCAGCTAAAACTTTGGCGCCACATACCACAGTCTACCTTGGTCTTTACCAGTGGTCTTTAATACTGTGGCCGAGTGGTGTAGATTGGATACAGCACGTAAATACAAATAATTATGCATATGCGTCACATTTGCAATTGCTCCATATCAATGTACTCTTTACTCATGTGCCAGTATCACAGACTTTTTTTATGAGCCCTGCTGTCTTAATTATGAGTCTATAAATAATTTTCTACATTTGGCAATACTAAGGCCAGGTATTTGATTTTATTGCATTTAAGTGTAATAACTTGGAATGCAGGAAATGTTTGATTCCTGGTAAATTAGGGCAGTGGAGAATGCTATAGCTTTTCAACAGCTTTGTTTAAAGATGCTTTTGAAGTGATTGCAAGTATGATTTTTGTAATGGTATATTTAGTCTGGAACAAAAAATAGTAATAAGTACTGTTATCATTCCCCAGCAGAATGTAAACCACTATGGTAGCATTTTTCTTATACCTAGGGCACAAGAATCTTTACAAATGTAGTTAAAAAGGAACCACATTGTTTTTATCCGATATTTAGAAACGGGGCATGTCCTAAAGAAAACCTTAAGAGAGCATTCTTTTTTTTTTTAAGGATGACCTGATGCTATGATTTTCATACCAGCATTGTCTGTTTTATTGCGCCTTTTCAAACGGTGGTAGCACTTCAGGGCTGTAGTGTAACAGTGCTAAACTTTTATGCAGGAAAAAAACTTGCCACCATGTCACCAAAGTCACTGTGGCAAATGTACTTGTTCTGCATTATCAGAACTGAAAGCCAATGAACAAGAAAGGGCATGGCACCATTAAAATACAGCCTTATGAGGTCGTGTGCAGCCATTTCATTCTGAATGCTTGTTAAAGGTACACATTTAAAAGACCAGTTTGTGCTAAATGTTTTAGTCATTTTTAATCAGAAGAGCTCAGAGCTGGTCATTACTGGTCGTATCATTGTGTAAAAAAAATGCATTATAAATGACAGTTAAGGTAAAGTGTTTTACATTAGCTTGTGTGTATGGCTAAATGTTGACATGAATTGTTTTGTTTTTGGCGCATCACTGAAACAGCAGTTTACATTTTCTGCATGCACATCAGTACCTTTACCATGCGTTCTACCACAGCATCATTAACTGTGCTGATTTTTTGTCATTCAACAAATTGTAATGAATACCTTTCTAAGAAAAGAATCATTGCAAAAGGAACTGGGTCAGAGAAGGCAGTTGGGGGGGTCTAATAAATATTTTGTTTTGTATATATATATTTTGGTCTGTTTATTTTCCCTTCCAAGGCTTTTGTAAAAAAACTAAATGTTTATACAGTACAGACCAAAGGTTTGGACGCACCTTCTCATTCAATGTGTTTTCTTAATTTTCATGACCATTTACGTTGGTAGATTCTTACTGAATACATCAAAACTATGAATGAACACATGTGGAGTTATATACTTAACAAAAAGTAGAGACCTGACTTCCACAGTCACCGGACCTGAACCAAGTCGAGATGGTTTGGGGTGAGCTGGACCGCAGAGTGGAGGCAAAGGGGCCAACAAGTGCTAAACACCTCTGGGAAGTCCTTCAAGACTGTTGGAAAACCATTTCAGGTGACGACCTCTTGAAGCTCACCGAGAGAATGCCAAGAGTGTGCAAAGCAGTAACCAGAGCAAAGGGCGGCTATTTAGAAGAAACTAGAATATAAAACATGTTTTCAGTTATTTCACCTTTTTTTGTTAAGTACATAACTCCACATGTGTTCATTCATAGTTTTGATGCCTTCAGTGAGAATCTTCCAACGTAAATGGTCATGACAATAAAGAAAACACATGAGAGAATGAGAAGGTGTGTCCAAACTTTTGGCCTGTACTGTATAATGGGGCTACGAGACCCAAAAAGAACACAAAGCATCATCTCACGGGAGAGGAAGCGGAGCTGAAAGAGGCAGTCAGTCTTACACCAATTAAACAGGTTTGTGTGTCTGCTAGAAGAAGCCTCCGCCTGTCCCTGAATGGATGTCATCTTTCTTTGAAACCAGGGATAGGATGAACCCTTTCTTTTTGACCGTGTGGTTGGTGTATACCGGTAACAGGAGTCTCGACTGCAAGACGTGCAACTCAACTTTGATTACACAATGTACTTCCACTGTTGGGGACAAAGAGTTGAGGACAGCATGCAGTGGAAATTGGCCTGGAGAATTATTCACTTGCCGTCTTGTGGGAGCTCCGGCAGGGTGTGGCGCCAGCTGGTCTCAGGAATAACAGTTTAAGAGAAAATGAACATGAATTGTTAGTTATTCACATTCTTCAGTGTAAATGGACAGTTTTGGGTTGGCATGCAGTGTTATGCAGAAATCAAATTCGAGTAAGACATGCGACATGCTGCTGACCGCTGTGAACTGAAGTGTGTGACTATTCTCACCACCCTGACTTGGTGAGAGGAACCCATTTTTCTCTGGTTACTAAAGAACTACATCAATTCAGGAACCTCAAAAGTTTTGTTTTGGTGTCATTATTAATCTGTTTTAGAGTACATTTACACAGTAATCCAATCCAACTAGCCTGTCTGTCCCGTGATCCTGTCTTGGCCCCTCGGTGGTGGAACTTCCCCTTGAGGACAGAACAGCTCAGTCACTGAGCACTTTCAAACGGCAGCTCAAGACCTTCCTCTTTAGAGAATATTTAGATTAACTTGTAACCTTCTGACTTATGTAACTACAACAGAGTGAATAAAAAGATTGTATTCATAGTTGGGGGTCCTAGTGAACCAGAATTAATCACTTCATTAACTCTGACATGGAAGTCGCTCACAATCTGATGAGGAACTGACCCCAGATAAAGCGCTGGAACAAACTATACAGGGTGACAGCTTGTTGTGTGGGCTCCTAGTGTCTGGAATGCTATGCATATCATAAGCACAAATTAGGGGACTGGTTATTTTCATGTTATGTAAAAGAGGGCGAGTCAGTGACCGTTGATGCAGAATCACACTTTTGCTGCTTCTAATCGCCGCCATGGTAACTAAAGGAGCTGAACTGTGACCTCTGAACGCTGACCTCGGGCTGACAGGAGCGGCCAAAACATCTGTGACATGCAAATAATTGCTATTTCAAATCCACCAGTGAGCTGCTTTGAAATTCATCCCGTCTTCTGACAAGAGAAGCGAATGAGACCGGTTTGCGAGCCGTGTGATGCAGTGCCGGTGCGAGTTGGCGATTTCACCTTGCGATCCTTTTATTCAAGGTCACCGTGAATAATCCTGTTTGATTTATATTTTTTATTCTGTTACAACTCACTCTTGTTCATATCCTGTTTACATGTAAATCTGCTTAGTAACTGGAGAGACTGTGCACCACTGATTCTACAGTGAAGGTTCCTTTGTCTGATTTCTGGCTATTGTGTCCTTCATAATTATCCATCCATCCATCCATGGCGTCCATACAGCCCCTGGACAAGGTATTGGTTCACCGCACACACACACACACACACACACACACACACACACACACCCCACCCATCACACCCTCCATTATGTTGAATGTTTTGTGACACAAAATCCTCTCTTCGCCGAAGATGATTCCAGCAGAACCCTCTGAATACTTACTGTTTATTCTAGGAGGGATTTTGAACACATGAACTTGAGTGTGTACCTGTTCTGAGAGTTCAAAAGATCAGGAGAGGGTATGCTGGAGGGTTTGTTGTGTGATGTAATCGTGAGTCTGAATGTTGATCCATTTCTACCAAATGATATAACCCTCTTAATCTCCAAAATATCCAGATTTCAGGATTTAGAAATGGACAGAACAGGTGTGTGTGTGTGTGTGTGTGTGTGTGTGTGTGTGTGTTAAATGTGTGTTGTGAGACAATCCCTGTTCATATGACAAGCTTGCCTTAGTGACAGAAGCATCCACACTTCATTCAGGTGTGCAGAATACGTAGTTTGTCAATATTATATTATTTTACATTTACATTTATATCATTTATCAGACGCTCTTATCCAGAGCGACTTACAATCAGTAGTTACAGGGACAGTCCCCCTGGAGCAACTTAGGGTTAAGTGTCTTGCTCAGGGACACAATAGTAGTAAGTGGGATTTGAACCTGTGACTCTGTAGTCTTCTGGTTCATAGACATTTATCAGACACCCTTATCAAGAGCAGGTTACAGTGGTCACAGGGACAGTCCTCCTAGAGTCTTTTTCAGGAACACAATAGTAATAAGTCCAAGTTGTCCTGTGGAACAGATGTGGCATGTGTTACGCAAACGGTGTCCATATGAAAGGTTTCGTTTTAATGAAATCGGCCTGTTTTTGGACTGTTCTTTGCAATTGTTCTCCTGCTGGGAAAATATCTACCCGCCTTTACCTGAGCCCTCCCTCTGTGTGGGAGACCCGATGAGAGTTGCACTGCTCCAGGGCGGGTCTCATGTGTCCCTTCGTCTCCCCATAAAGGCCCTTTATGTTGATGCTGGGCCCTCTGAGACACTCTTGTGCCATGAGAACAAGTCCTCAAATGGCAGTTTCGCTCACTTCTTTCTTAAGGAGCTTGTTTGATTTCTTGTCTCCACATCTTTCCAGTGTCCTTTCTATGAATTCCTTGTAAAATTATAGTGTTGGCAGTTTTCACACTTCTTGAGAGCAGTTTTTTTTTTTTTTACAGTCTACCCTAAACAGCCAGGATCGTCTAAAACATAAAAGAGGTGAAAATAGTTGTTTCAACACAGAACATGATATTTCAGACCAAAATGTCATTTTCCCACATGATATATATATTTTTTTTTTTCAAAAAAAAAAAATGGACTCCTATTGACATTATACCTCGCAAAGCGAATATGTTACGTGTTTTCTGGACGTATAATGTTTTGTTTTGGTACTATTCAGCATTTAACTTTAGAGCTACATAACTCCAGAAACATAAGAACAAATGTATCTCGCAGCATGTGAGAAGCGACGCTCGCCGGCGCGCTCCCGACCCCGCCAGCGCGCGCACGCGCGCACGCGCGCGCGCACCCCAGACTGGCGCGAGATTTCGCGTCTGTCGGGCGCGGGAGAGAGAGAGAGAGAGAGAGAGAGAGAGAGAGCTGGTACCAGATCAATAGAAGGAATACGTCTACACTGGACATGACCTGGGATGACAGGGCTTGATTCCCTTTCACGTTTTTACACATTTTTGTGCACATGTACACATTTTCCACCTCTGTCCGGTATAAACTATCGATGCGGATTATTGGTGTAAATCCTAAAGACAACAGCACACTCCAGCAACCCGTCCCTCTCTTCCACGCTGGTGGCATCTCCTGAAGGGACAGGTGTCCAGGACCGTCGCCTGCCATGCTCTGGATAACGGGGCTCGCGCTCTTCGCGACTTTGGGGGCGACGTCCGGCGAGTCTCAGCTGCGGGAGGACGCGAACCCGCACGCCGACATGCACAAGGTGCCCGCGGAAACTCTGGATTTCGGCTTCGTGCCCTCGGTGGTCTACGAGACCCACGCGTATTATGAACCGGGAGCGATCGGGATCCTGTTCCACATGGTGCACGCCTTCCTGTACGCGGTCCAGCCGAACCCGTTCCCCAAAGGTGAGGAACTTCACGCTTTTTGATGGGTCTGCAGACACTCATCACTGTGAACTTTTTATGTGATTAACATGCAGTTTTCATGGTCTAAATAAGTAAATTGCCATAGAAATTCTGGCTCATCTCTGGGACAGAGTCATGGATGAGAAAAGGCGCTGCATCTGAGCGCATGGGTGCAATTAGGTTGCATTGGTGGGTGGTAAATTCCAATAGGATTGGGATTTTAAGTCGGTCACTGCGATTTCGGTGAACGTAATCAATTAGGAGATCTGGTGATTAGGCGTGGCTTTCTGAGTCACCTGCCTGATCAGGTAAGCTCATAATCTGCATTACCATATGCTGCTGAGCCCGAAGCCTGCTAAGTCATAAACACCCGAACTACGTCCAAAAACGCACACATTTCCGCATCACACAGCTGTATGGTGTGCCTTCGTGTTAGGTTTCCACGGCGGGGATGGATGTGTTCAGTTCCGAGTGTGAGGGGGGGTGTGATGATTCGGTGGAGGCGTGTCAGCATGTTTGGGACTGGAATGTGTCTCTCTCTCAATGAACAACGACACGACCGGCCCGGGAAAATTAGCCATCTCCCCCTTTCTGCTTCCAAACTGTCTCATTGTTTTACATTATGTAGGCCCATCGCATGAGAAGGATGGATGTGTTTGTTTCACGTACACCGTTTTTGCCGCTAAACTCCTGATCTGTGTGGAAAGGCCCCTGCTGCCTCTGCTTATCCCCTGTGATAAAGAGAGTGCAGATTAATGGATTAGGCAGCAGAGCAGTAACTTAACGCCAGTGGCAGATGTCATTGTCTCCGGAGCGGGCTGCCGTGAAAGTACCCGTCCCACCGACTCACTCTCCACGTACCCGCCCGCAACCTCCACGTTCCCTCCCAACGTTTTTCACTTACGGTTTTGCCTTATTTATCGAGTTCAGTCTGGTTTCTAATGACAATATTTAATGGGTTTATTTGACCCTAAACAGGACTCTGGCCACTAGATTATCCCAGTTGAGCTATATTTAGGGCTTCTTTGTGTGGGGGAGACAACAACATGTTTATCTGTGGTTAAAAAAAGCCGCAGACTGGTATCTTTACAGTAGCAGAGCAGATTTATTTTTATACTTTTGGGTGCGGGTATAATCCGGGACGAGGTACGTAAATGACCTTTGGATGATATTAATTCCATAAACAAGCACGTTTGAGATCTGGAGCTGGCACCATCTTTTCCCTCTGTGGGTATTCTTTTGCACGCCTTAACACTGCGAGCATGCAGATTTGAGGAGGGGTTTTACCATCTTATCCGCCAGGTTGCTTTCACCGAGTTGCTAATATTTAAGCTCTGAATGGCACACTGTCAGAATAAATGGTGTTGAGGAAGGGTAAAAGAAGCAAGAAAATGCTAAATTCGCAAAAGGGCGGGAAAAAAAAACAGTGTATGAAGGTTGGAGAGATGGAGGGGGGGGCAGATAAATGTAGATAACGGAAGTGAAACAGAAAGAGATGGAGGCCACTTTGCAGCCCAACACCATCAGCTTAGTAAGAGGATTATCCATGTGGCCTTCTGACCACCAATACCCTCCAGAAAAGTGCGCTACAACATTTAAACATCATTTAAACCCTTTTAAATTTCACATATACCACATACACATACTGGTGCCTAAAACATGGTTGTAAATTATTCCCATAAATAGACTACAAAAACCAAGGCCTCAGCTTGATAACAAATAGACATGATTGTTAATGGCCAAAGATTCCAAACACTGTCCAAGTCAACCAACTTCACAAACTGTGACTACATAATCTTTTTGATTATTGTTGATTATTTGTTGTGTACATTATTCCTGTTTATGTCACACTCCCTGCTAACTGTTCATTTTCTTTAGTTTCTAATGTAAAAATCTGTGAAGCAGGTTCTACACTAGCTGCAATAAAATGATGAAATTTTAAGGTTGTACAGAGCCCATAATTAAGAACAAAGCAAAGCCAGCAAGAAAAGTCTTGTTGCTACTGCCTCGAGGACAGGAAAGTCCTTGCTTTATTAGTGCTCGCTTTTCGTCCCCAATGCGGAGCAGCCACACTTCAGAGGGCATTTTGGGTATTCGGGAGTGGGTCCCATTTGGCTGTGGCAGCCGCAGGCTCGTCTGCGAGAATCCTGACAGCGGCGGCATTAGCCACAGCAGGCTGTGTCCTGCACGGCTGGCTCTGTATGTGTGTCACTGCACAGAGATAAACACTCATCCATCTGTCCACTGTCTTAGACAATGCAGATACTAAAGGGACTTATGCACCCGTCTTTGTCTCTATGTCTTATTACCGTCATTTGCCGCCTCTGACTGACAGTATTGTTTTTTTTTAGATTTTATAAATTAAAATGCACACATGCAATGCTACTTAATGCAAAATGTGTGTGCATTTGAGCATAGTCTATGCATAGTTATATGACAATGTCATGGGAAAATGTCATGACACCAGGAATATTTTGTGATGTCATGCCCTGGTTCTGCCAAATTCTGCCAGGTGCCCTCAGCATCCAGGGCACACCACATACCACATGGCTTGCATTAGAAAACCTAAACATATTATCAGTGGATATGGCAAATGTTTGCTCAGTAAATTCATGTGAAAAAAAAGTAGTTCATCAACATTAAATGTTCAAAATGTATTACACCTTCTGATTCCATGCTTTGGCATACAAATAAAAGGAGCAGTGGTAAGTTAAAAGCAATCATCATTTTAATGTAATTTTAAAACCTTAGCTTGCAAACTGTAAGGAAATGAAGCGAGCTTATAAAGGATTAATACCTAACTCAGCTTTGCTAAATCTGGTCATTAGTCAGCAGTGAAGTAGGACACCATATTCAAATATGAATATATACAAACTTTGGATTGCTTTGCATGCTTCATTATATATTTTCCAAAGTGCATTTCCAACCAGTTACTTTATCAGTACTGGAGTGAGTCCATTGTTTCTGTGTCCATAGTGGGGGCCATATCTTAAATACAGAACTTGCAGTTGCAATATTACAGTTGCATGCAGGCTCATGTGTTCTTCCTAAACATTGCAAATAGAGAAATTCATGTGTAAACACAACCCATGTCTCTCAATGGAGTGCTGCACCTATATAATAATATACTGTTTAATACACATTTTATTCTTAAAGGCATAAAGTTCAACACACTATACTGATTGCATGTGGGGGTAAAGACATTTGAAGATAGAAAACTGAGGTGGGGGATTTACAGGATGGGGGTAGTAACTGCTTAGTGACCCGGTTTTCCACAATCCTCCTGCAGAGCCAGCCCCATACTGTCCTGAGCCTCCAGGAAAAGCTTTAGGTGCACGATGGGACAATAAAAAAAACATTACTTGCATTTATAAAGAGCTCTATATAGGGCCTGGCAATTTGTACATACAATATATAATTTGTATTACAAATGTTGATGAAATTTGTGCAAGTATTTTAATATGCTAGAAAACATGGACTGAGGATACCATACCCTACCATACCATATTTTTCATTTATAAAACAACAAAGGAGCTGACCAAAGGTTTGTGGGTGAATGTTTATAATAAAAATACATTAGTTCGCCCAGACCTAGAATTAGGGTTGTGTGATACCACTAAATCAGTTTGGTGTTGACGATACTGATTCGATACCGACACTTTATGCAAAAACTGTCATAGACTGAATAGGATGCTTTCACTGTGTAATGAATGCTTCATAGTTGGGGACCATATTAAGGTGAACACAGGAAGTGATGTATAAAGTAAAATATCAAGTTAAAACTCAGTGTTTGTGATTTGACTCAGCAACCTAATTACAGCTCAATGAGCAGTCAATGAGCAGAGCTGCGTGCTGCAGCGACAAGGCATTTTTACAGGTGTATTTCAAATACTATGACGTGCGGAAGAGGAAGTAGGTCCTGGGTATCATTTTAAACGATCCTGATAGTATAGTTATATTCTGCTGTGCTCCTGGTAAACTACACATTTGCCCCTAATGACTAATATCTATATGAGAATCGATTCTAGAACATAAAAATCTGATATCTTTTGCACACCAATACAGCTCAGCATCGTCACATAGATGTGCAAGGAGCAGTATTTCCACCGGCACATTTACTTTCAGTTGGATCGTGGTACTGAAAGTAGAAGAGCGAAAATATCAATCCCATTTTTGCTAGTATTGATCTGATACTGATGCCAACTTAGTATTGATAATATTGATATTTTGGATTGATCTGCCCACCCATACCTAGAATACAAATTGTGTTCCATTACTAATGGTTATTAAGAGTGCTTAGCATGCTTAGCATGAGGTATAGCATGGCGGAGCATTGTACCTTTTGCAAACAAGACAAATGTTTAACATTTGAGTCTCTCGAAAGCAGGCAACGTTTTCTGTGACGGCAGCATTTCACACTGTTGGCTTCTCTCAACAACCCTTAAGTTAGACAACGGGGATGGTTTCCAACAGTCCTGAAGGTTTATGCAGAACGCTTTCTTATTATTCACTCAGGCTAATGAGCATCTCATGAAGCGGCTTTTGATGATCACAATAGTAAACAAAGCCGTCATAAAACTCGAGACAGATTCATCAAACATTTTTTGCTTTCACCTGCTACAAAAATCCTAAATATATTTCTGTGCAAGGGATGGGGGACGGATTCTTCAAAATGGTCTCCATTTTCATCTTCATAACCAGCACAGAGTAGGTGCATCCAAACTTTTGACTGGTAGTGTATATTTCTTCATCTTTGTCTTCATCCGCTTATCCGGGTCCGGGTCCCGGCGGCAGCATCCCAAGTAGGGAATCGCAGACAGCCACCTCCGCCAGCTCCTCCAGCAGGACCCCAAGGCGTTCCCAGACCAGACTGGAGATACAATTTCTCCCATGTGTCCAGGAGGCATCCTGACCAGATGCCCGAACCATCTCAACTGGCTCCGCTCGATGTGGAGGAGCAGATCTACTCTGAGACCCTCCCGAATGTCCGAGCTCCTCACCCTATCTCTAAGGCTGCATCTGGCCACCCTACAGAGGAAACTCATTTTGGCTGCTTGAAACCGCCATCTCGTTCTTTCGCTCATTACCCAAAGCTCATGACCATAGGTGAGGATTGTGACGGAGATCGACCGGTAAATCGAGAGTAAATCTTTGACCGTGTCCCGAGAGCAGTGGGGGACATTGAGTCCGAATGGACCTTGTTCTGTTCTGCGATTGTTGAGGCGGCTGTTGCTAGCTGTGGCCGCAAGGTGGCCGGTGCCAGTCGTTGCAGTAACCCCCATACCTGCTGGTGGACACCTGAGGTTAGGGGAGCCGTCAGGCTGAAGAAGGAGCCTACAGGGCATGGCTGGTCTGTGGATCTCCAGAAGCAGCAGACAGGTACTGGATGGCCAAGCGGGGTGCAGCAGTGGCAGTCACCGAAATCTCGGGCATGAGAGGAGTTCATTGAGGTCATGGAGAAAGACTACCGATCAGCTCCAAAGAGGGTGGATGAGATCCGTCCTAGGTATCTCATGGCTATGGATGTTGTAGGGCTGTTGTGGTTGAAACGTCTTTGCATTATTGCGTGGACATCGGGGGCAGTTCCGGTGGAGTGACAGACTGGGGTGGTGGTCCCCGTTTTCAACTATAGGGGGATCACACTCCTCAGCCTCCCTGGAAAGATCTACTCCAAGGTACTGGAGAGGAGGGTCCGGTTGATAGTTCAATCTCAGATTGAGGAGGAGCAATGTGGTTTTCGTCCTGGCCGTGGAACTGTGGACCAGCTCTTTACCCTTGCTGGGGTGATGGAGGGGGCATGGGAGTTTGCCCAACCAATCCACATGTGTTTTGTTGATTTGTAGAAGGCTTATGACCGTGTCCCCAGGGGCACCCTATGGGAGGTGAATGGTCTTTTGTTAAGGGCCATTCAGTCCTTGTACCAGATGAGCGTGAGCTTGGTCCGCATAGCCAGCTGTAAGTCGGACATGTTCCTGGTGAGGGTTGGACTCCGCCAGGGCTACCCTTTGTCACCGGTTCTGTTCATAATATATATGGACAGAATTTCTAAGCGCAGCCGTGGTGTGGAGGGTGTTGAGTTTGGTGGCATGAGAATCTCGTCTCTGCTTTATGCAGATGATGTGGTCCTCCTAGCTTCATCAGGCTCTGACCTTCAGCTGTTGCTGGGTAGGTTCGCACCTGAGTGTGAAGCGGCTGGGATGAGGATCAGCACCTCCAAATCTGAGACCATGGTTCTCGACCGGAAAAGGGTGGCTTGCCAACTCCGGGTCGGGAGAGAGGTCCTGTCTCAAGTGGAGGAGTTTAAGTATGTCAGGGGAGTATATATTTCTTTCATCACAATGGTGTACCAACATCAGGCTAATTACACAGGGTGGTAGTAGCCTAGCGGGTAACACACTCACCTACGATCCAGAAGACCCAGGTTCAAATCCCACTTACTACCATTGTGTCCCTGAGCAAGACACTTAACCCTAAGTTGCTCCAGGGGAACTGTCACTGTAACTACTGACTGTCACTCTGGATAAGGGCGTCTGATAAATGCTGTGAAATTCAGCATTTATCAGCATTTATATGTTGAAAATCCTTTTCAGCATATCAATTGAAAAGGAAATATCTACAAAAATGGCATGTGGTGATAATTCAGTTAAAAGCAAATTCATACAATAGTACCTTAAAATGCAGCGTATAGGCCACTACTTTTTTCACATGCTGAAAGGTTATTTGCTAATGATTAGCCAAAGTTGCAACATTAAAGATTTATTAATTTCAACACTATGAGCATACACGTTAACACATGTACCTTTTAACTACTTCTGCATTCTTAATAACCATGAATCCCACAGTTATACACACTATTGTCATCAAGCGGTTGGGATATCACACAACACGTTCACTTATCACTACACACGCTTTGAGAACTGTGGCTTTTACAATGTAACAGGCTAACTAGATTCCTGCCGCCAGCACTTTTTTTTTTAAGTGAAGTGATTGTCACGTGTGATACACAGCAGCACAGCACACGGTGCACACAGTGAAATTTGTCCTCTGCATTTAACCCATCACCCTGAGTGAGCAGTGGGCAGCCATGACAGGCACCCGGGGAGCAGTGTGTGGGGACGGTGCTTTGCTCAGTAGCACCTCAGTAGCACCTTGGCGGATCGGGATTGGAACCGGAAACCTTCTGATTACTGGGCCGCTTCCTTAACCGCTAGGCCACCACTGCCCCATGTGCCCCACTGCCCCATTTAACTTTGTCATATAAAACCAATCAAATTACCAAATAGGTGAGCAGTGGGCAGCCACCTTACGGGGCCACTTCCTTAACCGCTAGGCCACTAGTGCCCCTAGAAAAATGGCATGTGGTGACAATTAAGTTAAAAGCAAATTCATACAATAGCTTGAGAAAAGGAAGCATATGATGCGACTTTTAAGTTAAAAGCTATCAGTCTGGCTCTCGAAGAAGGAAACAGAGCTGCTTCACATCTCGAGTGCACAGGAGGACAATGGCAATTGTGATCAATGACTTTTGGTTTTCCTGTATTTTCAGGAAGTGTGTGACAAAGTAATTGCATACCTTCAGGCTGTTCAATACTAACTAAGACAACTTTAGTACTGCTAAAAGCACTGTTCTGAAAAAAGCATTTGTGGTATGTGTGTAGTTGTGGATATTACCATTTAATTAAAAATCTTGCTCAATTAACATCTCATGTTTCAACAGGGATGACTTATAGACAAGTGCTACACAATGTCTGAATGTTGGCGCCTGACTACTAGCTAATGCAAGCATTATAATTAACATTTTGTGTAAAACACGGTAGAAGTCAGATCTATCATTTGCAATTTGCCAGCCATAGACAATATAATTGACACTTGTAATGGCAGGCTGCATGGTGAGTTTGATGGTGTATTGTGTGTCAATGTGCACATGAGGACTGATATAAATGCACCCAGTTCGGCATCTCTTTCAGTCCTGCATGCTGTGCAACGATAATGAAAATAGTAAAGTAGCTGCATCGGAATTTATGGATATGTCAGTGTACAGAAATTAGTTGAACAATATCTCCCTGTGGTAGAGCTTTTGTTTTCCCTTTTATCTGACATCTAATGATGAAAGGGGTTCTTTTTTTTTGTCATGAGGGTGCAGCGCCAAATGTTTTGATGCCTTTTTGCACCCCTTGGCTAGAGTGTGGTTGTGCACAACCTCGAAATTGAAGAGAGTAGAGCTTGTTTTGTCGTCAAATCCTTTGTGGAAAAGAGTCACACGTTAAAAAAATTCAAGCAGTGGGCAATTTTGAAATTACTTCTCTCTTGGTAACTCTCTGAAAACCTACCAGCTACCATCCCATACAGGTTGTTTTGGGGATTCATTGTGTTGTTTTGGGGATTCATCAAATTGGGTTTTTATGGCAGATTTAACTGTGTGTGCTTAATGTGTTTCCAATCGTCTGATAACTTGGTAAACTATGAATTGTGTGCCATTTCAGATCTCATCGTAAAAGTGATCCAGCAGAACATGGGAGGGATCAAGGTTGAAGAGTATAAGAAGGTATGGCTATATATTGCAGTCTGTGTATGCACCAAATCAGGAGGTGACACACAGGCAGCTAAAATTTATGGTTGAGCTTAAACTTTGATGTCTTCATGTGTAAGCCCTTCATCGGGTTGACAGATATGTATACTTGAAAACCTGATGAAGGTCACTTGTGCTGAAACATGTCGGTGTTCTCTATCATAATGTGATGTTATTTCCCATGTCCACATTTTTGTAGTTGGTATTGAATTGAGAAGTATTTGCTCAATGAGAAGTCTGTTAAGACATTATCGAGAAAATGCACGGATATGCATATTTCATGTTCAAATACACATTTAATGCTGGTAATTATTAACAGGCAAGTTTTTGTACTTTTTCTCATCTCCTCTGCTTTTGTTTGTTTGGCTTGCTGCTGATTGGTCACACAGCCGGAGAACGTTGTTCTAATGCTGCAGGTATCGTGTCATACACAGAACTTGTACCATGGTTTTAAAAGTGCAATAAAAACTGAACCATTCGTAGTTTATCAGATTTCTGAAATAGCTGCCACTACAGTGTGGGTGTGTGTCTTTGTTTAATTATGAAGTAATTGCAGATCATGTCGTGGTGTGAAGTGTAGAAGTGGTGGACTGATTAAGACCTCACTCTCTCTCCCAGACCATCTACTACGAGCTGGGCTTCATCGTCCTGGCCCTGCTCGGCATGTTCTTCGTGTTGCTGGTGCCTCTGGTGGGGCTGTTCTTCTGCCTGTGCCGCTGCTGTGAGAACTGCGGCGGAGAAATGCACCAGAGGCAGAGGAAGAACGCAGACTGCCAGCGGGCCTTCTACACCACCATGCTAATCGCCACCTCCTGCTTCATCTCGTAAGTGTGTGTGTGTGAGTGTGTGTGCAATGAAAGGTCAACCATTCCATCTCCAGACCTCTGCACACACACAGTCTATCTGACCAGGCTTGTTGCCAGGGGTGACAAACTTTCAGCCACAGTCGTGTCCATATATGGGCTCTCATCTGTCAGGCAAGATGAATGACAAAACGTTAATTAATGCTCCAAACTCAACATGCTTTGCACGCTCTCTCTTTCTCTCTCTCTGTAGCATGGGGACACGAAGGTCTCTGGTGGCATTAGTGTGTGTGCCTCCATGGCACTAAGATCCCTACTGACTCTTAAATCAGCCTCACAGGAGTGTAAGAGTAACTGTGTGTCCGCATGTGACTGAACACACACCGTCGTCTATTCAGTTCCCATCATTACATTTTTTTGTTGGGAGGGGAGGACCAAAGCTCTGTAAAATTGAATCGGTGTTGATTGGGTCTCTCTGGATCTGCTCTGAAAGGCTGCCACTCCGCAGCGTGCGTGCCTGATTATCTCCGGCGGCCCCTGTTTGCTCTTAGTGTAGTCAGGCATTCAGTAATCAGTGGCATTGTATGCCGGGCCTGAACACTTTGATGCCAGCTTACGCCAAGTGAATGGCCACATCTGGATGGTGCCGGGGTTCAGGTGTGTTTACCATCACCTCACCAGCCTCACCTGCATCCGAAGATGGGTTTGTGCATCCTGAGCATCTTGAGGCAGCGTTTACTGACAGCTGTATACAAATCCTCTAGTTCCGCCCTTAAACTGAAGAGTGTAGGCCGGGACAGTACCATTTCAGCTGTTGTGATGTAGCTGTACCGTTTACCCTAACTCGCTAAGGCCTCAAAATCTGCAGCACCCTGAAGCACAACAAATGAAATGATAGTGGCATTCACTTCTTGTAAAAGAGTCTTATACAGGCCTTATACAGCTTCCACAGTCTAAAGTTTCATCATTATTGTGCAGTTATTTAAGCTAAATCCTTTCACAAACATTCTGGTTACAAGTGACTGTTTAGGGTTTTCATTCTGTGGGATTTCCATAGGAAATCACAGGAGGGAGTGTTGGATTAGGTATGACTTTACATATAGTATATATGTTTCCTACTTTTATTCAGCATTTATTCTCCATCCCTTGTTTTCTTTTAATGAAATAATGGTTTTCTTGCAAGACCAAGCTCTGATAAACAATGTGTCCAGACGAAGTGCTGGCTCCAGCCATTTGGCCTTCAGACCCACACAGTAGATAGATAAACCCAGAGTGTTTGTGGTGTGGGGGTCGGTGCTTAGTGAGGAGTACGAGAGACACTGACTGGCGGATCATAACAGCTTTGACAACTTTAATTATTCTCAGTAAACTCTGCTTAAGCAAAGAATCACCCAGCCTCACCTTTGACTCTCTTCACATGAATCT
Organism: Denticeps clupeoides; assembly: GCF_900700375.1. NCBI lineage: Eukaryota > Metazoa > Chordata > Actinopteri > Clupeiformes > Denticipitidae > Denticeps > Denticeps clupeoides. Next base: position 20,635,111 of record NC_041710.1, read on the forward strand.
AGCAGATCTGCTGGGTACAGAATGCTCCAACACCTTCAGAATTGCCCTCTGATGAATCCTAGTCTTTTCCTTAATTCCTGGTTGTGCGGCTGTTGCCTTTAAGTAATGTCTCAACTTGTTTTTTACATGGCTATAGTTTTTTTTTTATTTAAAATAGAAAACGAAGAATCGAAGAATATTGGTTGTCATATCAAGAGGTCACTGGTGATTCCCATAATACATACACAGATTTTTGGATTGTTTGTTACCTTGTTTGTTCGATAATGTAAAAAAGACCCATGAATTTGTAGTGTATGTGTCTATGTGATATATAATACATAATGATATGCATTGTGCATTCTCCCCGTTCTGCTTCAGTTTTCTTCAAACATGTGTTTTTGTACCTCATGTGACACACATACACGGTGGCTTTTTAGAGCAAATTTGCAATTAATTAGCGTTCAATTTAGAACATATTGGATCTATGTTTATGGTCTGTTGTTATTCGTGTAAGTAGGGGACCCATGTCACCGGTTTGAGTTCATTAGACTAATACCACGACCAAAATAGTACTAGAGGTCATGGCCTATCTTTCTCTCTCTCTCTCCCTCTGCTGCAACACAAGCTGTTCTAGACTCATCTCTGTAACCCTCTCTGGTCCAATTAGCAAAGAGGATGGCATACACAATCTACAACACTGTCAGTCACCTTTTGTGCACATTTGCAGTGTTTTTATGCAGTGTATCGTGTGTTTGAATCCAGACAGGTTGCATTCTGCAATAATCGCCTCTCAGAGAGGTGTTCAGGGAAGACTCCTCTAGAGAGTTTTTTTAGACTGTGAGACTGAATGAGAGAGAGGCTGATCCTTTTTCTTTAGGATTAAAGTCTTATTTCTGGGAATTGGGTGCATAGATGAAAATGCTTCTGAGACAACTCTCTCTTACACACACACACTCACACAAACACACACACACATACCTGTGTGTCAAGTTGCTTCTCAAGCTTTTTTGTGGTTAGTGGTGAGGTGGTAAGGTCAGAGGGCACACCTGCAGGGATTAAGAGAAGAAATCAGACCCTGACCCATACACACTCACACACATACACAGTGTAAAGACCTATGCCAGGTACTGGGCAAAGTATTCTAATCTAAATTGCACAAACCTGACTTGGTTATTGCTTGGTTGGTCTTGGGGAGAAAATGTTTGGCTCTTAGGGGAACATTAAGGAATGCCAAAGGAGTTTTATCTGTATTTTAAAAAAAGACATTTAGCTTTGCTACTCAAGCCTTAGAGTATCACTGAAACTCATCCAAGATCCCTGTGTGTGTGTGTATGTCTGTGGTCAGCAGTTAGGTGATATTGATAGCCTCTGGTCTGCCCTGAAAGAACCCCTTTCTGTATAAACATCAGAAGATCTTTTTGTTTCCCTTCCTTCTTTGTCTCTCTCTGATTTTGTGATCTTTTTTTTCTTTGCTGATTTTGCTAGGTGGTGTTGACAGAAGCTTCTCAGACCACAAAGGGAATTTGTGATTGCATGTGTGTATGTGTGTGTGTGTGTGTGTGTGTGTGTGTGAAAGTGGATTACACATTACCTGAATGCATTGTGAATGCAATTGAATGCAACTGAATGTTTTATGCTGTGAAAGCTATGATTGTTTCATTTTAGAATGTAACGCAATTATCTGCATTTTTACACAGATGCTATAGGAATGTTTTATGCGCTTTCATTATTTTGAATACTGAACACATAAACAGAATTTATTAACCTTTCTAATGATTTTATATCTGTTTCTGGTGTCGTGTATAAAGGGAAGTGATTGACATTGTGATACACTGCAACACAGCACACGGTGCGCACAACGAAATTTAACCAATCACCCTTAGTGAGCAGTGGGCGGCCATGAAAGGCGCCCGGGGAGCAGGGGGTGGGGAAGGTACTTTGCTCAGTGGCACCTCAGTGACACCTTGTTGGATCAGGATTTGAACTTGCAACCTTCTGATTAAGGGTCACTGCTAGGCCACCACTGCATATCGAATGTATATATGTATTTTAACTGAGCGCTTGAAGAACAGTTGGGATAGGAGGTAGAGACAGAGTGATAAAGAGAGAGAGGCTGCTGTCACAAAGCTTTAATCTGTAATCAAATACAGCAATTGAGATTGAAGTGTGTGTGTGTGTGTGTGTGTGTGTGTGTGTGTGTGTGTGTGTGTGTGTGGAAGGCGGTAGCCATTAAATTACCTTTTTAAACAACTTTACAACTTTTGATTTTGGTTCAACACAAATATTAGAGATGTATTCAAACACAATAACACACACACAAACACACATATATAAACAGTGTTTTACAACTTACAATCTTATGCATTTCAACACTTGAACTCTCAGTTTCTTTTTGGGGGCTTGGGTGAAAACTTTTGCATTACATAATTCTGAAGAATCATAGAGCTGACAGTTGACTTTCATGATAAAGACACTGGCATAAATTTCAGTTTTATTTCACATGCTGGGATGCACATTTTATCTCTTATGAACTGGTCTGCTCAGGTTATATTAAGACCAGTGTTTATTTTGTCTTTCTACAGCCTTATTTTTTAAGAATGATCCCAACTTTAATTCATGCCTTAGAATGGAGGTAATGACTGCACATTGAAATACTGCATATGGTATCCTTATAGTGCCACCTTGTGGAAAACGATAGCTGCTGCTGTTTATTGTTGCCTTACCCTGCTGGTAACCCTGTGTTGAAATTATGAATTGTTGGTTAATCGTAATGATTTGTGTGTTGCAGGACTGGAGTTCTGGTTGCATATGTTGCCAATCACAACATCAGTGCCCAAGTCAGGAGTACCAAGAGACTGGTCAACACCAATATAAGAGACCTCAAATCATTCGCTAACTACACACCGGCGGTAAGGAACAAGAAAAGGGAACAAATTTATAGACATAGTGAGAGAAAGTAGCATAGTGGTGGTAGCCTAGTGTGTAACACACTCGCCTATGAAATAGAACACCACAAAGTCACAGGTTCAAATCCCACTTACTACATCGTGAGCCTGAACAAGACATTTAACCCTGAGTGTCTCCAGGGGGACTGTCCCTGTAACTACTGATTGTTAGTCACTCTGGATAAAGGCGTCTGATAAATACCATAAATGTAAATGTAGATATCAGTATTGTATCTATTTAAACCAGAAGGTTCAGTTCCATATTGCAAATAGCAGGTCATTTGTGCTTACCTTGTTATTATAATCATGTTTAAGGCTATTGTGAGAATTAGTAAGGCTGTTTAATTTTTGTCAACTTTCACAGCAAATTGACTACCTGACAGCCCAGTACACTGTAGCCAAGAACAGAGTACTGTCTAACCTAGAGAGTGAGTATCACACACCCATCTGCATGTCTGTTTATCTTTGAGTTCGATGCTTAACAGTGTCCGTTTTACAGATATTGGGCCATTGCTTGGTGACAGGATTCATAAACAGTTGGAAAAAGAGGTTGTGCCAGCTCTGGATAATGCCCTACGCATGACTGGAGGTAAAATGAATAAAACATTTTTGATCTTGTCTTAATTTTTTTGTGCAAGGATTGAATGCATCAAATGCATTCTCACTCTTTAAAGCAGGCTGTACGGGTAATTTTCTACGGAGCAGTGGGCTCCGTGATATTCCCTAGGACACGATATATCCTGTTCATTTCCAAAATGAATGCTTATTTTATGCTGCATACCTATAACTGTCCGTGTGTCTGATCTCGCTCTGTTCCGTTCTGTGGCTTTTTACCCAAAGCCAAAGTGGAGAGTGCTATCAAAGGTAACCCAGCAGCCCCACCCACATCAGTCATGTGATTCAGTGAACCCCTGTTGTGGACTGTCAGTGATGTGATTTTTCCCTAAGGTTTTCTCCTTATCTGTACATTGTCCGGTGTTTTTGTTTCCCTTGTGAACTGTTCTTGTTCATCCCTTTAAACTCCAGCATGTCATAGCCATTCAGGGCATTTTAATTCAATCACCCAAAGAGGCCAGTAAAGCCTGTTTAAGCCAGAGTCTGTAAACACTGTTTGCACTGGCTAGGAACATTAAGCCAACAAAATGCTTCACTGCTAAATGCAAAACTCCAAACCTTTGATGTCCTTATGGTAGGCTGGACCTGGTTCTGGTTCTGGCACAGGGACGCATCTGTGAGTGTGTTTAGTGACGATAGAAAGCCATGACACGCTCAGTGAACACTTTCTACCAGTTGTGGTTTGAAAGATAAGCCAACATAGCAGCAACAATGATTATGATCTGTGTTCATGTTTGCTGGTTCAAAATATTATTTATTTATTATTTTAGGATCATTTTTAAGTAAAATCTCTGTCTTCCGGTGGTGCTGCCTAATTCAGCAACCACCCGACCATGAGTCATTGAGTGGTCCTGGACCCTGTCCCCCATGTTGTGTCACAGCAATGCGTGAGACCAAGGAGGCCCTGGAGAACGTGAGCACAGCCCTGGAGATGCTGCAGGACGCCACAGGCCGCCTGCAGAGCAGCCTGAGCAACGAGCGCTCCTCCCTCAGCAACACGCTGAACGATCCCGCCTGCACCAACGGCGCCGTCGCCCACACCTGCAACACCATCCGCGGCACGCTCGGCCAGCTGGGCCTCAGCGGCAACTTCCACGGGGTGAACACCTTCGACCGTCCATCCACATGCACAGTGCACACACATACCTGACGACGCACACGCATTCATTACGTTCCAGTCCAGATTTTAATTCAGACCTGCTCTGCCGTTTTCTGTTGCAGCTGCCAGATGTTAGCCCACAGCTGGCCAATGTGGACAATGTGCTTAAAACGGATCTCAGCAATATAGTGCAGAAGGTACCAGCAGCCTGCTGACCGTGTGCGCGCATGTGTGTGTGAAAAAGAGAGAGATGGCAATAACTTTCGTGAATGAAACATATTCATTTTCTTTTCTCCAGGGATATGCATCCTTTAACAACACTCCAAAGCTGGTAGAAGAACAAACGGAAAATGTGGTTGCAGGCAAGTGAAGACCTGAACAGATCCACATTAAACAAACAACATAAGGAGCCATAGAGCCATCATTTAATAGTCTAGTCATTTATCATTTAATTGTTGTTTTACTTCCTTTTTTCATTATTATATTTGTCCTAATTCTTACACGCTTTATGGTGGTTTGTTTTAAGAAACACGCAATTTGATTAAATGACTGTTCCTTCCTTTTTTGTGCTGCCTGTTTCGGAAACATATTCCTCTCTTTTTTGTAAACATAGCTCTTCCTCGTATGTTTCACTGTCCTTCTGTCTCCCTGTCTCCCTTGCCTAAACCCTTTAGAAGAGGTCTATTCAAGTGCAGTTCCCTATAGAAGCTCACATAAAAATAATGATTTTTTTTGAGGAGTCTGTCAGTTGAGACTTTGTTTTATTCAGATATGCATACTCATGTTTACTGTCATGTAATTCCTAATGTAGTCCCTTTAAAATGCCCCACAGTGTTGCAGCTGTTCTCCGTTATCAATAAACTCAGAGGAGACTGATGTTTCCTGATGTTTATTAGATAACTCTCGTAGGTTTTATTGTGCGGTCTGACCCATTCCAGCTAACTCTGATTCTGAAAAATAAACATCCAGTCTAGAGCCATGGCCCATTCTCTCATGTTCAACCATCTATGCTGATCTTCAGAGGTGAAGGGGATGCTGGATAGAGTTGGAGGAGAGATAGTAGGCTTCACGAAGATGTTTCCTGTGGAGCCAGCCCTAGTCAACTTCACCAGGTTCCTAACAGAGGGGCAGAAGAAGATTGAGGCCTTCTACCCTCAGATTGATCAGATGGACTTCTACAGGTACCACCAACCTTTTTCTAACCCTGTAACCAATTTTTCCAATATTGTACCTTCTCACCATCTGCATTTCCATCTCTGTCTCTGGCACACAAGGTGGATAGGTTGTGTTGTGGTCTGCTGCATGGTAGTGCTCATCCTAGCATTCAATTTTTTGGGGCTGCTGTGTGGAATCTGCGGTTATGATAAACATGCCTCTCCAACCAACCGTGGTTGCCTGTCCAACACCGGGGGCAATCTTCTCATGGCGTGAGTTACCAGGCTCAAAAGCAGAGCAAAATGATTTAGGGGAAGTGAAATGGGTGTCGTTCTCAGCGTTTCTTTTTACCTTCCTCACAGTGGCGTGGGCTTTAGCTTCATCTTCTCCTGGGTGCTCATGGGAGTTGTGCTTGCCACATTCGTAGCTGGGGGCAACATTGAGAAGCTGGTCTGTGAACCTCTGGCAAACAGGGAGCTGTTTAAGGTCAGTAATTAACCAAGCAGTGCAGTTTATGGGCAGCATTAGCGTTACTGAAATTTGGAAAGATAAACATTTCTATGATACTTTCCACCATGTACCTGGTCTATGAGGGAAATGTGGTGGGAAGTCATGGAAAGTGAACGTAAAGCTCAAAGCTGATGTGTTTGGGCCTTTTGGCCAAATGTGTTGCTTTTGGCTTATACGAAATGAACCACTGTGCAAATTACATAATCTCGCACACTGAGGTGTGTCTGTATCACCGTCCCAAAAAGGCAGAGGGCTTCAGAATTTCCAGTCACACATGAAGGAATGTGTGCAAAAGTTCACAAACACACAAATTTACATAGAGGTAAAAGCCTGACTTAGTCATTCTGAAGGTATTTGCTTGTCAGAGGTGGATTTGTAAAGCAAGTGGTGGAAAAAAGTAGAAAAGCACATCTACTGCATAGGAATCCACCTCCCATTTATTTTAACCAGACCTTATGCACCACATTTTCTCATAACTGGAACATTCTTTCACATTCATGAGCACACATTCAGATTATATTTCAGATCTTCTGGAGGGGCACATCACTCTGGATGGGGATCTTTTTTGAACATGTCATCATATTTTTTGACCATAAGAGTTCCTTAATCAGTACAGGGTCACATGTACAGAATAGCACCCTTTTGGGACTTTAATCAAGTAGAAGCAGCATATAGGTCATCCATTGGAACATGGCATTTGGACTATAATGTAGAAATCTGTTTGAATGGGTTTATTTTCTTTACAGGTTTATATCATATCATTATATGGTTATTATACAGTGTATTGTTTAAATTCCAAACTACAGCCCTTGATATTAAACTCTAAAAAATCAATCCCACCTATCACCTGTACAGATTATCGACACTCCATACATTGTGCATCCAACCAAGAAGAACTTCCTGCCAGGTATGCTCTTCCAGGACCCCAACCTCGACCTGACCATTGGCAGCATGTACAGGTGAGGCAAAGTGCGCAGTTGTTGGGTTAGTTTTGGAAAGATATTAGCGTGATGATTAAAATCTGTCAGTATGTGTTTATTGGCCATATTTAACGTTAATTTCATGCTTTTATTTTTCAACTTGTACTAGACTTAATTATGCGTGATTAGAGCGAATCTAACCTAAATAATAAACTGGGCTTAGTTTAAGCTGTACAGTCCAATATGAGAAGTTCAGGACACATTATATGTATCCTGCATAATTACGTATGTGATAAATAAACTGAAGCTTGAACTGAAACTTGAGCTTGATCTTGTTTGATTTTGACCATTAGGTGGCAGAAAAATGTACTGCACAGACAGATGTTCAATGAACAATTAAATTATATACAGTATATTACATATTTTACTGAGACCTTTCCGAAGTGTCAAGTTCACATAACCTGCTGGAAATTGGACAATGGTCTCTCTGCAGTGAATATCAGTTTAATTTGCCGAGCTCACCTTTAGGATGTGTGGATATGTACTAGAAGTAGAGCTTCTATGACTGAGCCTGTATAATTGCATGGGTTTATAGCCCCATGCAGTGGAAATTATTAGGGCCGGAAACCCAGTGACAGTGGCACACCACAGTTTCTGCAGCCAGGTTAAGTAAATAAAAATAATCATTTTCATTATCAATAGTCATTGATTATGCACTAATGCAATGCATTAGGGTATTTTGAGTCTGTTTGCCTCAGTTGACAATATTTTCAAGTCCAAGGGTCTTGCGCAGTACTAAAAAACAATTTTGCCTGAATGATTTAGTTGTATCTGGTAACGATTTATTTAGTAATGTTGGTGTATTAATTGTTGCATTTGAGCGCCAGGTGAACAGGTTACTTGTGGATTACGATGGATACTTTTGGATTTGAGGCACACAGAAGCAAACCTAAATATGTATATACCTTAAGAAACCTACGGGAATTGTGGCTTAGCACTTAAAGTTAATACCCTCTCTCTTTCAGAGACTGCCATGAGAATAGTGGCCTGTACTCAGCCCTGCAACTGGAGACTAAATTCAACTTCAATAAGTTTATCAACACCACAGTGGTGAGTGACAGAACCTCAATGAATACTATGGGGTACTATGGGGGGCTTCTGAAAATTCAAAAAATTTTCTTGTTCACACTTTTGCATTTCCAGCTTTATCACAATCACAAATGATATGTGCTTTGTGCAAATAGTCATGATAGTAATGCAAACATATATGCAATAACATGGATGCATTTAGCCATTTTCAGCCACTTTTTTAAACTTAAGTACATGTCTGTCATATTCTGAGCATAATATTGTTTTTTCTGTGTGTGTGTTTTCTCCAGTATAATCCATCACTGGCTAAGATGTTTGACAGTGTGAAAGTGGACCTCCAAAACATCGTTCTGCTAGAGCAGGAGGGGAGAGACAGTCTATTAAACTTTGCCAATACTGGACTTGGGGACATAGACTACCAGGCCTACATGACAGAGGTACATTAACCTGTCATTGCATCACATAAATGAGTCTTGGCGTGAACTAGAATTGTGTGTGAAATGATTGTGCATTCAGTGAAGGGTGAAGCGTCCGTGTGATGCTGTTTTTGAGTGAATGCTTTGTTAACTTCTGCCACTAGGTAAATAAAGGAGTGACTATGACGGATTTATTATCATTTGCAAATGAGCTGGAAGCACAGGCCGACCAACTGGTAAGTATGCACTTGATTACAGCTAGAAAGAGCGAAAGGAAGACAGAGAGAAAAATATTTATTAATATATTCTAAATATATTATGGAGAGATCAGGAAATATGTATTACGTACTTTGTGCACTACATACAGATACACAAAAGTGGTTTAGCAATTATGTGATAATTATGTGATAGCAACCCTTTACATTGTAGTGGATAACAAAAGTATGTTTTTAATAGTCTTAGACTTCATTTAACAAGCTAGTTAAGTGTGTGTGTGTTCCAGTTGTATGGCTTTTTGTTCAGTGTTCTAGTCTAGATGGCTATTAGACCTCAACAAACCCCCTATTCATAATTTTACCCCCTTCCCTCACACACATTTTTTCTTCTTCTTTCTCTCTTTCACTTGCACACACATGCACACACACAGGAAAAACATAGGATTGGAAATCTTTGAACTGCTGGTTCTGTTTTTTGTCCAGCAGCATGATCCTCCTGGGAAATGGCAGTGGGGAACACAGGGGTCTGTGGTGGTTGAGGGAACACTGCCAGATTATTAGCAGAGTTTAGCAAAGTCACTCATGTTTTCTTTTCTAATGCAGAGGTAACCTCGGGGTTTTTCTGTGTTCCCTTTATCCGTCACACTGACCCATTCCCTGTCTGCCTGTCTCTCTCAGCCAAGAGGAGCGTTAGCGAATGCTCTGAAGGGACATGCCAGCAGCATCAGACAGATCCACAAAGACCAGGTGTTGCCCATGGAGCAGGCCATGGTAAACACACACAGACACACACACACACACACACACACACACACATAGTAATAAGGCATCAAGCAAGTCGCAGCCAATGGCCGGCAGCTATGACACATATTTTTACTCACATGTATACTTCAGCTTCTATGTCATAGCCTGCAGCTGTCTGTGATTCTGTTCTCTGCCTTCTGTTATTGCCTTCCATGTTTTTCATTTTTAAATGGCATCCTAGAAATTTGTGAGAGCACGGGTAAGAACCCCAGTGTGGACCCTTAATAGAACTCCTGTGAAACCAACATTGTGTTTGTGATTGTGGTGTGCACTATGTGCCATTCATTACCGATGTAAACATATAATCACCCTTAATCTCTTAGCCTCCTAATCCATTATCTGAATATAAAAGTTATTGGGAAAGATTTACATTCAGTGTCAAATGTGGCCTTTTTGTCTAGTGTCCCACGTCCTTTGTTCTGTAACAGTCAGTGTATAATGAATGTTCTGTAGTTGTCACGCTTTCTGTGTTATTTTTAATTTTTCTCTATGTCGCATTAACATACGCCATGTGTATTTGAAGCTTTGTGTATGTGTTTGTTGTGTAGAGCACACTTAGCTCCAGCATCCGGCTGTTGCAGCGGACCTCCACAGAGCTCCCAGTGAGTCTGACCTACTGAAATACCCATCTAATGTCATTATTATCACTTCACCTCAGCTAAGAATGTCATTGTAACCATGGCCTGAAATGGCATGATTGCCATGTTCATAATGTGTGGTTGATAAAAATGTCTTTTTTACTCAGACCAAAGTCACCAATGTGCTGTCTGCCATTGACGCCACTGAGTACCTAATCGCCAACAACGCTTCACACGTCATCAAACAGGTATGGTTGTTCTGATCAGTCATCATAACATCAGTCGTCAGAATCATCAAAAAAGCTGATGACGTGTTCTGCTTCTCAGGAGACTGACAAGTATGTGCAGAGCGTGGTGGGATACTTCACGCAGTACACAGAGTGGGTCAAACACTCGGTGAGCTTGTGTGATTTCACGATTCTGGTGACTGCCCGGGCCATGCCTTAGTTAGTGACCGCGTTTCAATGTTTGTGTGCAGCTGAAGAGCGAGGTGGCCCAGTGTAAGCCCATCAGTAACATTGTGGACTCTCTGGAAATCGTGGGCTGCAGCTTCATCGTGGACTCTGTGGTAAGAGAGCCGGGCGGCTGCAGTGGACGGGCACTAACACAGCCAGGCATACTTCACCACAGGCCAGACACAGAGAACATTCTCACAGAGACACGGGCACACACACTGCACAGTGTGTGGAGTCCCCAACAGGACTGCTTCTGTTTGTGTTAAATGCCCTACCAGCTGCTGTGAGACGGAAGATGAATGTTTTTAAAGGGGGCACGTGTGTGTGTGTGTGTGTGTGTGTGCGTGTGCGTGTGTGTGTTCTATAAGGTGTCATTAATACACTTCAAGGCTTAGCACTCAGTAGTCCTTTGTGACATTTTTGTTTGTGTGGCCTCAAATCACAATCTTGTAGTCTTTGTTCTGACTGTCCAGTAAAATAGGAACGATTTAAATGATAGTGATGTAGCATTTTGTGTTCCATTAGAACACCTTCTGGTTCGGTCTGGGCGGATGTTGTTTGTTCCTGATCCCCAGCATCATTCTGTCAGTGAAACTCGCAAAATACTACCGAAGGATGGACACAGAGGATGTTTTCGATGAGTAAGTACTAGAAACATATAGGTGGATGTCATAACCATAAACCCAACCTTAATTACACCGACTGAAGATTTTTTTTCAAAAATTAATCCTTTTTCCTCATGCAGACCTACAAAGTTTCCTCAAGTAGATTATCACACTCATATCCTCACACATGGAGAGTCATGGCCACATTGTCACTAGTATAGTGGGTTGCACTGACAGTCTCTCTCTCTCTCACACTAGTGGTGAGTTGCTGATGAATCAGTGCATTGTGTTGAAATGCTGGTGCAGCTCTTTCACATCATAAGCACTCTGCCCTTCTGATATTTACACAAAAGCCCCTGTCTTCTCTTCCCCAATTCAGTGGTATAGTAATCAGCCTCTCTCTCTCTCTCTTTCTCCCTCCCTCCCTCCCCCACCCTGTTTTCCTCTTGCAGTTGTTCTGTTTCAGGGATCTGGCATTTTACTCTCTGAAACTCTTCATCATTGTCCATGTTTCTCATTATTTTTACATTTATGATTTTTAAATTATTTTTCCACTCTATATTCTTTTTTCTGACATTATTTCACTGAAACAGGACTCAGATATTGTTTTCTTTTTCAAACTATGGTCTTTGCCCACTGTCATTCACACCTTTTTTTTCAGATTCAGCAATATATATTTTAATGCATACATATTTGTATGTATACTACTATTATTTGAGATATATATTTGGCTGTTACCTAGACATATAAGTGCATGCTATACAAAAAGTAATAGGCCTGACCCTATGAGCCTGAAGCCCACCTTTAAAATAACATCATTGTTTTCACTTTCCTGTTCCCATTACCTTTTTGTTTCAGTATGGAAATTGGTATTAATGGTTATCAGAGTGAGCATTTGCAAGGGTGTAGCAATCCTGTGATGGTCAGGTACAGTATATAATCCTGCTGCATGCCCTCTTTAATGTGTTTGTCAAACCTTTTCCACTGGTAGTGGTTCTGGTATATCATTGCATGCTATAACATGAAGGTGCATGATGAAGTGAATTATTTTGTTAATATGAGGATTTTACATAAAATAGTGTGTATTTCTATAAATGTTAAACAAAACAACTCTTTTAGGATTTCTTCCCCTGACCTGACTCTTTTGCACTAATCCCAAATAAGAGTAAACCTACATTTTTATTATCCTCCACCTTTCTCTGGCTGCATGAATTTAAGCAATGTTAATTTATTTTCTGCTGTAACTGAACTTGCGACTGATGTTAGTGTTGGATTGGTTCTCCGTGTTCTAGCACGCCATCTTACGACACGATGTGCAGGTACCCCCGAGCCTCCGCCCCTCCACAACAGCCAGACTGGTGACAGGCATACACTTGCTATCTGAGCCAACACACACACTCTCGGGAGAGAGGTACAATGGACTGGCCCATCCATTAATGAACTGCTTACACTAACACAGCTGCCATTTACCACCTTTTTACCACCTTTTTTTCCTTGTTTTTCCTTTATATCACCTTTTTTTTCACTCATTGCCATGCATGTTTCTACTCAGTGACTGCTCCTCAGAAGCAATCTTCTTTTCCTGCACTCATTTCCAGTTTTCACTTTCCAGCGTTGCTCCTTCATTTCCATATTGCGAGGAGATTTTCGTGGCTGTATTTTCTCCACTATTCCTGCCCATTCCCTTGTGCTGCCTGTATACTCCAATCCCATTCCACTCCACCCCATTTCTGTGCACTGCTCATCTTTATTCATATTCAAACTGTATTCATATTTTACAGTGGCAATGAAAACTGGAGCTGAGCGTTCCACCACGGTAAGTTTAAAACATGGCAAGTAATAAGCAAAAACAAAGTGTCACATTGCACATTGAAAAAAGCAATAATAACAAGCAAAAAAGCTGATCGGTCTTGACTAAGCTGACTAACCTTTCCGCTTTTCCAGAGAGCTATTCTTCCAAAAGAAGATGAAAAATGGAAGTAGAAGAAGAAAAGCAGGAAACAATACGCCATGAATTCAAACTTTTTATTTAGTCAAGTCAAGCCCCTAAGAGAGTTACCCCTCAAATCATGCTACAATCAATTTGTACCACAGCCATTTCATACCACTGGCTGGGAAAAAAAGTGCTGTAGTAACTATACGGTTTCTAAAAAATCCTTTTATATGAAATATTATAAACTTGACAAAACTGTCAACAGTCAATTGTTTACTGCAAAGAGAGTTTGACTATTTCTGAATGTACAGTGTATTTCTATTCATATCAGTACTGTTTGTGAATATTACACGTGCAAGCTGATCACTATGTTTTTTATATGCATTTTTTTGTTCATACTCGTTTTCTAAACTGTCCTTAGTGGTTTATTTTCTAAATTGTGGGTGTCACGGAGGATGAAGGTTCAGGATGGCCTCATGTCAGCATAACCCAAGTGGCGGTTTTTCAGATGGTATGCAATCTTACATTTGGTGTTTCAGTATCCTGTAAGCATGTATTGTAATGAAAGGTCAGGATGGAATCTAGACCTAAAGCATATAATGTTCTTCCGTAAGTATTCATTTTGCTATTTAACTACAGAGCAGGTTTATAAAGGCATGTATATGTGAAGTGTAGATTGTAAATCATGCATTCTAAAAAGATACATGTTTTGCATTAACAAAATTCTTTTAAAAAACAAATATACTCCAAACTTGCATCATAGTAGAGGCAAAACTCCAAAAACAAGCCCATTTTGAATCCAGAACAGATAGGAATCAGATGTTTAATGAGGAATCAAATAGGTTTGTAAAGGTCTCACAGTGTGATCAAATGTACTGTATGTACTGTCAACACTTATTACATAAAAATACTCAAATGAAATGTCAGGCATTTTGGTCTTTCTTTACATTAATGCACATGTCCTATTCAGAAGATGGAATATGGTAGATAAATGTATAGGCTATTGCAGTAAATTTTGATATATAAATATTAGAGAATACGATAAGATAAACCTTTATTAGTCCCACAAATGGGAAATTTGCTTGGTCACGGCAGAAAGTAGACCTCAAATTTAAGAGCATTAAAAATTAATAAAAACAATAGAATAGAATAAAGTGATACACTGCAGCAGAGCACACAGTGCACACAACAAAATGTGTCCTCTGCTTTTAACCCAGTGAGCAGGGGGCAGCCCGGGGAGCAGTGTATGGGGACGGTGCTTTGCTCAGACGCACCTTGGCAGCTCGGGATTCAAATCCAACAACGTCAGACTACGGGTCCCCTTCAATTTCTACCAAGTACTATGTCACAGCACAATATAAAATAGAAGGTTCGCATGTATCATTACGTATCATTACATATCAATTTACAACTAAAACAGGAAGAGGCTGGCTACTAAATTACAATTCAATAGGCCAAATGCCCCAACCTCTCCTTCATTCAACACCACCCCCATTCCACGTCTGTTTGTGTAATACATAGCTCAGTCCACATTGGTCACAATGAAAGCCTTCACTACACCCCTTCCTCTTTCTACAAAACATACATAAATAATGCAGATTAAAGCAGATTTAGAATTTATAGATTTTAAGTTAATTTGATCTTAGTTACGGTAATATTAGAAAGGTAATTTTTTTATTTTTAATAAACTAATTTGCAGTGAGAATCTATAAGACAAATAATAACATTTGGATTAAAAAAAGTTATCGTACTAAATGAATTCCATCTGCATTCCATCCTACATACATCACATTTCTTTTTAACTTTCACGTAAATGGTCAAAAAAGCTTTTATGTGGGCAAATAAACTTGAATAATGCCTAGTCAAGAATGTTCTGTGGAAATCCCCACTCCATTAACTTCCCTTCCCCCCAACACCTTTGGGTCTCTGCTAGGACCAAAATCTCTGCTCTTACTCTTCTCACGCAGTGTAACCGCACGGTGTGCTTTAGCACTGTGTACAGAGGTGGGGAAAGCGGCTGTGTGTGGGGGTGGAGGTGTGTGTGTGTATGCTCCCTCTTCAATGGATGCTTTGTGGGGCCAGCGTCTATAAAGGTAGCCAGGACCTTCCAGTCGCCCTGCACAGGGCCGAGCCTCTCCTTCATCTACCCTTCCTCCCCTGAAACTCTCTATCCTTCTTCAACCATGCGTGGATTTGCCGGGGCAGTGCTGCTGCTGGCGTGCTACGTCTGGACAACCCACTGCCAGGTCCAGAGCAGCCAGGCAAGCCCCCCGAACGATCAAAGCCAGGGCAAGGGCAACAGCATACCAAGCAGCACCACCGACCACGGCAGGCAGCGCATCATCTGGGACGAGCCCATCAAGTTCGACACAAAGGCCAAAGTCGGCTGCAGCATGGTCGTGTCTGGACAGAACAATTTCACCAAGCTGCGTGTCACCTGCAAGAACAAGGGCAAGTCCTACTGGTGCGACTTCCTTGGCAAGCCAAACCTGTGCCGGGCATACAACAAGAACCCCCGCCACTACTTTACCCAGATCATGTGGGAGATGCGCAAACTCCAGAACGCCTGCCAGGGTCCTCGTGTCTACAAGCCCACCATGTGCAAGAACGCCATCGACGAGGTCCAGATGGTCTTCCACAGCTCCTGGCCCAAAGTAAGCATCTCTCAAACGGATCAGCAGCACCAACAGCAAGCTGTGCCAGTGGCCACCACCAAGCCTGAGCAGAAGCCCCAGGCAGCAAAGCCGGTGAAGCTCCAGCCGTCCAGACCTGTTGCCAAGCCCGGCCAGCCCAACCCGCCCGCACAACCGAAGAAGTCCATAGCCAAGCCCAAGAGCACAACAGTCAGACCCACAACACCAAGTGAGGCCCAGTCCACCAAGCTGGCCGAGGAGTACTGCTGGAAGAGCTTCCAAGGCGTCTGTGCGTACTTAATCAGCTGGTTCCAGAACTAACAATAGGTGAGGAATTTCACGTTCATGCCAATCATCCAGACAACGATTATATACGTAGTGAAGTTTTGTCATGTAGCTTGTAACCCTTGATTTTTATTGGTATACTTCTATCTTTTTCCGTATAATTCAGCAGACTACTTGCAACAGGTAAGAAGAGGCTGTGACTGATTCATTCTTAATGTGATACCAGACCATGAAGAATGTGTCTTCTCAAGAAAATAAGACTGAAACACAGATGAATGCAGATGATCCTGTTTTAATTTGTGACATCTACTTTAGCAGACCAATTTCTGATCTTGATGTTTCCTTCTGAAAATGAAAAAATGTTTTTTTTCTTTTTAATGTTATTGACTATTTCTATTTAAAAATACAAGAAATCTCATTGGTTGAATAAAGTGTTTGTTCCTCAGAACTTTCTGTAATTATGACTGCTGCCGTTCTTTTTCCTGATAAAAAGTTATGGAATTTTATTTATCTGTTAAGATTCGTTTAACGAGCATACTAGCATACTAGAACAGCTCTGGTGGGGGTGAAGGGCATATACACATATATGGCATTTGTGATGCATATTTTAAGCGAGAAAATAATTAAACATATTAAATTTTAATGATACAAAATCACAATTATCTTCATATTTCGAACTGCAACAAATGGATAAAAATAAAATACACTTAAATTATTATTCATTTTCTAAAGCCACAGGTAGCCGCAGTGTAAGGTTAAAAGAGCCACAGGTTGGTGAGCCCTGAACTAGAATAAATGTTTTACTGGCTGACACAAAAAATACAAATGAGCAGCAGGTGGCGCTGGTGGCGCCATTTGAGTGGGAATTCACCGTCTCACAAGGCAGGTAAAGCAGATTAAGTGTTGTCACTTGCCTTGAAACACCGCATCGGTGCCCGCTTGAAAGCATACACCCTGGAGAATAAGCACCTTATGAGAATGTGAAACAAGACTCCTTCACAAACACTCACAACCACACACAAAACATGCCAGATTAACATCAGATTGACATTTCAGACACACACAAAACATTTCACGTGTGGCAAAAACCTCAATCAATAGGACAGGGCTACTAAACAATGAATGCATGATGTGACATTGTCATGGCTTCTGGATCCACTGATTCTTTTACTCATTCGTCTCCACCAAAGGACTCATTCGAAGCCACCAAAGGAAAGGGAATGTATTTGTCATTGAGATACACAGCAAGCACAGCACACAGTGAACACAACAAAATGTGTCCTCTGCATTTAACCCATAACCCCTTGGGCAGCCATGAAAGGCGTCAGTTTAAATCACCATCAATAAAACTTATTACCGTTGTGTCCTTGACACATGCCGTTAAAATAAATGTCACATTGCACAATAAAATCCATTGTGCTACATTTGATAAGGGAAGAAGGAGGGCGTTCTTGCAATGAGATGAATGGACTTTTTCAGTTTTTAGGTTTTAATAGTGTTGGAGACGGCATGGGCTTCACATCTGAAAATGTGTGAGATGAACAGGCACCAGTTCTGTGGAATACAAGTAGGAAGTAAGGGTCTCTGTTATGTAAAAACTCAGCCAAAGCTGGGTCATGCAACCCAAGGATGATTTGGGTAAATTATCCATAATGACTGGAAGGGGCAGAATACACTCGACCTAATAGAGTTGAGCACTGCAATCTGTTCTGAACACAATAGTAGGTTTCAAGGCGCAAACACTTCTGTTGTGTGTTCATCATGGGATGCCTGCATTATGTTGGCACCCTACAGTATATACAGCATGGCTTAAACTCCTTTTATAATTATTTCTGCCACGAGCAACCCCACATGCCCACAAGACCATTCATTAAACCACTCTGAGCACACCCCACATTCCACACGTCACCATGACAACAGCTACGTGGAGATAGCTGCAGGAGATATTCAATTATAAAGGCTTCACAACAAATCGATGAAACAATCACAACACGATTTGAAAGTGTACCGTATTACAAGGCGACCTTCATGTCCCAGTCACGTCACGTCGCCGGGACAACGCAGCTCCGCCCCCCGCAGGCTCTTTCATTCATCCGCTGCAGTAGGACGATGCGCGCGATGTGGGCGTGTCGGGCGCGGTATAAATGCGCAGGTACACAGACTGCCACCCTCCCGAAGTGGACTTCAAGCCATTGGTAAGACAAGAAAATTGTAAAAAAAAAAAAAACGTATAAATGTAACCTCACAAAATGGGGGGAAATTAACAATTTTTTATATGTATATATCAAGATTTAGTTTTATTATTAGTTTAATTAAGATCACCTATTTGTTAGTTAATTCGATTAAATTGACGGGGTTCGTGTCACTTTTCAGCGCGGCCATGTCGCACCTCGGGACTTTGGCGCTGCTGCTGGTCGTGGCGCTGGCCGCTGCGTCGTCCGGCGGGAAAGGCAGAAGGGGCGGAAAGCTCGGGGTTCGAGGAGACTTTGTGGCCGGCAAATTCTCCACCAAGGACAAGATGAGATGTGCATGGCGCGCGTCCGGCGATGACGTGTACAATCTGACCCTGACCTGTTCCAAGGACGGCGCCGCTCGCGTCACGTGCGCGTTCACGGGCAGGCCGGGCGCCTGCGCCGGTTACGCGCGCAACGCCGACGCGTACTGGAGGCAAGTCGAGCGCGCGCTGAAGAAGCGCGAGGCGCCGTGCCGGGAACCGCGCGCGCCGATTCGCGCGGGCATGTGCAAGCGCGCGCCCGGGAACGCCCACTTCAGGCGCGCGCCCGACGGCGCAGAAGACGCGAAATCCACCGAGGGCCAGGGTCGCAAAGCTACGCGGAGGACAGGGACGGTCACCGTGGCCGCCTCCACGTGCACGCGCACCGACCACAGCCAGCAGGCGCGGGAGAAATGCGGCGAGGCGTGGGCCAGTCTGTGCAACATGCTCTTCACATTGGTACAAAGCACCGACTGCTGAGGGCGAAATACCGCGGAGACTCTGCCCGAATTACTATTACTAAAAAACTTTTTAACTTTTTAACTAACTTGTCCAAAACAGGTTGTATTGTGCCAGAACAAGTTCGTGTATTATGCACATGAAATCATATATCTTGAGAAAAGATGTCACTTTTCTTGTGCTCACAAGAAGAATTACTTTATTTCTTTCCCTCGAGATAAATAAAGGCACCGTAAACTCACGCTGTAGGCCGAATTGTAGGCCGACATGGTCCTGGGTACGCCTGTCCAGTCTATCTGGAGATTAGATATGATCTCCAAGGACCTCAGACACACAAAGACAACATATAATATAGAGAGTCAAGTTGTATTTTTACCCCGGAAAGAAGTAAGATGAAATTCTAGCTGCGCATGGAAGCAGCTTCAATAATTTGTGTGTGAACTTCACTCTGTGGTACACTCTATGGCATCTGTAAAAATCCAATTATAAGATATTAATGCAACTACTGTGATTAAAAAGAGCAAGTTCTATACCTCTCCAGTTTGTAATTTTCTGCCTTAGGCCTAACTTTGCTCTCAGGGACACCCTTATGTTCATGCTGAAACCTAAATAAATATATTTTTTATTTATTTACTTGCAGTGTGTAATGACCCTCTTACATAATAAATTCGATTTTTTATTATTCGTAGTAACTTTGTGAACTTTATTGACATTCGCTAGTACGACAATGGGTGCATAACTGAACGAAACAGTGTTTTTTCCGGGTTCAATATTCCGACCTGAAAGCTGGGCATTTGCTGCATGTGTGCGATCTTACCAGTGGTAGTAGAAGTTGTGTAGCCTAACATGCCTGGCAAATGAAGCAGGAGAAACTGAATGTGTGTAGGAATAAATAACAAGAGATTAAAGAGATGAAAAAAAAAATCATCCTTATATAAATCAAAATGTGTCATTCAGAAAATTCATGATTTGAGAGGTGTCTTGGTTATGCTGTCTGTTTTATTATGAATGGCTGGACCTTAAATGCCGACAGACACTGGAAGCTCTCCTTTGTCTGAATATGTTTTCTCTGCATTTTACTCAAAGTCTTGACTGAAGGCTTCTATCCCAAAAGGCTGTTGACAGTCCACACTCCACAAGTTTGCTCCTTGGTGAAAGGAAGAACAAGTCCTATAATGAACTAGAATGCGGCTTTTGTTCCAGTGAAAAGCGACGAAGGTTTGAAACGATAAGGGTAAATGGCAGGATCGGAAAACGATGTGGTAATAAATCTCCAAGCACGTTCTGCTTCCTTTATCTTTAATTTAACCCGTGTCTCTCAGCAGAGCTTTTTCCGGGACAAGTCTGCACATGCAAGGATCGTGTGATCCACCCCGCTAACCCAGCATTCCCCCAACAACATTGTTCCAGCAAGACCTTTCCTCTAATCAACACACTTTAGTCGGATTTCTACACATTCTTTTAAAGACAAACGTCCCTCCAGCATTATTTTTTATCTCCGGTAAACTCCTCTGTGAACGTCTCCCGGCTGCAAACAACGTAAGCAGATTTATGCCCATTAATAATTAAGGAGTGGAGTGAAACAAAGGCACACCCGCAGGGTTCCATTAGAGCATCTTTGCGGCAAACACGTCTCCTTCATAATTTATAATGCATGTGCATCAGACCGCGGTCATGGTAACGGTGACAATAAGCTTCTTTCTGCATGATCAAATAAAAAAAGATTACCAGTTCTAGTTTGAAATCAGGCATTCTCTTATGGCTTAGACTAGAAGTGATTATCAAACTGACAGTTAGCGGTTCGCACCTTTTCAGGGTATGACAGTGAGACGTAGCAGCAGGAGTAAAGGGTGGCAGTGGGAGTGAGACGTTGGTGCGTTTAATGTCCCATTCACTTGTTAATAATTGGCTCTCATGCATTACAGGCCAAAAGTTTGGACACACCTTCTCATTCAATGTGCTTTCTTTATTTTCATGACCATTTACGTTGGTAGATTCTCACTGAAGGCATCAAAACTATGAATGAACACATGTGGGGTTATGTACTTAACAAAAAAAGGTGAAATAACTGAAAACATGTTTTATATTCTAGTTTCTTCTAAATAGCCGCCCTTTGCTCTGATTACTGCTTTGCACACTCTTGGCATTCTCTCGATGAGCTTCAAGAGGTCGTCACCTGAAATGGTTTTCCAACAGTCTTGAAGGAGTTCCCAGAGGTGTTTAGCACTTGTTGGCCCCTTTGCCTTCACTCTGCGGTCCAGCTCACCCCAAACCATCTTGACGGGGTTCAGGTCCGGTGACTGTGGAGTTCAGGTCTCTACTTTTTGTTAAGTACATAACTCCACATGTGTTCATTCATAGACTTGATGCTTTCAGTGAGAATGAATTTTTCAAAACACATTGAATGAGAAGGTGTGTCCAAAGTTTTGGCCTGTACTGTATAACCAAAGTGTTATTTCCCAGTCCTCTCAGGCAGATCTGAAGGCAGCCTTAACGTCGCAGTGGTGTGTGTGAACTTTTCATTTTAAATTTGCGGGAATGAAAATAGCAAAAACTAAAAAAGTGAATATTCCTTGGGAATGGTTACATGTTAAGACACACTCTGCTGTGGACGGGACTGAAAGGCTTTCAAGCTGAGTGCTGGTGAACCAATCTTTTTCGCATTTTTTTTTGTCTTTATTGTGTTTCATAGAACTGCTGGTGAATCAACTGTATTCAGCTGAGTCACACACTCTTTCTTCAGCTTCAAATTCCTCCCCTCCCACAGAGCTAACATGAAATGGCACCAAGTTCTCAGGGTGGTGCATTATAAAGATCCAGGGAGGCAGACGGGAGAACCTACGGTGCTGCGTGGGACCTGCACCGTCCTGAAGGGAGGAAGCTCTTTTGTGGATCCGGACTCAATGTCAGGGTTTTGTGTGTCACTGACAATAGAGCCGTTTCTGTTATGTGTATACAACAATCACACACCAAGAAATAAACACCAGGAAGTAGAAAGAGATTACCATGGGCCTTTTTGATTGGAGGACTTTCTGCATCATGTCATCCACAAAGCCAATAACGGTGGAAAATGATTGTAGTAACTGCCTTCGTACCATGATAAGCCAACCGTCAAAGACATGCCACCACATCAGCTAATGGATTTCGGTATGTAGTTCGTGAATTCTTTTATTTTAGAACGGTCCGTTGTTAACATTGATGTCGCAAGATGTGCCCTTGATTCTTCCACAAACCTTTCTTCCCGAACATTTTTCAACTTATTGCATGGTGAGCCCAAGAGAAGTGCTGCAATGTAAAGAACAGACATTGTGGGTGCAGTATTGGGTGCCATGAAACTTTTTAGCTATCATAAGAAAACAGACACGTTGGACACGAGCTACATGAACCGAATTTAATTACTTACTCATTTCAAAGAATTAAACTTACATCACAGAACATATCCTAAAAAAAAAAATGTTACATGCCTGTGCACATGAAGATCAGAAACTCAGACCCCCCCAGGCAAGGAGGAAACAGGAACAGACTGATCAGCACCGAGCAATGGAGTCTTTCAACACTCCATTCACACTAAACCCACCATCATACAACATAAACATACTACACACAGGCGCATGAAAGAAAATCCTCGAGCACACACACACATTCCAGGGCCACCCCCATGCCCTTTATGTAGGGGAAGCATGCATTGTTATGTGGGCGGGCTTGGTGGTATTGTTTTTCTGTGTGGTTTGAGGTGGTCTGACTTTCCCTCCTTCTACTCTGCCACTCCTATTGGCCAAGCCCCTTTGCCCTGAGGTTCTCTTATTGGTTAGGCCACTGCCACTTTGGCACTTTCATTAGCTGGAGGTCAGACTACAACGGAAGATATTGACGATAATAAGACATTGCAATCAAATTATTTTCACAGATGAATTAAGGCCAACTACATTATGCCCTGCCCACACAGCACACTGGCAGATAATATGCAGAAATATAACAGTATGTTATATTGACATAAAAGCAGTTCTCTTGCAGTTCATTCATAGACATTGGTTACACCAAATACACTATTTTAATCTTAAATGTTAACCTTTAAACTTAATTTTGTGAGAAGCGAATTTGCACCTAAACTTAAACTTCCACCTAAACCAAAAACCCTAATATCATATAATCATGTTACATTACAACATGCAGGTATTTGGCTATATTATCAATAATCCACTAGACACCATTCGTTCTTCATTTGCGATGTCTAAATAGTGACACAGGACAAAGACTACAAACTCTGCTGTCCTCTGGTGGACACACCCTGTTATTGCAAAGAAACTCAACCATCCATCCACCTTTCACATGTTTAAGTAATGTTCCAGCTATCCATAACTAAACATATTTAAAGAATTGGACATTTCCAAATAAAGGGATAATTTACAAACCTATCAGCACTGCAGTTACAGACATAAAGCTCTAGACACCCTTCACCCTTTCATCTGCAGTGACTGTGGATTTTAACAAGAAATCATCAGGTAAGAATGCTCTGGTTTCAACGTGTCAGCTTGGTGTATCCAGTGTTGTACATTTTTCTTTAGTTTGTACATATGCATACTTGTTCATTTTTATTTAAAAGTGTGAAACACTGCAGCATCTCGGTGACACAATGAAATGTGTCCTATGCTTTTAACCCATCACACTTGTGAGCAGTGGGCAGCCCTGACAGGCGCCAGGGGAGCTGCGTGTGGGGACGGTGCTTTGCTCAGTGGCACCTCAGTGGCGAACCGCCAGCTTCTGATTATGGGTCCACTTCCTTACCCCCTAGGTAACCTCTGCCCAGACATATTAAACATATGTTTATAGTTTTTGTCACACCGCTGCTTCACTCATATGCACCTGTGTACTGGTGTCATGTGATGTGACAACAAAAAAAAGATTTGATTGATCTAATTAAGGACCACACCTGCGTTAGGATGCATAGAACATCATATATATGTTTAACAGTAATGTAGAACTCATGCGCAGCATACAGGAAATCATGCTGTATTCCAAGGATAAAAGATGGGAAAATACATATCAGGAAATAAAAAATGTTTTCTATCCCATTCACTAAATTTTCAGGCTCATTTTTAATGTCACCTTGCGTTAAAGAAATGAGTTCACAGTGCTGTGCAGAATGGTCTGCTCAAACAGACAAAAAAAATGCACCTGCATGACACAGTCATCAGCAAACATGTTTATTGAATATGTAATGAGTTCTTAATGGCCTGAGTGCACACGTGACTTTTAGAAACATGGATTCTCCTGTAGCACCTGTAATCTTCATAAATTCACCATGAGTTGAAAATATGCCTACTTTTGCCTTCAATTAAAAAAAAAAACATGTAAGCATGCACATTGTTTTAAGTGTGAAATAAGCATGTGATTAACATGTAGCTTTGACTATTGACTATTAGTGAATATAATATAAATATTCTGTCAACAAAATTAACGTAACAATGAGTGAACAGTTAATAACAACATATCTGTTACATAAAAACTCATCGCTGGGTTACAGAGGTGTTCCTCATAAAACACCACGAGGGCTTAGTCTTCCCCTCCACAAAGCAGGAGCAGGCATTTCCGGTAATCACCTGAGGTATCACCCTGTAACACACACACACAAAATAAGCTGCCAAAATGCCCTGTATTATGTTTTCATTTCAACATTTAATTTATTATGATCAATTTCACAATACGTTAAACAAAAAAGCTCACCTTAATCATTGCATGTAAAGAGGTGGCAAACATTCTTCGGAACTCCTTGCGGATATCCAGCATGTCTACCTCGCTTCGGGTCACCATGATCCGGATCAGGGTTTCGTCATCTGTACCAGCTCCCTGTGGAATATCATAGACAATTGAAGATTACAAAAAAGATCTCTCACATTACATGTTGATGTTTATGTGAACAGCTTTACCATACCTTCATGGAATGGTAGAGACACTCCGCAAAATATGCTGGGACACTTCTTGCACATTTTACTGTGTACATAAAGGCATGTTACAGATTGTATATTATTGCATCATAACCATGCATTTAGGTGATTAGTGAGTTGTGTTTTAGACACCTCAGTACTCAAAACTAGATCATACAGTAAGAGAGAATAAAATCAAGGTTGTCATTTGGGGAAAAAATGGTCTTGGTGTGTGTGTGCTTCTTACCCACAGCCAGCAGAATTTTCTCCAGACTCCCCGAAGTCTCTCTCTGGATGCTCTCCTCAATTTCAAAGCCTGAGAGCTTCATATATGCAGCAAAGACTAAAGGAAACACAAATTTCTTTTTAATTTTAAATTACATTTTTATTTTTTTAATATATATATATATTTATTTTTGTTTATTTAATGAACTTTTAAAAGGTAAAGATCCACATGAATAGTAAGTAGTCAAAGCTTTTCAACTAACAAAAATACAAGGATGAATAATATATCCAGATTTGATTAATTAGTTAACTAAAACCTCATTATCACTGTTTATATTATCAGTGAAAAAAATGTCTCTACCTCTGTCACAATAAGTATTATCCAACATTAAAAATTATGTTAGATAATAATGTTATGCATATTATGGGGTGCCTTGTCTGACCTCTTTGCAGATGAGCAGCACTGCGGTTGCCCAGGATGGTGATGAATTGTTCCTCATCGGTTCCAAATTTCTGCTCTCCAGCGGCAAACAGGGCCTGAAACATGCAAAACAGTTTTATGTCCTGTCTCATTCTAACACAATCACTTTATCACACACACACACACACACACGTTCAACAAACACAGATTGTACCTTGGCATCACTTTCAATGGTTCCCTCCTGAACACCTTGTTGTCTACTCGCCTGTGATTAAAAAGTATTGAAAAACTGTATAGTTAACAGTTCGTTCAGGCTGCTGGTTTACTGATTAAATGAGGCCTGACCTGCAGAAGAATCACCAGCATCCTCCGGAAATGACCTCCTGTGTCTCCAGTCACATCATGTTCCAGATCATGATCATACACTTAACACAGAAAACACCAATAAATTGGTCAATATGGAGGAGAATCACGTTTTTCCTACAGTCTCTCAGTTAAACTAAATGAGCTGAATGAAAACATCCAGTCCTACTGTTCTTGTATGTTGCAATTATTTCCTTCACTTGATCTGGTGTCCTGGAAGCCAGGATCTCAATCAGCACCTTCTCATCAGTCCCAGCTCCCTGAAAAGGCCAAACGTGCCTATTTGAGTAGTTTGCTTGCAAGAGACATGAGAGTTTGTGTAGTTTGTTTCTGTACCCACCTTGATGGCATGTCTAAGTAGCTCTGCATCGTATGCTATGGGGGCCGTCATTAAACCCACAATGAGAGACTCAAACTTCCCCCCCAGCTCAGACTTCAGATGATCCACCAGATCCTGTCAGAAAGAGAGACAGCAGACATCATGATCAAGTTTTTTCATTACTACATTCATAGGTTAAGCCAGTTGATTTCATGTGGATCTGAAGGGTGCATTTGTTCCCTTTTCTCAATCGTGTTCTGCAATAACACTGGTTCTTAAAGTTGTAAAAGCAAAGAGGACACAGCAGATAGCTGGCAGCACGAGGACTGCAGCAGGAGAAATGAGAATGAGATGAAGCAATAGAAATGATTCACAAAAGACAGAGATAAACAGAAGAGACAACTGACAGTGGCAACAGAGCTGTTTAAATGTATTTACATGCATGTAGTACAGATTTCACAGTAAAACAAGTATAAGAAGTTTTAAGGATTCTATAATTGTAAGGCAATGTGTAACCTTAAGGATGCAACTTTTCACATTTCACTCTATTGGATAAAGCTGGCAATATAACACCATGCAAATATACTGTAGATTACATGAACTCCAAAGAGTCCAAGGAGGAACATTAAGACATTGCAGTATTTACTCAGATAAGAGCCCTATACAGCCCAGTACAACCAGACTGTGATTCACTCCTGAGTGGACATGTTGGTCATCAATATGAGGGGGTGGCCAATGTTCTACTACTACATTATTTCACAATAAAAATGGGAGGGAAATATGTGAAAGAAGATTTGCATCTGTGTCTTCAGCTCTAGTCTGACATTACCTTGCCAAACAGAGTCTTGTAAGCAGCCTTGATTTGCTGCCTCTGGACATTGCTGCGAGCTGTCAACAGCTTCATAATGGTATCCTCATCAGTGCCTAAAAGTATATTTACAAAACAGAAATGGAGGTTACCAGCAACGGTTTCACAGCTATGAAGATGTGAGCCACATTAGCCAATCACATGACAAAAGATTTCACAACTGAAAATGAACAGATGAAGTCAGGAATAAAGGAAGTATCGACAAAGGAAATACTTATGTGCTCATCGTAAACCACATCTCTAGGTGCTTTTGTGTGTCAGTCTTTGGAGAGGCACACTCACCCAGACCCTTCATGGCTTTTTGAAGGGCATTTGCATCATCGTTGGCGTTGAAGGCACCATAGGGCTTCACTGTTCCTCTGAAAGCCTGGAAGTAAGAATGGGAGAAGCATACACAATTCATTTTAATACTGCAAGTATTCCTAACCCCCTCACCATAAAAAAGTAAAATACTTTAAATTGGTACTCTGTGTGTAGTTTCTGAGAATATTGGTGATGAAGGTTGGAATTCCCCCAAATGGAAAAAATAAATATATATGACATTCATGAAAAAAATGAGGAACATACTGATGACACATTGTTTCTGCCTTCAATAAATCTATTAAGCATGTTTGCAGATATGGTGTAGACTAAGCACAGAGAACAGACCTTTTATTGCCTCCTCAAGTAACATTTTGCCCTGGAAATAAATGAGTTACACTCCCAGGATCTTTGTTTAAAAGATTACACCAGGATGTACATATGGCATTATGATATCTGGCACACAATGGCTGCTCATTAGTTCACAGATGGCCTCCAGGGTGTGGGTAATCATCATTGTTTTCACACATAACTTATTAAAACACCAGGATATATGAGCCTACCAACGTAGTCTTGAGCACAGAACGTGAAACGTCATAAAATCCCCAAGGAGTGTCTGTTTACATGGAGCAACACAGCAGTGCCACCAAATCAAAAGGAATTTGGTTTTTAAGGAGTCTTCTTTCCATACAAACGAATTAAAGCAGTAAGAAACATCGACTATGGCTGGTGCAATACATGGTACTGATTTAAATGCTTAATAGAGTTATGGTCCATTTTGATGGATGCTTCACTTAAGCGTCCATCGCTTAAGTGAAGTAAAATTCCAGCCTGACGCAGGAATGTGACATGGAATGATTAAATCCACCATTACCAAAAAATTTCAAATATTTCTGGCTGTCCATGCAAATCACCACGTGTGCACAGATCAACAATATCTGCATCTGTATGTGTTGTTTGTATCCCAAATCACGCGCTCCCAAACTCAATTTCCATCAAGATTCCACCCATTACACCTATGTTACGACAACATTCAGGAAACATAACTATGCAGGGCGACTGAATAAGTGTTGTTTATGGCAGAACTAAAACAAATACTTGAAATTGTGAACCTCACTCTCCGGCACACAAACCATTGTGGCAAGGTATTCATCTCTGGATGTGCAAGACATCATTTACGCATTTCAGCAAACGTAATCATTCCATGAACAGTCCTGCTAAATAGGCTGTATTCAGAGGCCATGTAGAGATGCCACTGGATGTACTCCTGGGACCTCAGGTTGTAACAGTTCAACAGTTGTTGTGTAAAAACTAATTCAGAAAATGGCTGAGCGTTAATGATAAAACGTGATGAAAAAGTATGTCAACTTAAGCAGACATGGGAGCAAAGGGTGAAGCGTCGAGAATGTGATGACCTAGCCCTCCCTCCTCCCTACACACACACACACAGATCAAACACTCCCTTAATCACTCAAGCTATTGTACACACATTCAAATTCAAGTAGAAGAGGACGCCATCTTGTCCGTTGTTGGAGGCTGTGTTAGACTTGAAACTTAAACAACGGCTCAGGGTGTGTTCGGACTGGATGAAAAAAATACGGAAAGCAGGAGAAGCCAAGAGTTAAAAAAAAAAAAAAAAAAAAGACAGAGAGAGAGAGAGAGAGAGAGAGAGAGAGATAGGTCGGGCAAGAGAGAGAGAGAGAGAGAAAGACCCACCCTACCGGGCAATATGCCCACACACATGAGTCACAGGCCGCAGACACACATCTTTCGGCCTGAAACAAGATGACAGCACTTCTCCGCTTCACCGACACAACCCGAATAGACGTAAAACTCTGTTACTCCTTCCGCAGCTGTTCTTTATGGACTGTTTTTTCGAAGCTGCTCACGTAAATTATGTAACACCGTTTCACGCGTATACGTGGAGATAGATGAAATCTGCACCAGAAACAACATAAACACGTGAAAAACATTTATGAAAGCGACTGCAGGGAGTATCTTGCTGCGATGAGAGCCTGGTGTGGGCGTTGCCTGGTTACAGACCAGCGTAGTATCGACGGTACATTTCACTCATTCTTTTCAGCTCAAACACTTACATTCACCCTAAGTACAAATGCTAATCGCCATGACCAAGAGAAAGTATGACTTTAGGATCACTGCGAGAAGTGAACTTACCATTATCAGACAGTTCGCGCAGTTTGACGTCAAGGACTCTAAACGAAGAAAAACAAAGTTTTAGTTAAAATGACACGATATATGGTTTCCACACAAACCTGAACAAAGCAACATCTTCCCCTCGTTTCTGTTGGCAGGAAGAGAAAACGACGGAGCGCTTACTCGTCACTGTGCACAGGTACTTTCTGTTTACTTCCTACCTGTTTGAAGTTACAAGTGAGTAAAAACCGGGGACACAGACGCCAGAACCCGGAGCCCAGAAGCAGAAGAGCTCGCCGACTGCACGTACAGTGAGGACCAGCAGCAGGAGGAAACGAGGCAGGAGTGGGAGAGGAATAAACTTCGTTGTACTGCGAGCCACACCCTTATGAGAAAATCACGGTGTCTGGAATTCTGGGAAATGTATTCTCTTTTTTTCACTCTTCCTGTTAGCCACTCTTCATGTAACAATGTGCCATGTTTTACTATGCGTGGGCCTGTTCCACTCTCAAAAACATGATTCAACCTTTAGCATCTGCATTGTGTGAACACTGAATATGCTTGAAACATTTCTAATGATAGATCCCGATGCATTTTTGTGGGAGATGAATTGATTCTGGCAGCAATCATACACACACCCCTGAGGAGCACTGGTGTTCAGAGTCACTGAGAATGATGTGATGTTGCCCAGTCTGACAACCTGGCTCAAACAGGTTCAGAAGTTCCCGTCCAGCTTCAAGGTTACAAAGGTATTATATGTTGAACTGTAATCCATAAACAGCATCCTCACATATGTAGCATTTTTTTCCAGGTGGGATATGGCATTGTGGAGTCAGGGATATAGCATCATTGGTGGATCGCAAATTGCATGGGATCCGTTGTCTCAGGTAGTGGTGAAAATATTAAGACTCTGAATCTGCCTTTCAAAGCATTTGCTTACAATGGGGGGTCTCAGCAACTTTTTGCAAGTCACTTAAAATTGTGGCTGTTGAGGATTCGGCTAAAGAGATAATGATGGCTGATTTGATGCAGTCAGATACTGCATCAGATACAGATCGACAGAAAGAATACATTCGTATTTTTAGTGCTTCTAAACATAATTTGGACAAATGTGTGAGACAGGGGATCATCCCTTAATGAAGCAGCGTGCATATAGAGCCTCAAATGACAAAATAGCTGAGTTACTGGTTAAATCAATTAATGTATAGGCAAAAAAATGGTCACTTTTTGGGCCAGTCCCGTAATCGGAAGGTCGCCGGTTCGAATCCCCACACACAGCCCACTGCTCACCAAGGGTGATGGGTTAAAAGCAGAGACCACATTTCATTGTGTGCACTGTGTGCTGTGCTTGTTGTGTATCACAATGACAATTACCTTACTTTCACTTCTAACATCAAATTTTTAGAGGAATGCCATTAATTACTCTGCCACTGGAAATGATTATATATTTACATGTATGACATTTATCAGAGGCCCTTATCCAGAACAACTTACAATCAGTAGTGACAGGGACAGTCATTCTGGAGACACTCAGGGTTAAGTGTCTTGCTCAGGGACTGTGGATTCAGGACACCTTCATATTTTTGGCACAGAAAGTCTTTGGAAGCTGAATCTGTGAAAACTGTATGACTGAATGCTAGTACTGAGTGTGAGTTACTGAGCACATAGGTGCCAAACTCCTGACTCAAAATCATTTAATATAGATATTATATTATTATGGTGGCCAGGCAATCTGAAGCCATGATAACACATAAACTACAGATCCCATAATGCAGTGCTTCTGTTGCCTTGCCAAACGTGATTCAGAATGCATTCTGTAGGTAAAAGTTGCATTATACCCTATAATATGCAAGGTCTACAATAATATGTGTTATTGAAGCAGATTGTCTGAGCAACGTCAGAATGGAACTTACGTGTGTATGATAATCTTTCTCAAAATAAGATAATTTTAAGCTGCTGGTACCATACTTCAACATTTAGGATCTGGCAACACTTATAAAATATACTGAAATGAATAACATAGCCTTTGAATTAAAATGGATAAAATAGCTTCAGTCTGCTACTACCTTAATGGGTAGTGTGGCATTTTCCCAAACTGTCTAGTTAAATTTTGTTGAGAAAGCCTTCAGAAGTTTCCACCAGAATTAAATCATACCTTTATGTGTTTTCTTAGGTTAGACAGAGAATTCTTGTAAGACTGAATCCTATGGGGCTGATGCAGGCACAAAAGGCTTTTGAAAGTGTCCTTTTTCTTTTCTACAATTTTGAAAAAAAATATTTTAAGTAAGGCCATGGATGTTCTGGCCAACTGGATTATTTCAGGTCTCCACAAATGTAAACATTTTAATAAAGTACAGATACACAAAATTTTTTTAGGTACATTTACATTTGTAAATTACATTTACTTTGTTACATTCCACCACTACGGATTTGCTAAATGTTAGTGTGATTGAGGATGTGGCGAATGGTGATATTGTGTGGATTACAGATGCCTGAACAGTATAACTATAAAAGACTGTCACCCGACAGTCGAATAGACTTTTCGAATGGATATTGGCAGGTGTAAGTGGCTGAGGAGGACAGAGAGAAGACTGCCTTCGCCACTGGCCGGGGCTTGTACGAGTGGTGGTCTGTGCCAATAGGAATACACCTGTCGAATGCGCCTGCCACCTTACAAAGAACAATGGAGCTAGTCCTCAGGGGTCTGCCATGGAACATCTGTATGGATTACCTAGATAATATCCTCATTCACAGTAACACCTTTGAGGGGCATCTTGCTAGACTCAACAAAGTGTTTTTGAGGATCAGAATGGCTGAAATTAAACTGGCCAGTCCCTTGTTCTCCAGCAGAAGACAGAGAGTTTGTGGGGTTATGCTCACACCGCTCTGTTGGGAGCTTTGCTAAATGTGTTGCCCCGCTGAATCTCCTTATGAATGGTCAGCATACTGTGAAAGCATCGTCATCTGCCCCCATTGTATCTCTACCAGACTTTAATGTACCTTTAAAAGTGTTTACAGATCCCTCCAATGAAGATGGGGAGATTATGGGACATTATGTACAGAGATGGACAACGTCATGCAAATGCTGACTCCCTTTTGCATCGGCCTGATTCCCAACACAGATACCCCTACACAGATTCCCAACGTCTAGTGCTACACAATGGACTGTTGTGTCGGTCTGTGACTTCTTCCCTCTTGGGAGAAAGACTTATTCAAATTGTAGTGCTCTCATACTAGAGGTCCTACAGCAGCTGCATGGTGGTCCGGCTTCAGCACATTCAGCCAGGTTCAGGTGCCACAACAACCCCAAATCTCAAGCCCTCTCGTGGCTCAAATTCCTGACTCACCAGGGACAGTATGTTTGGATACAAATCAGAATGGTTTTTTTAATCTTTTGTGGCTGAGGGGCCATATTCGACCGAACAGAGTGCTGCTGTACACCTGGACACTTGTCAGATTTTGTTTGTTACCCTGTGAATGTACTGAGAGATTGCAATATTGTTGGTTAGTAGCGGTCAAATGTGGGGTTAAAAAAAATAAGTTTACTTTTCTGGTTAACTGATGTTAAACCCATGAGTGTTATTTTCAGGTGCGATGTTACAGTGTGTTTTTTCTGAAGACTGTGATGTTTGACAGTTTTATATCATTTAAATGATTGACAATAGGAGCTATGAGAATTTACTTTTACATCTACATTTACATTTACGGCATTTGGCAGACGCCCTTATCCAGAGCGACTTACAACGTGCTTTCAAGTTACCATCGATGAAGAGATCAATTCCGGTTCACTAGGACCCCAATTATGAATACATCTATTTTATTCACTCTGTTGTAGATTCTGTACACAAAGTTCGACAACAAGAAAATTACAATTTAATCTAAATATTCTTTAAAGAGGAAGGTCTTGAGCTGTCGTTTGAAGGTGCTCAGTGACTGAGCTGTTCTGACCTCGAGGGGAAGTTCATTCCCCCACTGAGGGGCCAAGACGGAGAAGAGTCTAGATGAATGTTTTCCTTTTACCTTCAGAGATGGAGGGACCAGGCGAGCAGTACTGGAGGCTCGGAGTAAACGAGGTGCAGTGCGAGGTGTAATAAGGGCTGTGAGGTAGGATGGGGCTACTCCATGTTTGGCTTTGTAGGCCAGCATCAGTATTTTGAACCTGATGCGTGCAGCTACTGGGAGCCAGTGGAGGGAACGTAGCAGAGGGGTGGTGTGGGAGAATTTGGGAAGGTTGAAGATTAGTCGTGCTGCTGCATTTTGTATGTACTTTTATCCCCTTGGGGCTTGCTGTAGCTGGCAATGAGTGGGCTGCTCTGCTGCTTGTGCCTCGGTTGAACTAGTATAGTGATTCCCGTCAGGACTAATGACGTCTGACTACACCAGTTGGAAATAACTTCAGTTGCTTTCAGCGTAGCGTCGAGACCTGTAGCAGGCTCCTCATTATAAATCACTGGTTATAAAACACAATCAGTGGTGCTCAAATAGTAAAGTGGGTTTTATCAATAACTGGCCAACATTTTGGGAGAAGTCTGGTCTTTTGGGGCAAGAGGTCATCCATTCCAACCTGTGAGGGCGCCACTCATTTATCTAAAAATCTGGCTTATAGCCTTACAATCAAAAAACTAAACTGACTCTCCAGTCAAGACCAGGTGGCAGACAGACTGGCTAGACCGAGTGCCTGCCATTTGTGTAGAGCCGCCACCCACCTTGTACACTATTGACACTGTGTATTTACCTCTCTCTCATAAAGTGCAACTAATACAAACAGGAAGCTTAACACTAAAACTCAGAATAGGCCGGGCGTCGGTTTCAGCTATTTATTACACGTTACTACCATTCCTATTGTACGTGCCACCAACACCTCCGATATAAGAATAGGATTATTAAATGTCAGATCTCTCACACCTAAAGCGCTCATTGTTAATTAAATTATTACAGACTAAAACTTGGATGAAACTAAATGAATTTATAAAATTCGACAAGGCTAGCCCTCCTGGATACAGACATGTACAAAACCTCACTTAACTGGACAAAGATTTCATTATTTTGAAATTCTTTAAATGAAAAAAACCTATTAATTACAGACCCCCTGGACCTTACCAGTTTTTAACCTGGTTGTATCTGTGGATAAAGCCTTAATTGTTGGTTACGTTATCATCCACTGTAGAGAAAATTAAATCACTTACCACTAGAGGGAGTAACGTTGTTACCCAGAAACACTCTGTAATGAGCAAACAACACACAAAATCATGAATAAAATATGCTGGAGAGTTTAAACATTGATTATATTTCCCAAAATATAACAACTCTGGCCATTTCAGCCTCATTTTGGTTTACGTTTTATGTGTCATGGCTTTGCACATCCACAGTTGTGAGTTCAGGTTTGTGTGTGGGATTCTCCCTCCAACAAAAAGCCATGTACACTAGGTGGATTGGTGTCCATAGGTGGGACTGAATTGTGTGTGTCCTGTGATGGGCTGGTGCCCCATCCCGCACACAAACCTAACAATCACTTCACTTTAACCTTGCGTGAGTCCCTGCCCTGCGCCACATGTCCCGGAATGGGTTTCGGCTGCTGCGACTCTGAGTTATATTAATATTCTTCCTTGATTCCCTTATTATGGAATGATACTTGCTAACTGCTGTTATCGCAGTGCTACCTAATCCTGGTCTTTCAAGAGCTGAAGTGCATCTTACACAATACCTCAATGTAGCCTCAGAAATAGTGTGTAGCAACACATGCAAAATGATCTTGGGTTCTGGTGTGACTGGTGAGCTTTTACATGCTTGTCATTACCATTCCCAGGCAGCACCAGGAAAAAATCCCCCTTTTCACCTTTCTACTATTTCAAAATAGCACCTGCAATCCTAGAATATTGTCATGAAAATTGCCTTAGGGGAAAAAACATTTATTATCCTGGAGAACATTTTATTATAGTTATGAACAGACCATGTAGGTGGAGGAAGTTTACAGGACTAATTTGTAGGGGTATGACGAGGCACAGGGTATGCCTGTGTCTCTGATACTTACACCTCTGTGTGTGAACCTCGAATGCTGACCATCCTGTAGTCTCTCTCCCGGCCCTGTTCTCATTCACCCGTGATCTCTACCCCGTTCTTCAAGCGCCACAGATCCAATTCCACACTTCCCCACTTCCTGCAATGTCCACAAATGCACCAACGAACTCGGACACTGACAGTTGCTGATGTTTATGGGTCACAGCAGCATTATACTTACACCATTCACTGTGTGCTTGCTCCTCTCAGCTCCACCCATCTCAAATTAGATTTCTGGCAAGTTATTTTATTTTTTTCCTGCTCAGTGGGGTGGCGACACTGACAGGGTTAGATTTGCCTTAAGACCACACTAGAAGTGTAATAAACAGTGATCCCAGACAGTACTGGTGCACAATTCCATTCCACTAATCTGTAAAACCAGAGTACGAGATTATAGCCAAGAGCCATAATCAACACAGCAGTTCAACACAGCAGGTCAACTGCACAGAATCTTCCAAAACTTGGCATGATTTGTACAAATAAAAGGTACCAATCCTTTCCATTGTATTGCTTGGCAATCTTTTGTACAATTTCATTTGATTTTATTTCATGTTTATAAAATATAATAAGTGTAACAACCATCTGGCATGGCGAGGCAGGTGAACATTGGCACAACATCACGAAACTGGGGTTTAATTGGTGAAGAACAGGACAGGGGAGACATCCGATAACTAGTGAACATGTAACATAACAAAGACCCGACGGTGAACAGAAACGAACAGGTCAGCTTTATACAATTAAACCCAGGTGAAAAGGAAACATTACACATGACAAACGTGAAACCCCTTCCAGGTCATGAGAATGAGTAGAGATTGTTTCTATGTGGAGCTCAACTGCTCGGAATAGTTTACAGATATGATCCACACCATTAATATCTTACTTAAATTTAGATTTTTTTTCTAATTGGTTTGTTCATTTAAGCCGTGTAAGGAGACATTTGCACTCCTGTTGACTATACGGTTGACTATATTGCCACAGTGATGTGCAGATGTAAAAGGTTGATTAATGAGGCGCGTGTTTGTCACTCCGTGGAGTCTCTTAACATTCTGAAAGCTAGTTTCTTGTGGAATTAGACACTCAAAGCACTTTTACAGACATTTGCATGGAATGTTTTGTTGCAGCTTAGTTATATGTCTTTTTCTCAGGTGAGGTCAAAATGAACTACCTGTCCAAACCCTATGTTGCTAAGGTAACCACCTATCAGATGGCTTTCCTGCTGGCACAAAGATGTGCAAGAAAGAACTGGAGAAGACATTGAAGTCTCGTCAAGATGCTCAACCATGCACCTGGGGACTCATCTGTTCCCAATCATGGCACTGTTATAAGGTGCTGTGGTTCTGCCCATTGGCAGCGGCAAAAATTTTTTGTGGACCCTAAAACTTATGTGTACAGTGTTTTGAGTTCTGGCAATCTCCACACGCCTTTTCCCCTTCTTTTGGCCATCGTGCCGTGTTTATTTGTGTCAGTTAGTAAGTCCTTGTTTCCAGTATGTCGCGCCTCTGCTCTTCCTTCTCCCGTCAGCTCGCCGACGTGACTGAGTGTCGGAGCTCTAACCAAAAGTGCAGAGACAAAAGGCAGAGCGGAGAACCACGGAGAGAGAACCACGGAGAAGAAAGCAGCCAGTCGTCTTCTGGTTCATAGGCGAGTGTGTAACCCACTAGGCTACTACTACCACCCTGGTTGATACGACCCCCACGTTCTGGTTGATCAGTGTTACGTCGGTGCCTGGAATGTCCCCAAAACCCGGAAGCAGTACCGCCCATCGCGCCTGTCCACGATCGTCGCGAGGTCTGCGAGAGAGAGCCGGACAGTGAGGAGGAAGATGGCGACGTGGGGGTAAGCTGGTGGAAGAGGGCCACGGGAAGTTGCCAGCCAGCAACTGCGCTGCAGGGAATCCGCCTCTCCAGCTCCAGTCGCGGTCACGGCTTCACTCTGCCCGGACGTTCCAGAGCTGAACAGCAGTGCAGCACCAGCGCCCTCGCCTGCTGTAGAGGACGTCCACCACCCTCCACGGCACACACCCATCACCATCTCCAGCAGCGTGCCCAGCCCTGTGTGGGACATACCCATGGTACCAGGACCCTTCTCCAGAGCAGCAGGTACATGCTGCTCTTCCCTCCCTTTGCTGCTCTTCCCTCCCTCTCAGACGCAGACAAGATCGCCACCAACCTCACGCATCTGACTGGGTCAGCATGGGGCTGGAATGGGTTTTTTTCCTGGAGAGACTGAGGGTGGAGTTCGATCAGCCAGAGCCTGAGCCAGCGATCAAACCTTGCCCCACCACCACAGCCAGCGCCAGTCTGGTGCAAGAAGACCCAGCACTGGCGGGCGGCGACAGGGTCGCGCCTCCTGTGATCCAGGCTGTGCCCCCTGAGAAGGTCCCAGAGAGCCCAGAGAGGGAACCAGACAATCCTCTCTTCTGTCTGTCTCTGTGTGTGTGTGTGGATGTCTGGTGTCCGTATGTCGCCCCCACTTCCCCTCTTTCTGTCCACCAGATGGCAACCCAGCATCGGAGCAGAACCCCAGGGAGGAGGGTGGATGAGCCCCAAAGTACCCAGTCCAGCCAGGGGGTGCTTCCCCAAAGTTTTTTTTGGGGGGGTGCAGTTCTGGTTTTGGGGCTCCTCCTGAGGAGAGGGTGGGTGGGGAAGCAACAGAGCTGGGTCCTCCGGTAGCCAGTTAGGAGGCTCCAGAGGCTCCACAGAGCCCCTGGAAGGCATGAGGACACAGCTGGGACAGGCAGGAAGAGGGCCTGCTTGTCCCAACAGGGGCAGGGAACGACACAAGATGCGTCAGAGGGGACGTATGGAGAAAGGGCCCACATGTACCCGGAGGGGGCGGCCCTGATTTATTTCTGTGTGCAGGTTGGAGGGACTGAGGCCACCATGCGGGACCATGTCTGGGAGCCATCCAGAGGGTCCGGGTCCACCAGTGGGAAGACACTGTGGTTGCCAACGTCTGCCCCGCCTGCTCCACTGATGCTACTGCTGGAGTTCCAAGGACGTAGCCCTGTGCCCAATCAGGGCCCTGTAATAAGGTGCCGTGCAACAACAACAACATCAACAACATTTATTTCTTATATAGCCTATAATACAGTATGTCTCAATGGGCTTTGGCATGCCCTACAGTTTGTTTTCTTATAATAAATGTTGCTTTTAAAGTGAAAGACTTTGAATAATGAACACACTATATTCCAATAGAACTAATTGTTGCTAATAAAATTCCTTTCTACATGTTTGCGGATATTACATCATTATCAGACATTTCCAGCTACCAGAGTCACTTACAAAACAAACAATGTCTGGATGGTTTTGAACCATTTGACTTTTTTTCCAACAATTGTTTTCCACATAAAATTAGGACCCTAAACTTTTGAACAGTGTGTATACAGTAGTGTATATTTATGTAATTTCTTAAACAATGTGAGAATTTTCAGAAATGTCTGTGGAATTTGTTAACAGTTATATACGTTTTACATGGTTATCTTTATTATTGAACTTCTGATACTGTAAAGCACTTTTATTTTATATTTGCTATTCTTTTTCACGAAGTATTATTCTTGTGTTTCTCTAGGTCATCATCCAGTGCGAAGGCCAGTTCAAGCCCAGTGTCAACAAGGTAAATAAGTGCATTGAAGTGCTAATTGACAAGCAGTTCATCAAGCGCAGATTCAGCAGATTAGTACATAACCACGTAGACTGCAGCACTGAACTTGATTGTGTGTATTCTTACTACACAGTTTTTGCATATGTATTCTGTTAATGACATTTATTTGTGTCAGTTAATAAGTCCTTGTTTCCAGTATGTCCCGCCTCTGCACTTCCTTCCCCCCGTGGCACCGCCCCCTTCCCTCTGATTGCAGCAGAACATGGAGAAGAGGAAAGTTCTTTTCTAAGCACGCGTGTTAAAAGTGTAGGTAGGCAGTAGGATTCCTAGAATCAGGTCTCCTGTGTGGAATGAGTGTTCAAGCCACTGACAGCAGCCATCCACTGACACACACACACACACACACACACTAAAAAACACAGAGTTGCATTCCACACATACATAAAGACCTATGTATTAATTGCCTAGAAGTAGTGTGTTTTGGTGTTTGTTCTCTATTTTGGCATGTGTCTGTGTTTGGATTAGTTTTGTGTTAATGTTAAATCTATGTTAAATGTTAACCTGGCTAGTGCTTTTTATTTTAATAAACAGTGTTTTTTTCTGTCCAAAAAGTGTTTCCAACCGGCAGAATTATTTAGCTTTACATAACCTCATATAATTTAAAATTATAGATTGTTTTTATTTATTTTTTGTAACCTTTCCTTGTACATCATTTTCACTGGTGCCAGGAGCCCAATTTGGACATAAAGGCATAAAGAGATCACCAAATTTGTTTATTTGAGTATTAAAGTCACTGACTAGAATAAGCTTGTAATTGTCTACCATCATCTAGAAAAGCAGAGTATGGACCTAATGGTCTGTAGATACCAGCACCAATCTTCATAATCATATGAGTTTGATCATATGCAAACTCATGTGGCTGCGTAACAGTGATATCAGAATCATTAATGGCTGCCAGTCCACAACCAATGCATGGGTTTTATAACAGTAACCATGAGTTCATTAATTAATTCAGTTTACTGAAAAGGAGATCTGATATTTAAAAAAAAAAAGTTTTACAAAGCCACTGCTGGACGATTCTGTAGTTTGGAGAGTTCAGGGTCTCTTTGTGGGCTTACTAGGTGATCAGCAGGAAGTTGGATAAGCCGCTCTGCATGCTGCCTGGAATGCACTCTTGTGTGTCAGTAAAAAGTATATATGTCAAATTACCTGAAATGACAGCACCCTCCCAGGTGGATGGATCTTAATTTTCAGTGCTACCATAAACATAGTATACAGCATATGGTTCCCTTATAAAGATATCCAAATGCACAATTACAGTAAAGGGAGATATGTGCAGGTGGTATTTGAATAACAGGTTTCAAGTTATGGTCAGGATAAGACAAAGACATGTTCAAGTGTGCAAATATGTTTGAAAGAATGTCTGGAAAAGTGTTTATGTTTATCCATCCTTTGGTGGCAATGAGTTGAGGACTCTGACTGCTTGGGGGGAAAAGCTCTTGCAGTGTCTGAGGTATCGTCCCCACACACAGCTCACTGGGTGCCTGTCATGCCTGCCCACTGCTCACTGAGGGTGATGGGTTAAATGCAGAGGAAACATTTTGTTGTACACCGTGTGCTGTGCTGCAGTGTTTGACAATGACAGTCACTTCACTTTTATTGATTCTAATAGACAGTACCTTGGGTGATCAATATACCTGCCATCAGGCTTCACCTGGCAAGTCCAGGGACAATAAGGCATGACACAAGCACACCTTCTATTCTTTTCAGTAAAGCCAAGCATTCTTCAGCCATGGCCAATTGTATAGGACAAATCACACAGCTATCCCACAGCAGGCCTTTATACCATTCTAGATGTACCAGCACACATCACCAACCCATCAACCAAACTAGCAATCAGCCAAACAGTGCATGCTCCCAATAACCTCCTTGTTCAGTTAGGTAGGCGTGCACATGCAAATTAACCTGCCCTATTCTGATTCAATTAAATATCCATGTCCAGTGGCGGCTAAACATGATTAAATTCATTTCATGCTTTCAGTCAATGTGAGAGAATCTAGTATTCAGCATTTTTGATAAACCACTGAAATGTACGTAACTAAATCATGTTTACAAAAGAAACATATATTGTGTTCATTTACAAATTAAATTTTAATTTTTTTGTATTACATGTAGAACCATGTAGTTTTGTCCTTGCCTTTTTTTGCTAAACATATAGTAAACCATGCAACAAATAATATACAGTGAATTATTTAAATAAAGACCACTAAATTCTCCTTAAACTCTTCCTTATCAAAACTTTTCTGTGGCTTATTGATACTAATTGTTTGGGAAAGCAAATTGCCTTCAATCTGTGAGTAAGTAGGTGTTTGATCCCTAGTTTCATCATTTATCACTTGCAATATTCCCAAGTGCTCAAATAATAATTTTCATTTGTAGATTTTCACTACTGTACCCTGGTTCCAGATTCATCCTCTTTCACTCAATGGTCTCAGCCAATTAGCTGTGGTTTTATTGAAGAAAATAGAGAGAAGTCCAAAATATGACAACTATCACAACACCACAAGCAGACTGGTGATTAGAAGACCAACAAAATGTCCTACACACTGGTCTCCAGGCTCCGTTCATAGTAGTCCTTCATGGGATGGGTGAAATGCAGGTATAATGTGCTGTGGTGGATGTGGTGGCCTAGTTTGGGGCAGTGGTGGCCTAGTGGTTAAGGAAGTGGTCTGCCAAGGTGCCACTGAGGTTCCACTGAGCAAAGCACCGTCCCCACACACTGCTCCACCGGGCCTGTCATGGCTGCCCACTGCTCACTAAGGGTGATGGTTAAAAGCAGAGGACACATTTTGTTGTATCACTTTCACTTTGAAATCTCAACCAATTTTTCTTAAATGTTCTTCGTCTGCCTCCAGACTCTTCACTCTCCTGGTCAGTTCCGTGTCAGGCTCTCTGCTGTCGGATCAGCAGTCACACCAGCAGCAGGGTCAAAACGAGGAGACCGAGGAATAGTCCCATTATAGCCCCACTCCACT
Organism: Denticeps clupeoides; assembly: GCF_900700375.1. Lineage (NCBI taxonomy): Eukaryota > Metazoa > Chordata > Actinopteri > Clupeiformes > Denticipitidae > Denticeps > Denticeps clupeoides. Next base: position 20,677,569 of record NC_041710.1, read on the forward strand.
GGCACAGGCATGGCTGTGGAGCCTTTAAGAGCCTTTCTGTGGTGATGACATCAGCATAATAAAGGAATTCATAGCAGTATTTAATCAGAAAGACAATCTTGGACTCCATCGACCCTTCTGATGTCCTTTGTAATCTTTCACTCTTCACTTTTTCCTTGAAGCCCAAGCCTTGAATGGCAAGAGGTTAAACCGTAGCCTTTAAACGGCTGTGAGAAAGAAAAAAAAATATATATTTGAAGATGTAGATTCCTTCAGAATTGAAGATTCTTCGTCCTCTCTACCAGGGCCCCTCATGCATCATGCTCATACTCCTCTCCAGTCAATGCAATTCAAACAATTAAATCCCATCTATGTGTAAACTGTCCATTCTGGTTTTTGCAAGTAAAATGCACCACACGTATACATTCAAACGTACAAAGCTTACAAATTAATCGACTGAATGCGAAATCATAGATGCAGATTATTCCGGTATGTACAGTAGGTTTGAACTGCACTCAGTTTATGGATGTCAGGATGTGCATCTGATCTTATGGTAAGAGTAGCAGCAGTTACAGCTGTTATATAATACCATGTGATCGAACAAACATTAAAATAGGTTTAATACGCCAGCCACTTTTATTATTCGTGTTTAAGCGGGTTTCTCTGTCCCCTTCTCCTTTAAACCACCGCGTTTCTAGCAGCTTCTGTGAAAGTCATACGACCGCGGACTGTGCGATTATTTCCGCGGGTCGTCGCACCAAAATACGACCTCCGCTCAGCCGAAGACCGCACACGGGACGCAAACATTTTTTTTTTATCGGCGCGGCCATAAATCCCGTCTCGCTCGCCGGGACGCGTTTTAGTGGCCGCGGCGGCCGCGTTAGTGACGCGCACCCCCCTCTCGGCCGAGCGAATGGGACAGGACCGCCGGTATATGAGCGGCGCGCCGCCGGCGCTCGCGTCACGTTGGTCTTTTTTTTGGCGGTTTTACTGTGAGGTCTGGTGGGCGACGAAAGGCGCGCAATGGCGTGGAATGCGATGGAAATCAACCCCGAGGTTTGTTTGGGTTTTGTATGTGTGTGTGTGTGTACTGCAAGGTCCGCTGCACGTGTGCGGGTTTTTCTTTTTTTAAAAATCCGTAGCGTTAGTACGCATGCTAACTTTGAATGTGTCCCTCTCGTGGTTTTGTCCCGCAGATGCTGAACAAGGTGGGAGTCCTGCGGCTTCGGTCGTCCTCCGTTCTTTTGTTCGATCTTTAAATGGTGGTGAGGTACTTCGACGAAGTTCTTACGAGACGAGGGTGCGGTCAGACGTGGCGGCTGCTAAAAATGTCGCTTTTATCCCAATGCGTGTGTTTTATTTTTGATTTCTGTATAAAGATGTATAAAATTGGAATCAGACTGGAGCGTGAGACTCCGCCGTCTGAGAAATTTCCAGAAGGATTCTCTCGTCTCGTTCTAGGCCTTAGCGTGAAAACTGCACCGTCTGATGCCGGCTGCTGATTTTAAAACGTGAAACGTGCCACGATTCGATGTTTGAATTGGCGCCAAGTTAGCAAAGCTGCCCGTCTTCTCGGCCACATGGCCGCTGTCCGTCCCACAGGTGCTGGAAAAGATGGGCGTGGGGTCCGGCTGGCGCTTCGTGGACGTGCTGGGCCTGGAGACGGAGCCATTGTCGTCTGTGCCCAAGCCCGCCTGCGCCATGATGCTGCTCTTTCCGCTAACGCAACAGGTAAAAGGGCGCTGGCGGCCGCAGGAGGACCCAGTAGGGGGTGCGCTGGGGAGGAGGGGAGGGATGCTCGCCGTCAGGACGCCACAGAATGGCGGGGCGGTGGCCTCGGCTGAACCAAGGGGTTCTCTGAGCGTTCGTTTTAGGTTTTTAATTTTTCATTCCTAGGCAGTCATTGTTCTACTGGTACGTTTGGACTCCAGACGCCGTGCTGTTTCTGATCGAAAATTCTTTTGTTTGTTCCATCTCCGAAACACAAAAGCATGAAGCTTTCAGAGAGAAGCAAGCAGTGGACCCAGACACTAAGGCTTACTTCCTGAAGCAGACTATAACAAACTCCTGCGGGACTGTGGGCGTAGTGCATGCTGTGGCCAACAACCAGGACAAAATTGAGTTTGGTCAGTTGAGCGAAGATGATACTCCGGCATTTCGTATCCCATAAATTTGATGTGAATCAGCAAAAAGACTTGTCTGCTTTTACCATTGTGACCTAAATCTAGATTTTTCTCCACGGGTAGGCAGTGGTTCTGTACTGAAAGCCTTTCTGGATGCCACAGCTGATATGTCACCTGCTGACCGTGCCAAACAACTGGAGAGCAACAAGGTTTTTCTTCCTTTTTAATTATTTTTTTAAATTCTCTGGTTTAATCAAACAAATGTGATCTGCATCATGCCTCCTCTTGTTGTACGTGAGGTTGTTTAACCACTTTTCACCTATGACTCTTGTGCATTGAGAACCCTAAGGCGCTTCGCCGACCGAGCCAGTTACTGGTGCAATGGTGCAAAGTTTAATCCAGCCATCTTTTCTTTCTCGAAGTGGCAATCACAAGTCTGGGCAGAGATGTCAATGCACAGCTAGGATTCTCACACACACACACACACACACACACACACACACACACACAGAGTGGTAGTGGTGATGTAACTTCTTATTAGCGTGTTTTTCTTTCTTGAGTGTTTTTAGTTGATCTTGTAGTTCTCGTAGTTTCCAGTAGATGGCGGTAAAATACCTTACTTAACCCTGAGACATCCTTCCCCCATTTTAGACTTTTTATGTTTTGATTGTGCAAATGACAATGCATCTGATTTTTTCCCAGCTTATCCATGGAATCCATGATGAGGTGGCTGCGGCAGGACAGTGCTCCGTAAGACTTCGCTCAGATGCCTTCCCTGAGTTTTAAATGGGTTAACCAAGCTAACCAGGCTATTTACTTTATTTATTTATTTATTTATTTATTTATTTTTTCCCTTAGGTAGCTGAAGACAAAGTGAATTTCCATTTCATCACTTTTGTCAGTGATAATGGCCAGCTTTATGAACTTGGTAAGCGTTGTGCTTTTAATGCATGTAATGGCCTTGGACTATGAGACATGACTACTTAGACTCCATTACCTTCTCATTACTTAACTAATGGGTATTAGTTCCTGATTTTATTACATGTGGCTTTCAATGCTTTACACATTGCCAGTAAACTTAAGTAGAAAATTCTTTTGGGATTTCACAAAGAAATACTAAAACTTTGTGTGTGTTTTTTTTTTTTTTTTTTTTTTTTTTTTTTTTTTTTTTAAACAGATGGTAGAATGGAGGGACCAGTGAACCATGGTGCCACTAGTGATGATACGTTCATCATGGTAAAGCTCACTACCAGTCTAGTTTATTCATGCCCTTCCACCTTTTTTATATTTTCTCTTATCTGAATGTATGTACAATTTGTAATTGAATTATCTCTTTGTCAGGATGCTGCCAAAATATGTAATCAGTTTGTGGCGCGGGAGAAAAACGAGGTCCGTTTCTCTGCAGTTGCGCTGAGCAAGGCTTAAGAAGTGTGTTCACGGATGGACAAAGAGCACATTTTGGCATCAACCCTGCCAGAAGCACTTCAATATAATTTCCCTCAAAGCTTCTTAATCCACCAGTTTGTCTTGTTATCTGGGGTACTGTTTTTGGGTGAGGATTTGTTTCCAATTTCATGGCAGTTGCTGTGATTTGAACGGTTTTAATATGTAGAGATGCTGGATAAAATATGATTGTCAATGATGGCCTTTACTACCCATCCAACTGCCAACCAGTAAAAGCTGGGACCCACATGAAACCTGTGTGCTTTTCAAAGGTTCAGTTCTTATTTGCACTTTTGTCCTTGAATGTAGCAATTAAACGGTGAGCCGTCAAAACACTAGCCTGCTGTGAGTTGTACGTATGGGCTGGGCGCGGTCCTGCGGGACTGTTCTGTAAAATGCTGCGTGTCGCTGTTCAAGCCTTACACATAGCGAGCACGAGCATCTCCATGTTCCAATAAAGTCACCTTTAAACTTGAATTCATCTTGTCTATATTTCTTTATCTGCCTGTTTTGGTCCTGCAGATGTCGACATTGCAACCATTTGTTTTATTTTTGTGTACACTGCACATACGAACTATACCAAAGTATGAATTGCGCAGTTTTTTTTGTATGTAGAAGTGTAAAGATTCTAGAAAATTCTGAGTATTTTAGCCGCCGTAACCACGAGGGCCATTGGGGGTCGCGGCCGTCGGGCGCCCCCTGCCGGCGGCGAGGAGCCTCGCGGCTGGTCGGAGGAGGCGGACGTCGCCTTCGCATTGGCTGCGGCGAGCGGACGGCCTCTCGGCTTTTTAAACTTTATTTTTAGCCGCCAGCGGGGTCCGCGTTGCAGACGCAGTGCGAGGAGGCAGAGGAGGAAAACGTGGGGGACGCGAAGGAGCTCGATAGTGCTGCGGGGACGAGGACGACGGAGCGAACCCGCCGAGGGTGACGGGACGGAACGTTCTGCAGCCCGATCTGCGAGTAAGGAGGCGCACGGAAGTTCGGACCGAGCGCTTGAATAATTTCTTCGGCCCGTCGAGCCGACACGGGATCGCTTTCATTTGACCTGCGGCACAACACGCTCCGCTGCGACGCCATGGCAAGTCCGGGGACAGACGCCGGGCCGAATCATCAGGGTCGCCGCGACCAGTCCGAACCGAGCCCCGAGCCTGCGTTCCGGGAGGCGCAGAAATGGATCGAGGTGAGTCGCGCTTGGCAGGAACAACCCGAACCCGACTCGTGAATATTGAATTCACCTGTTGGGACGCAGGGGACGCGGCGCGGCGGGGACCGGGTTACGTCTGCAGGCCGGGCCGCTTCGGGAGGCCGACAGGCCGGTTCGCGCCACACACTTCTGTCCCAGAAACGCCCCCTTCCAGCAGCGATCCGGTCATCCCGGTTGCCATGGCGCCCGGAGACAGAGAAGCGGATCTTTGTTTGCCGAGACGCCGCGGACGGACGGGGGGACCGGACCGGAGAGCAGAACCCCGAAACATCCCGAGGAGACCTCGAATGTTCCGCCGCTCACGCCGCGCCGCGTATTGTCGTCTCCCGGGATCGTCCGCACTTCAATTTGCGACACCCCGATAATAATATTGTGACCTATTTTATAGTTTTTTTTTTTGCCAGCGTCGCTGCTCCACTTTTAGGAAACGGGGCCTTGCAGCGCTGCCGTGGCGTGAAATTAAAATTCTGCCCGGGCTTTTGACCAGTGATGGCCCCTCCGCTTCTTATTGTTCCTGTGTAGTGTTAGGTGGTGGTGGCAGAGATAACCCTCCAGAGATTTGGAGTCTGACCGCATTAGAAAGCAAAGAAACACCCCACGTTATTCCTAAAAGCGCTGGCATACTCGGCCCTGCAGCCCCCCTTTTTTTTCGAAGGACTGTCAGCCACCCAAAATTCCTGCTGCTTACAATCAGCAAGGAGGCTTTTGTTGGGGAGAAACTGAGGAGAGCGCTTCACCCCCCTGCAAGGCTGTGGTCATTTTGTGATTTTAAAGCCCAGTTACACTGAAATCAAAATGCATGTATTTTCTCTCATAGGATAATGGCATTCTACGCCTGCCGGAATACGGTCAAAGCTGCTGGTACAAGATACTGGAAACAGTACCCAGCGTATACTGACCTGGAACCCTCCCCAACTAGCTGCACCCGGGACGTGTCTCTCAGGGTCGTTGATGGATACCCACCCTCAAAACCTCCTGCCCAGACCCCCCCCCAGCGACATAAATAGGCCATAGTGGTGATATCTTCTATTTAATCTTCCCCGAGGAAATCTGAAGTTGGCAAGAAGGAACCCACTTTGCAGAATTAACCCACAGCAGCGCTGAGTTTCCTACTCTGCCTAGTTATATAACGTTTACTTTGTGACACGCTACTTCGCAAAGAAAGAATTTAGATATGTAATCGCTGTGGAAGGAAGCACGTGGCTCATTCTTTAAATCCCATAACCACACTGACCAGTGTCATTCTCCAAATTTCAACCCTGCGCTTCTTCTCGCGTAGTATCGCAGTGATCTGAGTGTTCCTCGACTACTTAAATTCAAATCCACGCCACTGCTTAATAATTTAGCTTTTTATTATTTTACTAGGAGCCAAGTCCTGGGTGTGACTAAAAGTATTTATAGATCAGCTGCTTCTCACTGTCCTGAGAATAGCATTAAAAGCATTTCAACCGCGGGAAGAATTTACTGACTCTTCTTCTCTGCGGACCTTAGATCAGTTTTCATTGAAACATCTCAGAAGAACACAAGAACTCTTAAACTCATCTCAGTGATCTGATTTTGTAAGTGAGTGAAATAACATACAGGCCTAGACAGGGAAGGCAACATGATATTGTATTATTCTATATAAAGATGAATGGCATTAATATGAGAAGTTGTGAGTATGTGTGTGTGTGTTTTTCTCTCTTTTTTTGTACCTGACCGTTTTTCTTGTGCGGTAATGACTGGACGCAGACCAGATGGTGACCGTAGAGGACAATGGTGGATCCCAAAATCCCAGTATCTTCGGCACAGCAGACCGCATTCTTGTGCGTTTGCACGTGTATCCGGTGAGCGTGTAGGATGTCATGAAAACAGGATGCGTGGAAAACAGAAGATGGGAAAAGCGACTGTGCTGCTTTGTTCTGCGCTGCCCTTTGGAGTCGCATAGCGATGAGAAGTGTTCAGACAGCTGCAATATTCTAAAGCATCTTAAAATTTCTCCAGTCTTGTCCCTTTGCTGCTTTTAAGGAGTGGCCATCTTGGTTATTAGGGATCGTAGTCATGTGGAGCTGTGGCAGCGTTGTGGTGAGTGTGGAGTGTTATCTGTCAGGTGGGGGCAGGGGCTCTCGAAAACACCTTCCCTGTATTAAGTGACAACAGTCGCCAGTCATCCTCATCGCTGCATTGACAGGCACGGGCAGCCTATCAGGTTACAGGAAGACCAACAGCCGTTTTTCATTGGCCTATCACATTATCACATTACACAGGCTCAGTTGCACCGGTGGGGCCGAGAGGAATTTCCTCCACGTAGACAGGACAGTGCTACACTCCTCATGAGAAAAACAATAGGCCCATGCAAAGTGCATTGTCTGAAGAGAACGCATGGAAAGCCTTGAGTGCTAGAGATGGCAAAGGTCATTTGGAGAGCACTGTCAAGGGGACTGACAGAGCTCTCATGCTGTGACACGAATGCCACAGCAATCCAACAAACTGATGTGCTATCAAGATCATCTGTGGAAAAAAAAGCTGCATGTTTCTGGTCAGGGTATTTATTAAAGACACTTTTTGAGAAATGGTGGTTCATACGATTCAGTCAAGGTCATTAATGGAAGTGAATCACTATGATCTCTCTGAGAGGAGGTTAGTGGAGGCTAGCAGTTGTTGTACCTGCTCTATTTATAGGTGAATGTTGAATGCAAGTTCTGAATGCCCAGTACGTTGCTTGGTTTTTCAAGTCTATGCATTTTCAGTGCTATATGAAAAAACAGACATTATACAGACACAATATCTCATAATAACTTTTCTATCTTCAATTCTTCATTTTATTAACATAAAGTACAGCGTCTGTCTGCAGATATGGTAGATCTGCAGGGAAAATGTGGAAAATCCGCCCATTTCCGATAATCAACAGAAGAATGTGAACTGTGTTTTATAAAGCGAAGGTCAGCTCACATTTATAAATGATATCTGATAATGATTATCAGATATTCTTGGGTAACTTTGGCAACCTGTTCATTAAGGCCAATTGTGCTGGTGGAGGGTTCTTTCTGGTACGTTGCCCATCTACGCCACCCCAATATCGTCATGACCTTCCCTTCTCTGCCTTCCAGGGGAATGTTGACCCAGAGAGAACATGAAGCAATCAGCACTTCACCCATTTATCTGCCTCTGACTATTGATTCAACTGTAGTTAAATCTCCAGGCTCCATCACCATTGCATCATTCAAAAAGAACTGTGTTGCCATAGATACCAGATGTATGAACATACATACAAATGCATCTTAGTTCTGACTCCAGATCCTGTTCGATGGTTTGTTTCCTGTGCATGCGTGTGAGATCACCAAGCTGGCCTCTGTACAGATGGTTGGGGTCAGGGACACTTGGGTCATGTGACTTCACAAGCCAGCTGTCACAGCTGTGCATCCGCAACACACAAGTACACACTCACACACAGATTACATGCTATGATGTTCAGACGGGTATGATGGGTATGTACGCTTCTCTATCCGTCTCCTGCCTGTAGATAATCTTGAGTCAAAGAAGAGTCCTGTGTCCTTAGAGGTAGAACAGAAAGCGAACACTGATTCTAGGTCAGGAGTCTTTCTCATGCCAAGAGGTTCATTTACTCCACCAACTGACCATAATATCTACAGTTTATTTTTTAAAGAACACTCTTGCAGGTAGGGCCAAGGGTGGAGAAGTTTCATTGGAACTGAAATGTGGAGACCATCTTAAGACCATCTGGTCAGAGAACAAAACTTTCTCCTGGAACATTTGGTTGTCTGGACACATTTCAGCACCGATTCACGTTTGAGCCTCCTGAACTTAAACAGATCTTGTTTCCCCTGTGTATTTTATGACTAGTGAGATGTGCATCACTTGGAAATGGAGAAAAAGTATTTATTTTGTAAGTTGGAAAGATTCGTTTTAGGCTCTCTGTTACCTTTTCCTCTCCAAAAAGGCATGCATGTCAGCTTGATTATTAACCAGCAATTTTTTGTGGCAAAAAACAAACTGAATATCTGAACAAGTTGAGGTAGGATTTTACAATAGACTGAATCCTTTGCTGAAGAAATCATTGTGAAGCCTCTGTGTTACACCTCCATATCCATTTTTAACCCAGGCTTAGCTCTGTGATGGAAAGTTGCACTAAGCACATTGCCTCTTACCTTCATTGACACTTCTTACTCAGGCAAATGTCCAGTAGTGAGGTTTATGCTCAGTTCAGTTGCAGGTAATCACACCCTGGTCATTGTGTATGTGTGTTGCATGGTTTAGCATTTGTAACACGCCATGTGGTTTATGTCTGCAATATAATACAATATAATACAATAGTATTGCAGCAACTTGAATCAACAATCCTAATCGGTGCTAATAGGATAGCCACTTAGCCTACAGAATAAGGTTTTATGAGATATTTTGCCGGTGCTGGGGTGTATGTTGCTCGACTGCACCGTTGGCATGCAGGAGAGGCGTGAAAGAAGCATAGATTCACATTGAGACCTTCTGTCCAGACTGCATTCAATGTCAAACACACACAAGTGCCACCTTCCATTTTGCACATGTCTGTGTTTTGAAAATCTTTTCTTGTGCCTGATGAAAAAAGATTTTCCATTAATAGCCTGTGTCTAAGCAACCAGGGAGCCCAACGCATATGTTTCAGAAGATGTGCAGTTTGTTTTTTCCCTAGAGTCTTAGTCGTTTGTGTGTGGGTCACGTATTGAGGTAGGTTCAGGCATGGAAGATTATTGTAAATAGTTACCTACACATTTACAATGCATTTGTTACATTCATTGGTGAGTGAGTGAAAAAACTTAATCGCCTTCACCTCATATTAAAAATGTACAGAATTAAAGTGAGATGCCAGTGCAAAAAAGAAACAGAGACAAAGGGTCGGTATTTGTCTGTTTACATGATTCTTCTTTTGAGATATTCTAGAATTTCTAAGTTCTAATTGCTTTGCATTGTCTTTCTGGTCTCTGTGTTCTACATTAGTTTATGTTACCGCTTTGAATTCTAGGCTTTGCTGGGATTCCTCCCATCTGAGCATGTGTGTCAAGTCTATTCTTAGTGCCTCACTGCAGCTGCTGTTCGGTTTTGTATTTCACAACTGTGCATCGATCACTTTTCAGTCCTGCGTCAGTTTTGCTGCACTTTTCATTTCAAATTGAGTCAGAACTTCATGGCATCCTATTGGTTTCTGCATAAAAAGGTGCAACAATTGATCGTAATAATTGATTTTTGCCCTGTTTAAATGGCCATTCATTGAGTGGATCGAGTCCTTATTGTTTTCCACAGACCATCTTTGTCCAGTTGCATGTTAAGTTCTGGTTCTCCCCTGTTGTGCTTCACTCCTTTATATTACTCTGTCTACGGGTATGTAAAAGAGAGCCGCATGGCGGTTCTTCTTCCTTTTGCCCGCTCTGCTCATTAAGGAGATTACCTTGCACCGCGTGTGTCTCAGCGAGGGAGGAACACAGAGATACTGCAGCTGAGTGCCTTCTCCCCGGCCCGTGCGCGAGGATAGCTGGCTGAAGGCTGCGCTCCGTTTAGAGATGTGGGTTTTTATGGGGGCTCAGTGTCATTTCTCAAAAGGAGAAGGATTGCAGGGCGTTAGCAGTGTGTGTGACAGGTATGGGAGATGACATTTTTTTGAATGACATGAATATTTTCATATTCATTTTGACCCATAGAAGGTTGTTGTGTGTAGGGATTTTTTGAAGTGTGCTGAAACAACACAACCCCACTGATGATTGGGGATGGATCTACTGCCCTCATTTTCTCTGCCTGCGTACGCCTGTCTCCCTCAGGCTGCGTCTGTCTCTCTGTGTCAGCATTGACGAGTCTAAAGGAAATGAAAGAGTTCCCATTCGTCAAACTCACAGATATGCATATGAGAAAAACAGCATGGAGTTCTGCTGTTGGGCCACCACATGGAGGCAGAACAAATGAGAGTTGGCACAGGAAAACAAAAGCACTGGTTTCAAGCTGTCTCGGAGGGGTAATAATGTCTTTCCACTGGTGTGTGCGAGATGTCTTGCCCTTGTGAAACATCAGCATGTTTCTCTGTTGCGTCCTGGCAACCATTAGTTCTCACTCCAAGAGAGTAAAATAGGGCCAAATATTTCAAGTTTGGAGCTAAAAGTAATAGCACTTTCATGTGCATTAGAACAATGTTCAAATTGGTGCTGATGCAAAGGTTCATATTTTTGATGTTTCGTTTATTTTCGTTCAATCTGTATGACTGCTTCATGTGGAGTGTGTGGGCGGAGTGCAGTGCACATGGATTTGTTCCACCATCCAGTTCCAGATTCCTGGCTGGGGAAGGTTTCCTCAGCCCCTCAATTGTCTCCATTGCTCTCAGGGTTGGCAGAGAGCCTGTTGTAGGTGCTAGACGCACGGCTGAAACGTAGCCACACTTTGTAAACGCCAGCTTCCTTTTAATCCCATTACGGGGGGGGGGGGCTGGTGTGAAGTTATCATTTACCAGAGTCACACTGCAGAACTGCGATTTTTCTTTCTCTTTACCCTGTAAGGACTTCTCTGTTTTAGGGATAAGTTGGCGTGAAATGGACCCAATTGGGGTGGGAGAATTCTCAAACGGCTCAGACTAAGCTCACACACACCCATATACACAGCATGTGAACTCACACTGCAGAAAGTCTGTCATCTTGTGGAGGTTTGACAGATATTCAAAACCACACCGTGTAAAAGAGCAGGAGAGAATGAGGGGCAGTTTTTTCTTTTTACAGTGCCAGGCCTGTTTGTCTTGGTTCTGAACATGCGGAATTCATGATTTGTGTCTCCCACCAGTTTACTACCAATACATAATCACTTCTTCAGAGTCTACATAATCCTGATCACACATGAAATATGCTCTGAGGCCATGCTTTCCCCACCACTGCACATGAGCACACCCCTACACCCCATCAGGGTGAATACAACTATCTTTATCAATGCTTAGGGGATTAGCAGGCAAGAATAATTGCGTATGCCTGGCCTGCTGTTTCTGGCAATTTTTAGGTCTGGGCCATGCAGATGATGTTCGAGAGAGACTGGACCAGATGCATAGACAGACAGGCTGCTACCAGGACTGGTGTTTCGGATGAGTGATAGAGGGGCATTACCATCTGAAGGCCAAAGCATCTTGATCCATATTCTCCATAGCTTTTTATTGAGAACCTCATGTCAAACTGCTTTTGTTGTGGTGTGTTATTTGACTCTTTCACTTTTATCCTGAATCAGTCATTACCCTCGTTTAACGGAGAAATACACTTACATACTGTTTTACATTGCTTAATGTTTCATATGATTATCAGTGCATGCTTTTCATATTCAAAGGATCAGACATTTGCAGTACAATCAGCTTTGCACAGTGAGTCAGGAAGCTCAGTCTTTGCCATTTGTAACACGAGCGCATCTGAGCATGTGCAAAAGAGACTCACTTCCTTCTGCAGTCCCCCGTCTCAGTGCCAGAGTGTCTGGGATCTGATCTGTGTTAAGCAGGGAATGCTGATCAGGTTATGTAATAAGGGCACAGACACTTTCACTGTAACTCTCGCACATTTATTCAATTGAAGTTTTTGCACGGGGATGCACAAGTGATTAAAGAAAGTGTGTGTGTGATTGCGTTGGGTAATTGTTAGTGTTAAGGCAGGAGTTGGATTGTCATCAACAGGTGTGTGTGTGTGTGTGCCTGTGTGTGCCTGCCGTCATGGAAACCATGGTTTTATTTGGTACTTCCTGTCTTTTTTTCAATTTGGTGCTGTCAGTCACCATGTCTGTCCGTCTGTCTGTCCCTATATCATTTTCTGTTTTGTGCCCAAATTAGTTTGTGTGTGTGTGTGTGTCAATCTGAAGTTATTATTTTGGGAGTGTGTGGTTGGTATCAACTCTGGAAATGGATCTGCTTTTTCATGCTGGGACCAGCTGCTGTGGTATGAACGCAGGAGAAGGGAGGTGTAGTGCATTATACTGGGAAGCCATTCAGCTATTTCTGGCCTAACCTCCAGCAGGTCTTAACTCCAGCTTAACCTTTAAAAATCATGCATGTATGTGTGTGTATAGAAGTGAGTGTAAGACACATGTCCCCACACTAGTCTATGATTCAGCCATGTGTCTGCCAGTTTGTGGGGGGAGGCTGCGTAAAGACAGACACGGACAACTGCGTTGTGGTTCAAGAATGGAGTGGATGGTGTTCGGTGCTCATATATTCCAGTACAGAATGGTGAAGCGGAACTTGTGAGGAGGTCCAGGATGTTCTCCAGTGTGCATGCTGTTTGGTTTCGAACCACATTCCCCGGCCTGGTTAGGGTGTCTTTGCTAAACCAAGTTCTAAACTCATTAAATGCACATAAAGATGGACGAGGCAGGAATGTTTATGACACTCACAAGTATTATTAGTAAATTGAAATGGACATGGCCATGCACAAACCAATGGTCTGTAAATGATTCAGGAGATCTTATTTTCGAATTTCACATTTCTTATTAAATTATTACTCAATTAATTTGAGTAAGAATTGATAGAATACTGAATCATTTTATATTTTAATTTCTTTAACCCTGTCAAATGTATTCAATAGGTATGCGCTGTGGAACAATAACCTGCAGTGAAATCAAGAACCTTTTCCATGTACCTTATCCAATGCACATGTCTTCCAAACTAGGTTAAAACGAAACCCTTTATGTGGTTTAAAATTACGACAGGCCAATTTTATTTAAACTGGGTCTTTAAAGTCCAATCAGCCATGAGCCAATGATTAGTCACTTTTCTTCTTGTTTCTTGCTTAATAACGGTCAGAGTCCACAATTGTTTGTTTGATTTCATCTTATAAGACCATTGAAAATAAATAGGCTTTGTGTTTTAAGACTCTTACAAGGCAGGAAGTGTGTGATTGATTTATACTGTAGCCCCTGGACATGTCCGTGAATGAGGTGTTGTTTAGGGCTCTAGATTTGCTTCCTGTTTTAGAGTAACATCCTGACCTTTCCACCTATGGGTCAAGGATTGCAGATCCTTCCAAACGTGTCACTTACTTCATACAACAATACCACAGGTCACTTCAGGTTTGGGCTGAATGTTTTAGAAGCTGTGTGGTCTTAAAAGAAATGGGTTCGTACTGTTCCGGTGACAGGGTATGAGGAGGAGATCTGAGGAGATCTGACAGATCTGAGGACATGAGGAGATCTGTCATTTTCACTTACACAAAAAATTGCTGTTAATTTTACCAGTATTGTAGGTTAAAAAAAGTTCTCTCCTATATTCTATTTTGGTTCAGATTTGTGGTCTATAGTGTGTGTGAACTTCCCAGATTTGTCAAACATGCCAGTGAACTGTAGTTACATTGCACACAGATTCAGCACAGTCCTAGCTTAACTCTCTAAAGAGTGGATGGATTGGACTAGTTCTTACTTGGTGTCACTCCAGGTCTGGTTGGCAGACGTGCATTTCATGACAAAAGAGCTTTGATTGTAGGACAAAATTTTGGATCTCTTGTGTATGTGTGGATCTTAGGGGAGAGGTTGATGGGAATAATTTGGGATCATTCCAAGCGTATGGGAGTTGAATGTTGCGGCAGGACCCCCTGGACCTATCTGAATGGTGCATTTTATGCCTCCCTGTGATTCATCAGCAAGCAAGAACAATCCACGCTAACAGAGAGGGCTTTTTTTTTTTTGCTTTGGGGGGCTGTGGGAGAGAGAAAAGGGGGAGTGCATGCCATGCATTTGTTTAACCCCTTCTCTGGCATGCACACACATACACCCACAAATGCGCTTTATTCTAACTGCAGCCTGAATACAGAAAGAGAGAGAGAGAGAGAGAGAATGTGTGTCTGGATTCAGTTGTACTCAGTTTACAGCTTCCTATAATTTTGTGTCTGGTTTACTAACATTCAACAAAGTTCAGGGAGACCACCTACATTTACAATGCCTTAACCCCACACACACTCACTTAACAGCATTGAGATAAATATGCCCTTCACTCCTTGACCTCCGACCTGCACAGTGCTCAGAATATCACTGTGGCCATGCTCAGTCATGTTGTCTCAGTTGAAATTTATTTATACCCGAAGTCAGGAATTCAAATAGACCCACAACCTTTTATCCCATAACCCAGCAGGCCGTAGGTCATCCGCTGGTGTGGTCTTTGTAAGTGTGGTCAGCGGGTGTTCATGAGAAGAGGCTGTCTGTATGTGCGTAAGTTATGATGTGAGATATTGGCAAGTTTGTTGACAGAAGGGCTTTTTCCTCCAGTGTGAGGAACTTCCTGATAACTGTTATCTTTGGCACAGAGACACACAAACACACACACACAGACACCCCTGGCGATTTATCCCAGTAAGTCGCAGTGCCGCAACTTCAGATGCTCTGCCAAGCTACACTAGCTCTTCCTGGGATAAAGACCAACTTATTCAATACACCTTTATTCCCTTCAAAAATACTGATTATGCATGCCTCAGTACTTAAAAGATTTTATGCGTATTAGTCCATTTCAGCTTCAACCACCGCTCATGGCCACAGAGAGAAAAGAGGCCTTATGTGATCTGATTTCTGCACAGCCAATACATTATTGAAGGTTTCATAATACATGTATGTCACTGACTTGTGACGCCAAGTCCATGTTTTAAAACTGTGATTGCGCTTCCCTTGGCAGCGTAATGACCGCGATTGTATTAATGGCATTAAGTATTAAGTGTCCTGAATTATCTGGATTATAGGATGATGTTATAAGGAGGCTGTGATCCATGCAGCGAAAACCAACCTCACACACATATTAACACAAATACAAATCTAACATTTGTCACTTCATTTATTTATTTATTTGTTTGTTTGTTTTATGGTTTGAATCCGTACCCTTGCTTCGTGTGATTTTGCATGCACTCCCTGTGCGGGTTTCCTCGGGGTTCTTTCTTCACCCTTCAACCCTACACCCAATGCCCAGGATGGGCTCTTTACTTATATCAGTGTATATGGTTGTTCTTTGAAAGAAAGAAAAAGAAACATGACTGCATCGAGATGTTGTTCAAAGGGTCATGCCCAGTCTCTTATACATATAATGCATATAATTAAGTCCATCATGTCTTAAATGTTGAAGTGACCTTATTCAAAAACCATCTATTGGAATTCAACTAATTTAAGTATCAGCTTTCTTTTCAGTAAATAAGTGTAAAAATATTGTGTGTGTGAGTATGTGTGAGATTGCATTTGCAATTGAAAAGTCCACATAAACTAAAATATGAGGCAGTTTTTGTAAAACCATGAGACCAGTGTGCAGATTATCAGACCGAGGGCAATGACAGGAGTGAGTGTGTGTAAAGTGTGTCTGTGTGTGTACATGAGCATGCGCATGTGGCACAAATTAGAACGAGGAATGTGGATCGTGTTGCACGAATTGGAGTGTGTGAGGTGTAATACGTTTTGTGTGTCACGACGCCACCAGTAGGACAGTAACCTACATGAGAGAGTAGAGATAAAAATCAGAGTGAGTGAGTGGCAGTGAGGTTCACAATAGGTCAAAACATGAGCTATTTTCATTTGAATTACTGCAAGTTCTCCTTAACAGAAACCTAAACTGCATGGGACACAGTAAAGGGTGTACTGATTAAACTGTGAAAAGTTAGTACAGTTTGAGAATGCAAGCAATTTTTTTTTATTAAGCCTCTAGCTATTACATCCATATGCATTGATCACAATTCAGAATGAGTTAGACACATAGACACACTTTGAACTAAATAGAATCTGGGTTTACATCATAAGGTATCCAGACAGTCCAAATGCTTGTTTTGATCTCGCTCCTAACAAATAGGCCAAATGTTGTGAGCTAAGGAAGAACAAATTTTGTATTACCAATTATGATGATTTTTAAAATGTTTCAATTCCTTTGATTGACAGGCTGTGACCGGGAGAACTTTTGGAGACAAGGACTTCCGTGGTGGTCTGGAGAATGGAATTCTGCTATGCGAGTGAGTTGCTTTAAGTAAATAAACAGTTTTAAAATACTATTAAGAGTATTTTTTAAAAAATGCATTTAAATAGGTGTGGAAATACAGTGGTGCTTTATGAACTCATTCAGTTGTTGGCTTTTCACAAAATGGACAAAATTAAAAAGATTACACAATTACACCGTGTATTGAGGAAGATTATTCCAAAGTACATATCTATATGTGAACATCTAGGACCACTGGTTCATTTGAAGGAGAATGGGTTAAGAGTCAGGTGTGAGTGGGCAGCCGGGGGTTGTAATTCTAAACTCAATCACTCTTAAGAGCAAGATGTGTAATGTTCTGGATGTTCACAAATGGTCAAGAAAATCTGATGTTTTAGCTCAGGAAGTATCTAAAGGGTTCACAAAGTTTCACGTGACACTGCGCTCTATGCGAAAACATGCAGCATCAATATCCCTGATTGCGCGCACTAGTTTGTGCTGAGCAATTCATTTCAGTAAAGAGTAGGTTAACATAACTCACTGTGCAGAACAAGGAATTTTTCACAGTTTTTGTGTCGATTCATGAAAAACGTGACAGCTGTTTCTGCTGATCGAAGCACAAAAGCACGTTGTATTGTGAACAAAGGTTCAGAAGGAGGGAATCCCCAGTTTGGCTGTTTAAACCCAGCCAAGGATGCATAGTGTGGGATGTAGCCCCCCTCTGATCATGGATAATAGTAATGGGTGCTTCCTTTTGAATGGAGTGGATGTCTGCAGACCCAGTTTAGGAGTGAGGATGTTATCTCAGCACCCAGATGGGCCTGCTGGTCGAGACAGTCGTTGATGTAACACGTCCCCTGTCTAAAATGGCCGTGAGAACTTCTCATACGAGGGTCACAAGGAAATAAAATGCTTCAGCTTATAGCATTGGGTGCTGCAGATCAGCAGAACATTTTATTTTATATTTAAAATGAATAAAAAAATGAATTAACTCGACTGTAAGACAGTCTGTAATTTAAAATGTGAAGAAACAAAAATGTAAATGTATTGCAGAAAGCTGTTGTCAGCAGCTGTGTCTGGACAACCTGACATCATCCTGCATTATGTCTTCCGTTTCTATCTCAGAATGTCATTGTTTCTCATGAGAACCCTATGGTGTGTCGCTCTCATCTCCTGACATTTCCTATCAGGAAATCAGTCTTGCTTCACACACAAACACCGACACAGAATACACTCACACACCCACAGAATACAAGATACCAGTCAGTTGTTTTTTTTTTTTTTTTTTTTATTCCCATCTTTATTCTTTAGGTTGTTGAGCTCCATCAGACCAGGCCTAGTGAAGAAGATCAACAGGCTTCCAACACCCATAGCTGGATTGGTAAGTGTGCATGTGTGTGTCTGGGTGTGTGCGTACCTTCCTCCTCATTGCTCCGGCCAGCGTCAAACCTGCTCTCTCAGCACCAAAGCATGGGAACAAAAGCTCTACTGTGAGGAAACAATAGCTGTGTGTCTGTGTGTGCACGCATGCATTTGGGATGTGTGTGAAGGTTTATTTGGGTTGTTCTTGTGTCTATCGCTCCCCATCTGTTTGGGGCAAATATGTGAGAGTGTGTGTTAGCAGCAGATAGAGCACGGTTGCTGTATTCACTGTGCACTTTATTGACTTGTGCTTTGTTGGAGACACTGAACTGAAAATCACTGTCCCACCCTTCATTACAGCAACACATTTTGTCACCGTTGTGAGGACCAAGGGAGCTTACTATTTACGTGCATATTAATGTTTATCTGCTTCCAGTGTTATTCCTATCATAATGAGGACTGTTCTAAATTCAATACATAAACAAACACTATACTCATACATATACACAAAACAGTGATGTCAGGAAGGACCATACCCAGCACCTACTGAGAGATGAGGGCAATTTTGCTTCATTGGTGCCATCCGCAGACACCTTCATATCGTAATTTAGGGTTTAAAGTGACTGGATTTTCCACCCTCTCTCCTCCAGGATAACCTGACTATGTTTCTGAGAGGATGTGAGGAGTTGGGACTTAAAGGATCCCAGCTGTTTGATCCTGGGGATCTTCAGGACACCTCCATACGTGCCAACCTAACGTATGCAATCACTGCTTTTGTGTGTGTGCGTTTGTGAGAAAGCTGGCTTTCCGCAGACTTATAGAATTACATTGCCACTGCTTAGCCTTCAGTAGTTCAGTTTCTTGTCTTTTCTTACTCTGTGTCCTGTCTCATTTTCTCCACATGTAGTGGCTCTGAATGCAACAGGAAGCTTAAGAATGTGAGTAACATCTCATAGATTTTACTTTTGTATTTTTCTATCTGTCACAACAATGTTCATTTCATATTTATATCATCTCTTGTGACATTTCCCAGGTCCTGATCACTATATATTGGCTTGGGAAATCTGCTAACTGTTGTACGTCATATAATGGCCCCACCCTCAATCTCAAAGAGTTTGAAGGGCTTCTCTCGCAAATGAAAAAGGTATAGAAACGCATGTCCTGCAATATCATACACAGTTCTCAATTGTGTCGATATTTCTGCTTCTAATACAAGAATTACATGGAGGAAAGAGATGAAGTTTTTAGGCATGTTGTCGCTGGGGGTGGATGGGCGAGGGGTCGCTTGACCTGTAGACACTTAGTACTAACCTGAATTGACATTTTTTAAAATAATAATAAATACATTTAAATAATCTAAAACAAACTACTACGGTCAGTAATTATCTTTACAACCACATATATGGTACATATAAAAATAAATAATTACTTGTCTCCTCTTACTTGTACCCCTCTCCTCTGTTGCTGATGCTGGTGCTACATGTAGGAATCTGAGGACACCGAGAGCCCCAAGCGCTGTGTACGTGACAGTGGCTACATTGACTGCTGGGACTCTGAAAGGAGCGAGTCTCTGTCTCCACCGCGACACGGCAGAGACGACTCTTTTGACAGTCTGGACTCATTCGGCTCCCGCTCCCAGCAGACACCCTCACCAGATGTCCGGGCTAACAGTGATGGTATGTTTTTCATTTTCCCTTCGATTCCGCACCAACAACAATGTGCAATAAAGGTTTTTGCAGGGATTAATTATGTTCATTGTGGGAACTTCTCCATTGGTCTGCGAAATGTCTCCACATCAAAATTTACACAGTAAACTTATCACAGTAAATGTGATAACCCCTGTATCAGGAGCCTTTGTGTTAAGTGTAAGGGCATTTGTCCTAGGATGCTGGACCTGGTCCAGAGCCTCTAGGTTGTGCTGTCCACTCAGCAGCTCTCTGAAAGCAGCTGTGTCCAGTCCATCTCCGGCGTACGGCTGAAAGGGCAGTCTGTGGGAGCAGCTGCCTCCCCTGTCTCCGCAGACACACCATATAGACACACCAAAGCGTTCATATTTTCACAAAGTACATATCCCAATTAGGGCTGCTAATAACACATGGGATAATAAAATAGTAAGTGATTAATTCTTGAAAATAGGTCAGGCCTAATCCTGACACATTTGAAATTTGCACAGAGCTGTCTTTTATAACCAGTCCCGTGAGATGAAACAATCCTCTTACATGGTTGGGGTCTGAGTGCTTTAATAAACCTCTTTTGTAATGGTGGATCACGGCCACTAGTTATTACATTAACTAGACAGAGATTTTCCAGGCAAACTGTGTCCTAGGCCGAGCGGCAATTTAATTTGAGATTTCAGATTCAAAATATAATCTACACTAAATCCCTGTCTGAAATAGCATTTTCAGGAATGTTTTCTGTGAGGGAGGCTGACATTGCAGTGACTTAAGAAACCTGTGTAAATACACCTCAGTGCCTTGCAGCTATGAAAGACAGTCCACTAATGAAATACCGTCGCAGCTACAAACACCACTGTTATTATTTTTCTGCATGTCGTATATATTTTCTGCATAGCTGTCTGGTCACAGTCTTAGGGTGGTTAATGGTGTGACTGGCAAAGCCTGTTGGTCTTAATATTTGATCCATAGCACGGTGTAAGTTACCTTTAAATGAAGGATTTGTTATAGACGCTATTGATCTACAAATGTGCAGGCAAGCAAAATATGCTGAATGAGAATTTTTAGCATTTAAGGATACATTGTCATAAGAAAGTAAAATTATGTTGTGTACAGGCAGCAGAACATATATGGAAAGTACACAGCTATTAGGTTTCTCCTGAACCACACCTTGTTATGGTACACACGTGTACCATAATTGTAATGATTTCACGCAGGGACAAATGGTGTGCTTTATATTAATGCAGGTAATAATTACCTGGATAGATATTGCATTGTCAGGAGGAGGGAAATACTTTAGAGGTGCTCTTACATTAGGACAGACAGTATTGCTCAGCTGTAGCCATGGTGGTCTTCTTTGACCTTTTCCCAGATTACTCAGATGGAGGAAGCCTTGTTTTCCTTCTGGATCAACAGTAAGAGCCTGGATGTGTAGCTAGCTGTCTTCCTATACTATACAATTTTGGTGTGTGTCTGTGCACTGAGAGTGTGTGACTGCATGTGCTGTGATTCATAACCTAGATTCTGTCCTTCACAGACTGCGTCCTGCACACACCCCGTTAAAGGGGAAACTCTGCTGCAGAAAAGCCAGTATAACATGCAGTTCTTTGGACCTATAAAAGAATATGAATAATAAATAATATTACAAATCAAGTTTGTGACCTTGCTCAAAGGTAGTTTAATCCTATGTTATTAAATTACATATGCATGTGTAATGTAAACAATGCATAAAATTGTAATTTTTAAAATATTTTAGACCTCTTTTTTTCCCATTTTAATGTGGAATTCTCAAAAATGTGAGCTTGTAACCTACCAAGGCTGTGCTGGATACATTAATTTCATTTGCCATCTTGTGGTTGGATATGGAACTGTCTGTGTTTCATTGTGATCGTCTGCTTTGCAACCACCAAATTCATAGTGGTCAAAATCATTAGTTGTGTTATGAGCCAATACATTAAATGCAAATACACAGGCCAAGTTCACACACAGACTCACACTGTCTCCGCTACCAAAGATTCATGCCACGCGCTTAAAAAAGCTGAACCGCTGTCCTAAATAAAATCTATTTAAATATTTAAAAACTGAGCCCCGCAACCACAGTCGCATACTTGAGGTTCGGATGAATGAATTTGAGAAACTACATGGCCCGCATACACACACATTGACTGCATGTCCTTCTCT
The DNA here is from genome assembly GCF_900700375.1 of Denticeps clupeoides. Lineage (NCBI taxonomy): Eukaryota > Metazoa > Chordata > Actinopteri > Clupeiformes > Denticipitidae > Denticeps > Denticeps clupeoides. Next base: position 20,699,439 of record NC_041710.1, read on the forward strand.
GCTCCGTCCCATTTCTTTCTTTCTTACCTCAGGTCGAGGAAGCGACTCAGAGGGTGACGCTCCCCACAGGAAGTTGCCGGACGTACGAAAGGACGACATGTTAGCGCGGCGGACATCCTACAATGAACCCCGGGCGACCGTGCCCTTCAACCAGTACCTGCCCAACAAAAGCAACCAGAGTGCATATGTGCCCACCCCACTGAGGAAGAAGAGGACAGAGGGGGAGGACAGCCGCAAGAGCTGGAGCACTGCCACCACGCCCGTCAGCTCTGACAGGCCTTTCAGGTAACCATAGTGAACCTTGGACACAACCTTGCTTTTAAATGGAAGGTTGACGGACCTCACAGGTATCTCCGCTAAACTCTGTCACATGCACAGGTTGCCCCAGCAACTAAACCAAAAAGGTTTTTTGAAAGTCTGAAAGTTACCATGGTTATTTCGTTTCGTCCGTGTCCAGGTAGATGCTTTTCCAGGTTCCCTTCGGTTGGAGCCACATTCATTTATTTCCTTTATCTTCATTTATTTCTTTATTCACTGTGATCTTTCTGTTTGTTCAAAATAGCTTTTTTTTCCATCTGGTATATACTGTTTACGATTTACTCTGATTCACTAAACTGGCTTGATAGAAAAAAAGATCCGTGTTAATGGGTTGGGCATTAGTCTTACTGTAGCCTCACCCCCCCACACATTATTTACCCACCCAGTCACCCTGAACTCATCCAGGAAGATTGCCCACCCGGGAGGATTGCCTCTGGAACCGACCAAACCCCAATAAGAACCACAGGGTCCCTGAAAGACACCGGGGGCTTCTAAGGGTCCAGGGCTCCCATAAGACAGTCACATGGGCCGGGGACTGTGCTGTGGTGCATGAAAAAGATCAGGAGGAAGAGGATGGAGGTTAGGAAGATGAGGAAGCTGGAGAAGGCAGGGAATTAGGGGTCCTACCTGCCACTGTACGCTACTGAGTACAGCCGGTCAGCTAGTCCGAGTGCTGGCATGTGTGGAACTGGACTCACAATACTAAGTGTTTGTTCCCCCCCCCCCCCCCCCCCCTCCCTTTGTATGGCAGCATTTTTGTGATTGCTAAATGCTAAGCCACCACTATATTTAAGAGGCGTGCTGTTTTAAATATGGAAATGTTTTTTTGCCCTCAACAGAGGGGACATCAGAACAGAATTTAATTGGCAGTTTGGCCTCATGTAATGTTATTTGCTTGGATATTGTGGTTACAGATATACGGGGAACGCTGGGGGGTGTATCACAAGAAGCTTGCCAAAGCTGTGGTTGCTAAATATGGCAGTTTAATGGTTGTTGTGTGTCCCTGTCTGCTAGACACTGTTTCTTGAACATTATTTGGAAGCCTGCTGGAGTTGTGCTTGAAGCTTATGGGGTGAAAACACATCAGCTTTAACTATGTGTGTGAATTGCTGCTACAACTAAAGACACTAACATGAAATAACATGGAGCAGGGTTGAAACTGATGTTGTGACAACCGCCCCCCCTTAGTCCAAAATTGGAGAGAGCGATGAGACAGAGAGAACCAAGACATCTTGCCCTGACATCATCCTCAGACAGGACAATGACTTCCTACAAGCCCAGCTGCAGGCCTGGGACTCTGATGAGGAAGAGGAGAGGAAGGTGCCCGACGTGCAGCGGGATGACCTGGCGTCAAGGCGGGCTGCGCATGAACAGAGCCCCAGCCACCGCAGCACATCACTTCCTGCCTGCAGTCTGCAGCAAGAAGGACCAGGAGGACATGGGAGGGTATCCGCCGGGCTTCCCAGCGATCTGTGCTGGAGAAGATGGAAAAATGGAAGGCAGGAGACAGAAAAACAGGTGTGGAGAGATGCTGACCAAGCGTGGATTTTAACCAAACTGCATGTGGATTTGCTTCCGGTTGATGCACAGCCTGAGTGAATATACAGCAGACACCTTTTTTATATGTAGTCTGAGCTTTTTTTAGCATCTTTGTTGTCCTTATGTTAGAAACAGGATTCATATTGTAAGCCTGTTCTAATACCAGCTCTGTGTGGCTCACATATTTACCAGAGGACCTCACAGTCATGGGTTTGATTAAAGAAATTGCTCCCATTATGTCCTTGAGCAAGACACTTGACTTTAACACTGTAACTAGTGGTTGTTGTTCTCTCTGGTTAAGAGTATTATCTAAAATATCGTCTTCTTGCTTGTATGTTGCTTTGGATAATAGAGGCTGCTAAATGGACGTAATGAATGGAAGATATGGGTCCTGCATGAACTCGTCCAGTCTTAGAAGTAGAGGATCATAATGCTGTGCTTCAAGGACTCTGCTGATGTGTGTGCATGTGCATATAACCTAATTTCCTAACTTCTGTAATTTCTTGTTATTTTGTGGTCCATTTTTCTGACTTCTGTTTTTTTACATATGGTATCTTGTATGTGGTTCTTTGTTGCTGGGTTTGTATGATACTTTAGTGAAAGTGAGCATCGGCCAGAAGTGTCCATCATAACACGTAAGGACAATCCATTCCTGAGCTCTCAGAGACAGACACTGGAGGAACAAGCAGATGATGGGGAAGAGAACAACAGGGTGGCTCCTCACAGAAAGAAGGATGACCTGGCAAATAGGAGGGCTCGGAGTGGGTCCGTCCCGCAGAGAGATCCATTGCTGCCATTGGTCCAGACATCCATCACTCCATCAGACATGGAGAAATGGCAGCGCCTCAGAATGAGTACAGATTCAAGGTGCTGACCTATTAACTATGTCCTACCATGGGGCAACGGGATATAATGTTTAGCTGATGATGTGATAGTGATGATAATGAATTGATAAATTGCAGTACATTTCATGCTTCCAAAAGCTAGACATATTTCATTGAGGATGAAATGTATTATTATTATTATCCCTACTGCTACAAGAGAATAGAACACAAATGAAACACATAATTAGCATTAGCCTAATGAACGTTAGCATTAAGTCAACACTAGGTAGAGAAAAAACTTCATCAATTAGCATTAGCTGTCAGGATTAGCTTAATGAACATCAGCATTAACAGCTTCTACTAGCTAAATGTTGAATTTACAAATTGCAAAATGGCTTTTTGGTTGTCAGTTGTTTTGGTATGTACATTAGAGTGAGAATATATTCAGGACGTTTGATAATTAAGCTTCTGCTGAAAATATCTATAAGCATATCTTAAATAATGTATTTGCCACATAATATTGAGGTATGGAAATAGCGGAAAGATATACAAAGGCAATCACACAGCAATAAAATAATTTCCAAAGAGTTTAGTTTGAATAACAATGAATAAAAGAGTCCCCTACAGAATATAAGCACAAATCTAAGTCAGTAACAACTGAAATATCATTATCTCCTAGTATGCATAACAGGTTTTGCTTTCAATTGCACTACAGTGAGAATGAAGTTCAGAGTGCTGAAGTGTCCATCGTAACCCGTAACGAGAACCCGTTCCCAAGCGCTCAGAATCAGAGACAGGAGGAAGATCACAGCGAGGGACAGGAAGTGAAAGACGTTGTACCCAACCCACAGAAGGATGACCTGGCAAGAAGGAGGGGTCACAGTGGACCCCTCTCACATAGGGATCCCATACTGCCACTGGCACAGTCATCCATCACACAGTCAGATTTGGAGAAGTGGCAGCGTCTCAAGATGAACACTGAGAACAGGTGCTGACCTTTGACCCAAGTTTTTTTTTTTCATTAACACCATTAAAATTGAGCCATAGGTGATGTTGAAATTAGGAGATGTGATGTGGGTCTGGGTGTGACATTGAGGGGGTTTGTGGATAGTCTGAGGTCAGATGAATTACAACGAATATTAAACAACCTCCGCCATAGCTCCGTGCTTTACTTTGATCTTTAGAGAAGACCTTTAATTCCAGAAGAAAGCTTTCATTTGCACCCTACATGGCGTGATAAATCGCGGCTGCCCATCTACTGCATGTGATTGTGTGCGTGTGAAGGTTGGCTCTGCTCTTGGTGTTACTTGGCAGCAAGAAGGTTGGGTCTCGTCACCAGTGAATGTGTGCTTAAGGGAGATGTTTTGGCCACAATCTTTGGGACTTTTGTGAGGTTGTCTCAGCTCTGATGTCATAGGATCAGTTAAGTGGAGAATTTAAATGTAGCTTCAGGTTTTCTTGGATTTCCTCTATAGCAAAGTACCAGTGGGAACTGTTTGGTAACTTAAAAATTCGTGACTTACCCTTAAAACTTAAACAGATTTAAGAACATTTTAAGAACATTTAATCTTTATAGTTTGTTGTGGCTGATTGCACTAAATTGGTTGGATGGAGCTTGTGAACGGCAATTTTAAAGTCTTTTTAAATGCTTGTTGGAAATGTTCCTTGTGTTTGGCATGACTGTCTTGTAGTAATTTGTAGGTGATTTCTTCAATCTTCAGATTTTGTGTAAGCTTCCTTTGCAGTATGTACATTTATATTTACATTTAAATTATTTATTTAAATTTCTCAAGTTTCTTTTGTCATTTGTCCCTCACCTATGTATTTCTGTAAATCACATTACACAGTCAGGAGTCTTATTCATCACCACTCTCATCTGTTGTCATATCTAACTTTCACCTTTTCCTCTTGTTTTTTCGAATTTCTTGACTGGTGTATTTTTTTGTTTGTTTGTTTTTTTTTTTGTGTGTGTGTGTGTATGGCATGAATTTTGTGTTTCCGTGAACAGCGAGTCGCCCCCTATCTGTCAAGCCTGCATTGAGAAAAACTCCATCCCCCCAGCTATTTCCAAGACCATCGCAGCCCAGGACGACTTGGCTGCCCGCCGCACCCGTGGTAACCGGCGTTTTCACGGCAACCGGCAGCGTTTTGTGACATTTGGTCCTGTGACAGAAATGGACCAGCAGTGCTGGGAGCGCTTGAGCATCTCTCATCCTGGAGAGGAGGACGAGGAGAGGGGCGAGATGGACGAGTCGCAGACCCTCCAACGCCTCCTCTCCTCGGCCACTGTTGCCATGCCCACCATCTGCATGGGCTCTCAGTTCACAGAGCGGCTGGCCAGGTATGGCCTGCAGAGGGCCAAATGGGCCAAACTGTTCCTGGCTGAAATGTTGTGCCAGAGACTGCTGCCAGGTGTAGTTTAGCTGTTTGACAAATGAAGTATGCACTGCCCGGTTGTCACAGTGGAGATTGCAGCCTCGTGTTGCCAGACTGGTTCTTGTGCTGATCCCCTCTCACTGGTTTGTTTCTGCTGCTTCTGACTTATGTTTAATGTGTCAAACTGGAGCTAAACGCAGCCCTACACGCTAAGCCTGGGGCTTGTTCGCTCGTGTAATGTCAAAAGGCAACCTCAGGACTTACATTAAATTAAGAGCACATGTGACATATTGCCAGGTGCAGGTTTAAATCATTCAGAATGAGGAAGTAGCAGGATGACAGCTGTCAATCATTGGTTTCCTCCCATTTTAAAACATGATTAAGATAATTATGGAGTGACTTTACACCAGCAAACAAGACTGACACTTAGCGTGTGGCACTGCTCTTTAGTGCTGTTCACCCCTGTTAAAATGACTGATATAATTCAGCATGAGAAGGACCCTGCTTGGAAAGGACTGCGCTTGTTCATAGCAGAGCAGTCGTGATGGAATTATGTATGTAAAATATATCGAATTGGTAATGAGATCTTTGGATAATGATTTGGTTTGAAAGAAATGCATTTGTCGCTGCATCTCGCTCTCTGCGGTCTTTTCATTTTGTGATAGTTCATGCCGCATGTCTTGTTTCTTCACCTCTCACTCACACAGTGATGAAAGTGGCACTGATCACAGCAAAGCCCTCATCCCACGAACCAGTGTTGAAATCGCACAACATCTGACCTCGGCTGAACACAAGTCTCTGGATCAGATTCATTATCAGTCCCAGGAGAAGGAGGAGGGCTCTGAGGAGGATGAAGGGCTGGAACGACAGCCAGATCTGGAGAAAGATGACATGCTGGCACGGCGGACAGGGACACATCAGAAACCAAACACCTCTGGCTACAATCGCTTCTTACCAAAACCTGGCCACAAAGCTCAGCCCTACAGAGAGGAGCCTCATATCCCCCAGCAAGAGGAACTCAAAGATTGGTGCAGACCCAGGATAGAGGGTGCTTCAGATTGGGGTATTAAAACGGCCAGGCTCTGGAAAGATCAGAGGTGGGATAAACTGATCTAGTAGACTTATAGTCTGACTTCGTGTGTGTATTAACATGCTTGCGTTGGACACTTAACTCCTCTGACGTGGACTGGATTTAAAGAAATGCATATCAAGTCTTGCTTTTTGAAATATTGGGATTGATGATGAAGGAAGTACGACAAGAGAATGTGGTGTGCAATCGTCCCTTTGCTCCTCTGGGAAAGCATGTAATTGCATAGCAGTTGCTATGAGTTTGTGTGTGTGTGTGTGTGTGTGTGTTCCAGTAAATATGACACACATTGAAATGTGATGACTCTCTAACAGAACAGAATCTCAGAAACAAGAGCCCAAGGTTGAGATGCCAGTCTCGCTGGACGGGCAGAAGGAGCCCAAACCTGCCCTGACTCAGCCGCCAGTGATGATGATGAAGACGATGACTATGATGGTGACGAGGGGGATGAGTACGGCAATGAGGATCCCCTACCTGATCTGGAAAAAGATGACATGCATGCTCGCAGGTCTGGAGTGCCGCCGAGACAACAGGGAGTGCAGGACACAGTTTTAAAATGTTCCTCCCTGTTCCTGGATCAGTAAAATATAAAGCCACTCCCTCCTCTGGGCTGTGCCAGACGTACCCCAAACCCGGAGAGCAGGAGAAAGCACTTGCCAAGGACAGGTCAGCACATACTGAACATGTGTGGAGTGTGTTTGTGACTTGGAAGTTTAATAAATGACCTTAAACTAACCTAATTTTGTGTTCATGTTTCTGTCGCATCACTTTGTAATCCATGAATCCCATATGGAAACACACTCATACATTTATTGGTCTATAATATAGTTTTATATATGTGATAGTAGTGTGTATTAACATGAATGATATGTACAGTACAGGCCAAAAGAAAGGAGACACCTTCTCATTCAATGTGTTTTCTTTATTTTCATGACCATTTATGTTGGTAGATTCTCACTGAAGGCATCAAAACTATGAATGAACACATGTGGAGTTATGTACTTAACAAAAATAAGTGAAATAACTGAAAACGTGTTTTATATTCTAGTTTCTTCAAAATAACCACCCTTTGCTCTGATTACTGCTTTGCTTCAAGAGGTCGTCACCTGAAATGGTTTTCCAACAGTCTTGAAGGAGTTCCCAGAGGTGTTTAGCACTTGTTGGCCACTTTGCCTTCACTCTGCGGTCCAGCTCACCCCAAACCATCTGTATTGGGTTCAGGTCCGGTGACTGTGGAGGTCAGGTCTCCACTTTTTGTTAAGTACATAACTCCACATGTGTTCATTCATAGTTTTGATGCCTTCAGTGAGAATCTACCAATGTAAATGGTCATGAAAATAAAGAAAACACATTGAATGAGAAGGTGCGTCCAAACTTTTGGCCTGTACTGTATGTGATTTTGTTTAGTTTTCACAGTTATTCTTTTGTTTTAATGCTCTATTGTGTTTCAATTCCTTTGTTTAACTCTTTATCCTTTGCTGAAGTAGGCTAACCACACCTCATTTACACCCCTTGCCAATGTAACCATGGTAACTTTCTCGGCTTTAGTTCAAATGCTGTGGCCTTGCCCAAAGACGTCATGCACACAGCCAGCATGTGCTCCCAGGTGACAGACAGGGAGGAGGTGGGCTCTGTGGAGTATGTTGAGCCTCTCAAAGAAGCTCATACATCCGATGACCCAAAATATGACTTTGACCCTCCAACTCAAGAGAGGGGCACGTTCCCTCCTAGGAGACCCTCCTGGCTGGAGGATGACCTCCCACCAATGTGAGATACCCCTCTGCTCCCTGTTTTCCGCCATCTATGCATCTGTGTGAAACAAACATCCCTATGTTTCAAGAAACATGAAACTTGCCTTTAAATGATGTTTAAATGGGTTGACATTGTCAGTTATTCCTAATGGATTTTTGATGCTACTGTAACAGTAGTTCTTAAATGACACAGAAATATTCCATGTGCAATCAGTTTTTGATTTAGCAATATTTCACTTTATGTCGTTACGCACAAAAACATGCATTCTTTCTTCAGAGCCAGACAAGTCCTAAATTCCCCTATGTGTCTTGCCGGGGTGGTTTATCTGTTATAATATTGTCATAATTGCATTCATATATGACACTGTGTCATTCAGGATTGCTTACAACCGGCAGGAAATGGCAGATTTCAACATACACTGCACTTCAGTGTACATTAAAATATTTGCACGACGTGATATTCTACATAATCAATGGCAGTCTTCTTTCTCTTTTGTTCTTATGCTTTATATTTGTTTTATAATGTTTTAGATTCTGCCCCAAAGCAGTGACTGATGAGCCAGAGTAAGTCTCCTGTCTCGCTTGCTCTCTCTCTTGCTATCTTACTTTCTTTCTTTCATGGCCTCCAGCTTTCATTTCTTTCACGACCTTTGGCTTGTACTGGATTGATCTGCTGCATGTTTTGCAATCACTTTGTACACACATCTTCTCTTTCCCATTACTTGGGCTGACTGTACAGGAATGCATGTCAAAGACTAAAACCCTCATTGCTGGCATCTGCTGTGGTGGATTTCTCAGTTTGCTCTGTGTGTGTGTTTGTGTGTGTGTGTGTGCATGATTGATCTAAGCCTCGGCACCAGTAAAGCCAGCAATAGTGGTGGAACAGCCACAGACCACAAAATGAGAAAATGTAGAGTAAATAAATAGAGTATCTCTAACAGTGACCCAGGCTTGAGAAAAATTTGGTGTTCTTTGCTGGACAGACCTATCCTGCTTTGTATTCCGATGAGTTGGGCTACCAAAAGTGCCCTCCCAGGTGGAATGGCCACTGTTTATACCTCATATCTCCCTCTGTTATTCTTCACCCTTCCCAGATTTACATTCCTGAGCTTCTAGCCGGTTGGGCTTGGGCTGTTGCCTGCTCACCGCAAGTGTTCTACTGGCTTGTATGACCGGGTCAGTGTTGGTTTTGGACCCAACGGTACCTTGAAGTCATTTGGACCATAGAGAAGTTGATACATTATAATCTAAGAAGAGCAATCTTGCACCGAGATCAGTATTATTTTAATCTTTCATAACCTGTGAGAGGTTCTTTTAAATAGTCACAGGGTCGCCTATGGGGAATCAACGTTCCTTGAAATACCCTTGAGATCCGCTCAGGAAGAGTACATTTTTGCTCTGCTTTCTTTGTGGATCTTCAGTGTTTGACACATTTTTTTGTGAGTGTTTAATTCCCACTGCCACAGCATGCAATAATGCTTCACTTATTAAACCCATCCCTTATTCTGGCTTTTGTTTTGGAGTGTTGTTCTTTTTTATGAAATGTTCTTCATGTGCCAAATTCTAACATCACTTCACTTGCAGCATAAATCTAATAACACTGTTGGACAGGAAATCCAGCAAGATAACTTTGGCTTTGGCCATACCTGAACACACGAGAAGATCCACTTCATTGCTTTCAGCAGCATTAAAGTGATATTGATTGAAAATGCAATGGCATTAGTACGTGCTCTGAGATGCCACGTGACTTGTAATTGAATGTCCTTAAGGAGCAGCTAGGTTGTGAACACTTCCTGTTTCCGGCTTGTAGGAGTATGAGTATGATTGACATGCGCTATGAGGAGGAGGTCATCCTGCAGCCGCACAGCCAGTCACAACATGAGCATCTGCACAACCAGTACAATAAAGTGAAGGAAGAGGAGGATCACTGGCAGGATGTAAGTTTTCATGAACCAGTAGCGATTCCTTCACCCCTGTCACTGCCCAGCCTCTCCAAAACATAGTAAATATAGTACAGCTACTATGAATATGCATAAAAGTGTTGATGTTTGTTTTTCACTCCACTCCCATTATAAAAGCAAAAAAACATCAGATCATTTTAGCTTCCTTTCATTTAATCCAAGCAGGCAAATAAGCATGACAGTAGAATTAAACTTTATCTGAAGAATCAGAATCATTTTGCTGCTGAATCAATTAACTTGATTCTTTCGGTTATCGTACACATACACATTTTGGGTAATGCAAACGTTGTAAAGGCCGTTTGACTGACCAAAACCCTGTTTAATCATGTTGGCACTGCAGGACCTGGCACGCTGGAAGAATCGGCGGCGCAGTGCATCGCAGGATCTCATTAAAAAGGAGGAGGAGCGAAAAATGATGGAGAAGATGATGACTGCAGAGCAAGCCTATTCCCTCAGGAGGAAGAGCATCAAGACCTACAAGGAGATTGTGGAAGAAAAGTAAGGGATTTGCGTCCAGTTAACCTCTTAATGTATCAGGGCTTTCTTTTGTCTTACCCTTCTCTTTATTTTGGTTTCTTTTGTTCATGACTTGAATCTGTAGGGAGCGTAGAGAACAGGAGCTGCATGATGCATATCGCAAAGCTCGTACCCCGGAGGAGGCAGCAGCAGTGTTGCAGCGCTATGCCCTGCGCTTCACAATCAGTGATGCAATCCTGGAACGTCTGCAAATTCCCCAACCTCGTGAGAAGAGCACTGTCCAGCCATGCCCCATGTCGGTGGATGCCCCTGCTGTCACAGCTCCCAGCCCTGCCCAGTCCACCAAATGCCAGCCTGTGCAAGAGTCAACTTCCATCATGCAGCCTTCTGTTCCTGTCCCCATTCCTCCTACTTTAGTGCCCATCCAAACCCATATCCTTGCTCAGGCCTCCAACCAAATCCATACCCAGCCCAAAATGACTGACTACGCCTCGACTTACACACCTGCTCCCTCTAAACCTTTGCCCTTGCTGACGCCCAAGCCTTACAGCCAGCCTAAACACATTCAGGTTGGACACAAACCTGTTAAGGTCAGGACCTGTGATGTACCACTGAAGGAAAATCTACATTAAATGGCATATTAAGAATCTTAAATGCATAAATGTGTTTGTGTGTGTTTATGTGCCTTCTGCCCTAGGTTGATGGCCTGGTGCGCATAAATGGAGAGGTCACCACAGAGAATAGCACCAAGCTGAGCTCGCCCTCAGCACCAGCTCCTTCAGCCAGCCAGGAAGATCCAGTCACCACAGACGGACCAAATGATCTTCAACAGACCCCTGCTCATACAAAGCCTCCGCAGGAGCCACCAATCACTCTCTTCCTGAGGGGGATCGTAGAGGAACAGAGAGAGGAAGTGCCTGATGCCATGCAGAGCAGCAAAGAGGAGGTGGTGTCTACTACACTCTTCGAGTCTACATTGAAAGGTGAATATGGTGAGTTTTTGTTTTGCGTACTGCAGGACAATGAACATGGCTATCAACAAGTTAACCCTTAAATTCTTAAAATTGCAAACATAAATCATGAATTGGGTTTAATATGTCATATTTTTAAACAGAATATTCTCATTTATATTATAAGCAGCCCACCACAATGCACTACTCCAGAACAACATGTTACAATCAGGCAATTACTGACTTCATAAGTAACATCATAATATCAGAAAAAATAAAGACAATAAACTGGCTGTACTGTGGATCACTGCAAAACACAAAATAAAATAAGATAAGAAGCTTTTATTGTCATTGTACAGCATCCAGACAAGCTGTAGGCACAACAGAAAGGGCTTCTTCAAAGGTGCTGGTCCTAATAAAGGTGCTGGTCCCGCAGCCTTTCAATTATGAGTCTGATTCCTTACCTGCAAGGCCACCACTGTTTTGGTCCTTTAGGAGCATCCTGATCTGGCTGGTCTTCTGGCTGGGAAACATCTGGATGTGTTTATCCACTGTGACATTATACAGACTAAGACAATAACTACAGAAGTACCCAGATTTCAGCAGCATAATTAACTGCTTGTCCAGCTCAAGGTTACAGGGTTCAGACCCTTGAATGGAAACACACAAATTTACCTAAACAAATTTGTCAAGACTGTAAAGATAGCTACACAGGAACAACACATTATAAAAGATAAAAAACTATGGAAGTCCTACAGAGGGCCCCAGGATCTGGACCAGGACAGTGTTCTGCAGTGTTGGCACAGTGAAATCTAGTGGACATTTCCAGAACTGCAGAATGTTCTGTAGAATGAATGCACTTAAGAAGACATATGTTCATAGCGTATTACAAATGGTTTAAATACATTTCTCAAATGTGACTCATAATGCTAAGCATTGCATTCTTAGAGGGCAATCAGCCAGACCTTGCTGCTGGAGTCAAGAAGAACTGCGTGGTCACAACCCCATTGTGACAAACTCACCCAGACACAGCCTATACACAATGTAGATGCCCTTACAACCACCCAGGTGAGTTTACTTGCCTTGTCTCTGAAGATATTCTTGATGGGGAGAACTGAAATGAAGAAGTGTATCTGTACATTTCTTTGCATTTTAGATGGAGCTGAGCCTTACTGAAACATCACTGCAGACCTGTGAAGACCACTCAGTCTCTTCTCCAGAACAGAGCAAATCGGAACCAGTTCAGATTAGCATCATGTCCTCCTACTCCACCACAGAGTCAGGTAGAACGGATAATTACATGCTGAACAGAGAGCTGGCAGGTTGGAATATGAGACATTTGCTGTATTCATGTGTTCTGGTGTTCAGTGCCCTGTTTTTTCTTTATTATTATTATTATTATTATACACACACACACACACCACACACACACACACACACACACACACATACACACATATATATATATACATACACACACACACACACACACACACACATATATACACACACACATATATACACACACACACCACACACACACACACACATATATATATAATAATATATATATATTGTGTGTGTGTGTGTGTGTGTGTGTGTGTGGTGTGTGTGTGTGTGTGTGTGTGTGTGTGTGTGTGTGTGTATATAATATCTCTATCTATATATATCTATCTCTCTATGGAATGAAAGAAATGAAAACAACAACACCAATCCAACTCTTTATTGATAAACCAAGAATAAAACAAAAAGTCTGTGTGGTATGATGGACAATTTATAGTTCTGTCTATGGGAAAACTATTAAATAAAACAATAGAAAACCAGTCCCATACATAAAATGTGGTGCAGTTATAGGAAAACAGCCCCTGTTGTGCAATCACACTGTGAGTGCTAAGACATGAATTAATTAACAAGTAATTTACTGTTAATTGTAATATGTTTGCATTCTCCTTAATATGTTTGTGAAATTGTTGTTATTCCAATTTTCAGAAATTTCAATATTATTATTGAAATTAGACCAGTAGTGTATTCAAAAGTAACCACTGTAATTAACACAGCACTATAACAGAGAAAAAGACATTAATTTACATTAATTATGCAAAGAAAGGGAACATTGTTTTTTAAAACATGGTTTTATTTAAAGTTTTTAATTAGGATTAATTTCTTCTTCGCCTATTTCAGGGTTTAACTTTTCAGTACATCACTTGAACTTTCCATCACAGCCTTTTTCCTTCCTGTCTTCTTTCCCTTTATTGTTCTTTTTCTTTTTCCTTTTGCTCCCCTGGCTGTGGGCCTTGTGGTGGGGTAATCTGGGGGGTGTTTTGGGTGTTTTGGTGTGGTGTAGACTCTTCTCACAGCTCTGGTAGCTCTAGGCTACGCTGGGAGTTCTTCACTGTGCCAGGTAAAGCCATAGTGTGATTGGTTAAGAAAGACCTGAACTATACGGGTCTGCTGCCCCAGTTAGGCACTGCTGCGTGGGGTGGCTAATAACGCACTCGTCCGTCTGTCTGTCTGCCCTTCCCTCTCTCGCGTTGTGCTGTCTCCTTGCTTTTACGGCAAATCAGTGTGTGTAAACGCCTACACAAGTCTGTTGAGGTGATCCCCTGTGCCATTGTGTGTGTTTAAAACCCCTTGAACATGCAGTATGTAGTATGTCCCACTAAGTGTCTTAAATTGTGTATATGGCTAAAATTAAAACTTAGTAGTACTTACAGTACTAATATAACTTAAATAAATCAGCTTCCCAGGGTGTGTTCAATGTTTAGCTTTCTGTTTAGGCGACACCTTTTAGGGATCATGTTTTTTATCTCATTATTATGTGTAACTGGTGTTTTCTGATCCTTTTTTTCTCAACCTTTCCCAGATGCAGTAGACAACACCATCATTTGTGTGAGTATAATATTGCTGTGTGTCTGTCCTAGCCAAGCTATTTCTCTTTCCAGTTTCTGCATCCTGTACTTCTTCTGTAGTTCATGTAGAATTACTATCCTGAGGCCTACAGAAACCTGTCCTATCAGTTACCTCTCCCTTTCTCTGTGTCTATTTGTGTCTGTGTGTATGTCTGTTTCTACCTACCTTTCCACATGTGTGTGTGTGTGTGTATGTGTGTCAGACTGAGACCCCTATCTTGAATCTGGCTAAGAGGGTTGACCACTGGACGTGGGACCCCAACGAGGAACGCAAACGCCAAGAGAGGTGGCAGCAAGAGCAGGAGCGCCTGCTGCAGGTATATTTGTAAATTGCAGGTCAGGAAATTTGGGGCCGGGACCTGCATATAAGCATGCAGGTGCAATCTGTTTGTAATTTAAAACCATCGGGTGAAATAGCCTGCAACATAAACAGTTTGTCCACTTTAGATCAGCTTACCTTTGCATGCTTTGTGTTCATTTATCATATTCATCAGAAATTGGTTTTGCAGGTGTGTTAAGCTGCCTGCAATTTCAGATTTTATTCTAGCAGTTAACAGGTGAAAAAGATAGAGAAGGTAGGCTCCTATTTAAGTGTTAGGTGGTGTTCGTATTACTAGTGGTAGTCGCCAGCGATATACCTTAGTCGCCAGCGATATACCTTACAAATGAGTATCCAGGGTCTGCTCGTGTATTTGTCACACAAACAACCATGCTGTCTGCTTTTTCATTCTGTGCTCTTCTAGTAACTTTCTATGTTTCCAGTTTTGAGGCCTCCTTTCTCTAACATCTCCTAATAGAATTACTAACGTCCTTAGTACCCTTCTGCTTGCAGGAGAAATACCAGCAGGAACAGGAAAAGCTGAAGCAGGAATGGGAGAAGGCACAGAAGGAGGTTGAGGAGGAGGAGAGACGACACAATGAAGAGGTGGGCCACGTCTGTCTGCACCTGAAGCCAGAAATGTTCATTTTGGACACTGTGAAAATTGGGTGAAATTGTGTAAATTGTAGCCAGAGTAGAACTTTGGTGTGGAATGATGTGTAATCTGCTTGGAAATCTATTGGCCGCAGGAGCAACGGATTCTTGAAGAGACGATGACCCCACTTACCTCTCGTACATCTACTGGGACAGGCAATCTTTCCTCCCCTTCCTCCCCTCAAGACAGCATCGTCCTAGCAACAGCTGACTGGGACAGAAAACAGGAGCATGTAGAACAGCCAAACGGCAACATTCGGACAGACACACACAATGGAGTGGCAAACACTCCTAGGTAAAAGACTTATTAACACACAATACTATCCAAATGCTGGTTTCAGATAGGATAGATTAACCCATCAAACACAAGTTAGAAAACCTACAATGTACAGGGTGGGCCATTTATATGGATACACCTTAATAAAATGGGAATGGTTGGTGATATGTGGCACATTAATTATGTGAAGGGGCAAACTTTTCAAGATGGGTGGTGACCATAGTGGCCATTTCGAAGTCAGCCATTGGAACCAACTTTTGTTTGGAAAGGGTCATGTGACACATCAAATTTATTAGTAATTTCACAA